>NW_027040620.1:3980000-4511056 GCF_037179485.1 Ochlerotatus camptorhynchus
ACTGTATTAAATCGATTTGAATGGACATTTCTTACCAATTTTGTTATGAATACCTCTTGATTCATCTGCTGGCAGCATTTACTGGCCCTTACCGGCGACCAACTCGTCTGCCCGCAAAATCAACAACGCCTAAATCTCAAAGCTCTCCGGACGTCCCCTCGAAAATGCAATCGAGATATGTATAAGAACAATCTTCAACTGGAACGTACTCACCAAATCAATACATCCGGGAGCACATTCCCGATGGTTATTTTTCTCTCGCATGCCCGTCGTTGTCGAACGGCAAAAATAAAAAGGAAACTCGGTGAGCAATTTTGTGATACGGAATTTTCACTGAACATAAACCGCGAATTTACGAATTTCACCTCTCCCAACTGCGAAACACGTTCAGAAGCACTTTTGGTACACTTTCGATCAATTTCTTTCGAAAACACAAAAAAAAAAGTTGCAAGCGAGCCAACATCAACACCGATTGTGCCGAACTCTTCCACGCACCTTGCAGCGCGTAAATAAACTGAAATTAAAAATTATCACTCGCGATACCACTAATTTCTGGTCCGGGAGAAAATCAAATAACGCAGATTGCGACATCTCTTCTGATGCTTGCAAACATGTTGAATCACGTTTTCTTTCTCTATTCTAAAACTTCCCGGAAAGCGAGAAAACTACCAATCACACACGTATAAACGTCCGGGAGGCAGAGCACCAGCGCTAATCCGCCAAATGCAGCCGAAAACTATAAACGCGAACGCACGCACAAAACAGAGAACAAAATTAAAATACAACCGTATCCAAAGGCGTTCGAAACTGCACTCCTGATCACTTGAAACCAAATTATATAACTAAATTAGATTTGACGGTTGTTATAATTCATCAGAGTTATAGTGGAATTGAGTATAAGATGAACAGTTGAATCTATTAGGTGGATACGATTGAGTTGACGGTCAAATTAATGTTGGAATAACTATAGGTTGCTTTCAAACAACAATATTTTTCCATGTGAAAGTAACTATTTAACAATCCTAATAGTTACTTTCACATGGAAAAATATTGTTATTTGAAAGCAACCTATAGTTATTCCAACATCTTAACTGAACGATTTTTTTTTTTTTTTTTAGCATCTTCAACTATTAACGAATTTGTTCTCCGTGTACCGAGGAACATGGGCTTTACTTCCCTTCCTTTGACCATAGAGATTTTTGCATCAGAAATATCTCAACGATCGGCTGGGATTGAACCCAGACACACTGTGATGAAAAAGTAGCACAGTTACCACTGCACCACCAGCGCCGAATCTCATCATTATAATTAACGGAAAATAGGGGAAAAGGCTCTACTGTTAGCTTATGGATCTAAGACTGGGCCCATCGCTAAAAATCTGCTATTTATCAATTGTATCTAGATGAACGCGTCATTGGGACGGTACTAAAGGATAATTTTGAATTCTGAATTTATGTATGGGCCCAAATTAGGGACACTTAGGCCGACATTACATACATTTCCCCTATTACATTCTTCTTCACATAAGAACTCGCACTGAATCACACAATTTAAACCTAATTCAATATTGAATCTTATATAAACATGATACATCCATCTCTGAAAATATGTGAGGTTAATTTATTGCTGCACAATCATTTATTTTCTTTCAATTGATAGGTATGTAGGTATATTTTGTTCATATTTTTAGTAATTTTTTAAGTATCTAGTGATCTAAAATATTTACTATTTATATTTAAGCTGTTGAAACTTCCTCGAACCTTAAATAAACATGGAAAAAATTGGTAGTTGACTTATCAGAAAACATCACATGTCAAATTAACCAACAGGCTACAGAAGTATTGTATCTGCTCCAGTTGTTTTCGATTAATTTCCATCACAACAAAATAAATCAATTGCTGGTAGCATCGAGCTCAATTCAAATTATTTCCGACGGATCTCGTTTGCTTGTCTTCCTCGAATTTCATCTCGGTTCATTCGTTGCGGCATTGACAATACCGAATATTACACATCACATCACAAGCCCAGCCCCAAGTTTATTAACGACCACCCGTAGCGGGATCATCCGGCAACACAATCGCTAATCGGATATAAATGCCGCAAGACACACTCCCGAGCCAACCTCTCTGGCGGCTATCCCGGGCTGGGTTCATTATCACAGCGACCGCAATAAAAACCAATGTATAGGAAATAATTATTTATCTTTGTTTATCCTTTTCAGAGCATTTGCCACCGGCCAGTATCATTTTCTGTCCTCAGCATGCACTGACCCTCTGATTTCCTTGGTTGCCCCAATCTACATTCGTTCAACAGGACCCATATAGGGGGAAGTGTGCCTGTTATGGCACTAATACTCTCGTAATTTTAGCTACGGCCTAAATCTAGTTCAAATCAGGGAAGATTCTTAAATGACGTAGCATTATACATCATGTGAAATTAATATTTAGTGTAATGAAAATGATGAGCTTTGAAGTCATATGGTCAATTAGAGGACCACTAGTGCCATAACTGGTACACTTCCCTTATAGCAGGACCGTCAGTATCGATTTGAAATGATAGAGTAAATGGAATGATATTATGACGTTCTTGCCTAATTACTGGCAAGCTTTCCGTCCATTTTTTTTCGCTACGTCAGGGCTACTTAACCATGCAGATAGGCCATCCAGTTATGACCTGCTACGGGTCACATAGCCCCATATAAGCGGGCACATAGCCCCATGAAACGCACCAGATATCGAGAGACAAAAGAAACTTCCATTTCATTAAGCCTTTTCCACTTGTTTTTCTTATACGCTTCATCGCTACTTTCTCCGCGTTTTATATTCCGGGAGCTTGGTGAATAAAGCCCTATCATCGCAGACCGAATGTGTTCTTTGTGTTTCGTCGAAGTGCCGTAAGGATTACTGAACTTACGGAGAGATATTATTTCATTTCGACACGAGCCGCGTTCTTGTTTTGATGTTGCCTACGAAAAGGGGTTGCAAAACAAGTTAAAGCGCCACCTTGTGAATCATATCCTACAACATGCGATTCGGTCGTCATGAATCATATCTTGAATTACATCCACATGTAAGACACACAGCTCATAGGGAATAGGGATCAAATTCGTGTAATCGAAAGTGTTTGCTATGTAAGGACATGATAGAATATATGAGCTAACTTTTTGTGTGTATCTATCGAGTTTCAGGTACAGGTAAGCTCATGTAACCTAATCCATCATCTGGCAAAGACAATCGTTTAAGCATTTAAACTTTGAGTGAATCGTAGTATTGCGTAACGCAAAATGCATTTTAATTAGCGAATCAGGAAAGAAAAGCCATTGGTCCCCGGTCCATGAGTTGATGGGTCGATAGGTAGGGTCCGGCGTCGATAGCATTTTTAATAATTGTTAAATTGATTAAAAAAAAAAACAATCTTATGTCCTACGTTAATAATGCGGTCGTGCTTGGGACAAACTCCTTACGTTACCAATCAGGCTAAGGTCTTGATGTCATCTGCTGTCCGATTAGGTCGTCTCCATGGCCACACGCCGCCAGCCTCGTAATCTGCTAAGGGTCCGCTAGTCGCCTTCTTGGTCGATCCACCTTAACCGCAGCGCTCCTTTCTTATAGTTCATGTTGGGGCGCTTTCGAGAACCATTTTCACTGGGTCGCCGTCCGGCATTCTTGTCCAGTCCACCGTAATCGCCCAATTTTTGCAGTGTGGTAGATGGATGGTTTTCCCAGCAGCTGGTGCAATTCGTGGTTCATTCGCCTTCTCCACGTTTCGTCATCCATCTGCACTCCACGGTATGTGGTTTGGAGCACCATCGGTTCGAATACATCAAGTTGGTCCTTCAAGAGCATAGTCTAAGTCTCGTGGTCGTAGAGGACCACCGGTTTAATCAGCGTCTTGTAGATAGTCAACTTCATGCGGCGGCGAATTTTATTCGACCGGAGCGTCCTCCGGAGTCCAAAGTAGGTTAGATTCCCTACCATAATGCGCCTTTGAATTTCTGTGCTGGTATCATTTTCGGCGGTCACCAGTGAGCACAAATACACGAACTCGTCGACCACCTCGATTTCGTCATCGTGAATCAGAACTCTGGGCTGAAGGCTGACATTGTATTCTCTAGAACCTCTTCCTCTCATGTATTTCGTCATCCGTGCGTTTAAGGCAAGTCCAATCCACCTAGCTTCAGCCGACAGTCTGGTGTACGTTTCCGCAATCATCTCAAAGTTCAGTGTAATGCTGTCGATGTCATCGGCGAAGTCAAGTAGCTGGATGTGTGTATCCCAGCTCTTCTTGTCACATTTTCTAACGCGATGTTAAATAACAGATACGAAAGTCCTTCACCTTGCCGAGATTCAAAAGGACTCGAGAGTGTCGCCGATACTCGAATAACGCACATCACTTGTTCCATCGTTGCCTTGACCAATCACGTCCAGTCCAGAAATCCTTTTTTTTTCTCCTTTATTTAACGTCGGTCTTTGTTCCGTAATCTAGTGCCAATCACCGACGGATCGAGTGCCATCCATTGACGGCAATTGAATGTGCAGGAAGGCAGCTTATTTCGATGCAGTGTACTGTTCATTTGCATAAGTCGTTAAGAATTTGTGATTCGTGTCGTTTATATTCGTATCGCCCTCATCCAGTGGAAGTGTGAGCAGCCAGAAATCTATAAAGAGCAAGTTTCTTCTACATCATGCATCGATTTGGAGGATATACCATCGGCAGTTTCAATCATATCAGGTTCATACCAAGACAGTAATCTTCCGGATTATTCCAAGAAGCATAACATTGAGTTATTTAATAAAGGTTTTGCGGGAGTCAACGTGTCTCCAATATCCTTGAGAGATTGCAGGAACGATAGCTACCACCGACAAAAGTTTTCCGATATTTTAACAGGCATTAGAAAACACTTATTCAACCTCCCACCCCTGATTCTGAAGAGATTAATAAATTGGAAACAAAACCTGTGGCATATGATGAGATTATTGCTAAACTGGGAGATGAATTCAAAGCACCACACTGCAAAAAAACTAATTTTAATATTACATCCAAGAGGATGTACTTCAATCATGTCGAAACTCTCATGTAATTTTATGGCCACAAAAATAAACAAATGCAATAAAAAAAGCAAAATGTCAGTTCATGCACTGTATAAATGATAATTTTGTCATTTTTTGCAAGTAATATTACACCATATTTCTGACACGATTGAAGTGCATGTACTTTGATGTGATATCACAATGAATTTTTTGCTGTGCAGATTGTTCGAGAAATGATAAAATTCCGATATTACTGATTTTATCGCATTCATGGTCGGTTCAGAATATAACCATACGTTGGCGAACAAATACATGGCATTACAAGCAAAAGAATTGGCGCTGGCTATTCCCACATATAATTTGGGAAACCGTTTGGATCCGGAAACATCGAGCAAAGCGCTGCAGTTTTTTGATGACGATGACATCAGCAGAGCAGTGCTGCGTGCTGTCAATAATGTCAATTGACGTAAGATATTAGCCTAGCATTGAATTTCATTTCTGACACTGATATTCGTAGCAATCATGATATCAGGCGCTACGGCTTTGACATTATTATCAATATAAATATCACTAGCGAAAAGTTGATAATCTTACTTTTATCAAGCAATTTATGCGTATAGCCGTTGCATTGTCTAAATATTAGAGATGAGTTTTTTTTTTAAGATTGGTACTCGATTAGCTGGCGTATATAAGAAAAAATGCGTTAGAACTTTGAATATCAGTGGTTCTTTTACGATGTGAATGTCATTTAAGCACTGACATTGAGGTGAATGATATTTATGTTCTAACTGTGTGAATGAATGAAATTCAGTATTTTGTAGGTTGATATTTTGCAGCACTGCAGCAGAGCCATCCCAGGACAAAGGGATTATGTATCTGTGAAGAATAATGGTAAGCGCGAACAAATCCAAATCTTTCATTCCTTAGATAAACGTTTAATCTATTTAATGAAGTCAGTCAACATAAAATGTGATTCAGTCATCGTTAACTTTTTGTTTGAGTTCAGGTTATCATAATGTTTGTGTTAGCACTTTTCATGAAAATAGTGATTTAAAGTTATATAGACTCAATAAATATTCATTCAAGACTGATTATAAGCATTATAAATAAAAAATTGTGTGATTCATCATCGCGATCAAAATATTGTTATCAACGTGAATGCGCAAATTACCCTAACCAATCTGAATTTGAGATAAGGTTTTTAGAAAAAAATTGAGTAGCATGAGTAGTGTTTACAATAGATAGATGTGATTTAGAAACACTCTTGAAACCAGTAGATGAATTTGTAGCATATTTTTAATGAGAAATTAGATAAGCTATTAACTCATGATTATATGAAGCAGTCTCAGTTTTTGAAAGATACAAAAGCTTCTTTAAAAGAAGGAGAAGTAGTTATTATTTATGATTTTGCTGAGAAGTATTCATTTGTACTTCAGGATGTTCAAAGTCATCATTGAAATAACGACCAAGCTATAATGCAACCGTTTTGACGCAAGACTACGTCTGTAATTTTTATATGGGGGTACACTTTGTGAAAACCGAAATTGGAACATGTAACAAAATTATGGAAGATTCTGAACATTTATAACTTAGCTGCCCATGGATCAATTTCAATAATTTTATCACCAATCGATCAGAAATATGTCTATGCATCTGTTCAATTTAAGACTTTATTATTTTTCAAAACGTCACTATTGAAAATTGCACGAATGTGCAACTGTTGCTATGATAATTAAAATTATCACCAATTGCCTGCGAAAAGCGATTTCCCTAACACAGATTTCAAAGTTGAATTCCATCCGGTCTCACCAAACGGTGTTTATTCAATCACCGCGTGGTGAGTGGTTGTGTTCTCCAGTACCCAACGCAAGGCTCCCCGCAAGCAGCTACCTATCAAGGCTGTCCTTAACCGCTGATCGGAATCAGTTCCAATCACCGTGTGTGGTGGTGTCTGGTCGTCGGCATAAGCAGCAGCAGCACCAGCAGTGCTTTCGGCGCGTGGCGTTGAACATTGTTCTCCAGTACACAACGAAAGGCTGCCTGCAAGCAGCGATCTGCAGCCCACATGACCATCCATAGAAGGAGGAAGAAGCCGCAGCGCTATTGATCGGAATCAATAGCTCTTCGCGAGTAGCTGTGGGCCATCCTTGTCAAGCGCGTCATACTAAAGAGTATAAACAGAGAGAACCCCGCTCAAATTCCTATTCCTACACAAAACACAAGCTCCTGCTGCAGTTAACAAATTAGATTTATTATATAAGACCAGGTAGTCCTATGTCACCATTGCGTTCAACCCCATAGGGCTGTCCATTGTAGTTTTTTATTTATTATATGGATTCAGGAATGCTTAAAACTTAAATTTTGTTGTTATATCAAAAGTGCTGACGCATACAGGTTGATATACAGGTTGTCATTTCCAATATATTATATTATATATATTATATTATATAAATTTGAATCAACGTATGAATATTAAAAGGCATTTTTTATGTCCGATGAGGCCACTTCCTAATACAAAAATAGGACAAATTTTGGAAGCCTCTGTAATTTTAAGGAGAAATACCACATTGATTCTAAGTGGCATTTCTTCTCAAAAATTGCATGGTAAGGGACCATGTGATGCAATCATGGTAAGCTTGGCTAGACAACATGAACATCCAATTTTCAAATGCGAAAACATTATATGATTAGGCTTGTAAGAGAAAACATGTAAAATTTTACAATGATATAATTTATAGTTTCACAAATAGAATGTGAAGAAGGTGCTGCAGATTAGGATGAGATTTATCAGCAAACAAAAACAATTACAGGTACACACAAATATCACTGTTTTATTCCAATTTCAGATAATAAAATAGGTGCGAAACTATTTTCGACTGACGAGGTTCTGAGTTTATTTTTAGGTTGGTGAAAATTCCAATAAATGATGAATTTAAAAAAAGACACATGCATAACCCAAGAATACGTCCAATATTCTTGGTGTCAACGAGTGACCTGTAGGAAATTTTATGCACATCTTCGACATTTAACCGCTATAGACGAACAATCATGAAAAACTTATGAAAAGGGCTTATTTTCGAGAAAATTCTGATTTTCTAAACATTATTTTTACAATCTCTCAAAAACGGCTACGTTTAGGATGTTCGTCAGCAAAATCATTTTGATTTGTTATGTAATATTTTTAATCATTTGAAAAATGCATGAAAAGTTGTTGATCCAAGAACTTTTTTATGTTTAATTTCTCCATCTTGGATTAACCTTTTATAATTTGTCTTATGACATAAGGTCATTGCCGAAAAAAAAAATGAAAACAAAAAATCATCCGTTTGAGTGAAGAGAAATTCACATTTTATATTATCATTTTATGTATTCAAAAATTTAACATTTGTTTTAATGTAAATTTTTTTTCCTAAAGTACAATCAATTCTCTACAACTTTTTCTCAGACAAGATTTTAATTCAATAAACGGTTTAAGAGTTAGAATGTTTTTGAAAAATTCATATGTGAAAACACATACGCCCGTTTAAAAAATTAGTCTTAAGTCAAAATGGTCTTGTGATCTGTGCAAAAATCATAATCTCCAATGCTGAAAACATAGCGGCACCGGTGGTGTAGTGGTAAGCGTTATTGCCTCTCACCCCAAAGGGCCTGAGTTCAATCCAAGTTGGCAGCGGTGCCGATGGTGTAGTTTTCAACTAGCAATAATCGCACCTCGGTTGTACCTCATTGAGTGCCGATGGTGTAGTCGTTAGTGTGATTGTCTTTCACTCCATAGGGTCTGGGTTCAATCTCTGATCACGCTCTCCTTCGGAAGGGAAGTAAAGCCATGAGTTGATGAGTCGATAGGTATGGTCCAGGTGTGGGAGCTGCCTCCCTGGTAACATTGGTACTCAGTACCAGGAGGACCCTATCCCTGTCAACCACATATAGTAGCTCACATGGTTTTGACATTTTTGAACAATCTGACACTTTTGGGCATACTGACAGCGGTAAAACTGACGGAGGTACGACAGAACAAACCAGCTTACTCTTTCACTCATGCATCGCAATGCTGAATGCAAGAAAGAGTACTCTACGATCTACGACGACATACTTCATTGCTGCCCCCGTGCTTAGTACGGGAAAAAAGATCGACGGAAAACAAATCAAGGAAAAACAAATGCTGAAAACGTTGAAAGTTTCATTCAGATCGGAAAGAGTCGTGCCAGATTTCACCTGGAAATGCTCAATATGACATGTAGAGAATGGAAATCAATTATTGACGCCATTTCGCTGAATCCAAAATGATGGCTTCCAATTAATCAAAAAATCAAGAAGGAATCTTCCGGTTCTATAAAACTTTAGTATAGAATATGAGTATTTTTGGAACGCAGATGACGTGTAGAGGCCGGTAATTGATGTATGATGCCATTTTGAATTCCAAGACGGCAGCTTTTGGGGCTAGAAAAACTGCCAAATACCCAAAAAATATCGGTAATTTTTGCATAGATAACAACTAAGGATGTATCAAATAGTGTTTCCTGTGCCTAAATCTCATAAAAAACATCCTAGCAAAAGCCGAAAGTCTCTATAATAAATCAAAAGAAGAAGAAGAAAAGATGCTAGCAAAAAGATCAAAAAATTTACCAAAAGTTCTTTCCAAATAAGCCAAAATTTAGAATATTTCATGAAAATTATAAATTATAAAAATTGAAGATATGCTTTTTGAGTTACTAACACTTTTTTGGATTTTTTTCTCAAAATTACTGAAAAAAAATCCGTGTATATTTTTCAAGAAAGACTTTATTTTTCTCTACAATTTTGTCTTGTTGAAAAATATCAAAGACGCCAATCAAAAATTTGATGACAAAATTTTTGTAAAAATGTTAATGATTGCCCATAAAACACAATCATGCAAAGTTTCATGCAAATCGGAGAAGGCCGAGTTTTTCCCATTCATCGTGTAACTGCTCATTACTTTTTCCCCCCTTGATTTGTTTACCGTCGGTCTTGTTTTCCGTGCTGAGCACCAATGCTACCGATGCCAGGGAGGCAGCTCCCACAACTGGACACTACCTATCGACCCATCAACTCATGAACCGGGTACAAACGGCTTTACTTCCCTTCCGAAGGAAGGCGTGATCAGAGATGTTATGCCTCAGAACATCGCGGCAGCGCCGACTGGGATTGAACCCAGGCCTGCAGAGGTGAGAGGTAATCACGCTTACCACTACACCACCCGCGCCGCCAGCCGCACATTTGAAGCGTGTTAATTTGGGAAAACAATAACTACATTTTATCACAACTATGATCATTTCATTCATCAAAGTGATTCCTGATCCAACAAACCCTACCTTCTAACAAAATAATGTGTAAATTTTGGGGCCTCCAAGGTAAATAACGTCCCCAAAATAGCAAAGGTCAGAATACTATTCCTACCACCATTGTGAATTTTAAACCCTACCGGAATCCCCCGAGAAAAGAAAGCAAAAACTGTGCTATGTTCACAAGACTTTGAATTTTGACCCTGGACAGCATTGAAACTTATTTTAATGATTTTGTTTGATTTTCCTAAATCCTATGTTATGGGGATATTTATAAGCTCTGTTCCCATACTTACTTATCTGTAATATTATTTACAGCAAGAAGCAGAAGTATGTTCTTGCACTTTCTACACCATATGATTTTATTACAGCAACTTACTGCAAAAGCAAGTACGGAAACGTCAGCAGCGCCGGTGGTTTAGTGGTAAGCGTGATTGCCTCTCACCCCAGCAGGGCTGAGTTCAATCCCACACCGTTTGAAAAATTCATGTAAATTTCTGCGAGATATAGTGCACATAAAATTAACGCTATATTTGGCATACATTTACGCGATATTTCGTGTAAATTTAAGCACAATATCGTATAAATTAGCATTATTGTATGCAGGTTTGTAAACGGTTTCGCTGTTCATGCCAAGTATAGCTCAAAATTAAACTGTGGGAGACTTTACGCGATAGTTAAAATTCAGATTTTTTTTTATGTGCAGTCGGCGCCGCCGGGATGTTCTGAGGCATAACATCTCTGATCACGCCTACCTTCGGAAGGGAAGTAAAGCCGTTTGTACCCGGTTCATGAGTTGATGGGTCGATAGGCAGGGTTCAGATGTGGGAGCTGCGTCCCTGGTGTTGGTAGCATTGGTGCTCAGCACGGAAAACAAATCAAAGGGGAAAAAAAAGTACGGAAACAGACCTATGGAAAGCATATGAACTTCATACATACGCATAGTTCCATATAGTTTATCTGCATGCAACTATATCCAATAGATTGACTTTCAATATCGATTGATGTGCGAGATTCACAAATTAGCTCATTTTCAAGCTACTGAACCCCGCTGAAATGGAACCGCGTTGAATTATGAACTTTTTAATCCCGCTGCATTTTGCGTTTCACTGCTGACCCAGTGATAAACATGCACATTTTGATTTCACGCGTGTCGTTCATGCTGAAAAATAATTTCCTGCCAGACAAGCTGTTATGAGTCCAGATTTCACGTGAGCATTTGATGCATATTCCGGTTTTCGGTAAGGTGTTAGAAGGCATAGCGGAGGGGAAAGCGATCACAGTCAGGGAAGCAGCATCCTGCCTTCGGCGTCAGGAACGAATCTCGTACATATAACAAACAGAATCCAATAAAAATATAAATAATCCCATCAGCTTTATAAAATCGAATCAAAATCGGAAAATGATTACGCCCGAGAATTTAATAAACACTCGCCAAGCGTTGCGGTTCCATTGTGCAAAAAAGAAATGAAACAAGTTTTTGAAAAATGTTGAAACTGTACAGTCTGGCAGCAGTCACATCAATACGCGTGCTGAAATAAACTGGCCTTCAATTAGACGCGTGATATACGGCTGTGGAATTGTTTATATATTATCTCCAGTTTGTTATTTTATTTCCCATTTCTTCTTCTCCATCTTGGCTATTACGTCACAACTGGAACCTTAAGCCTGACTTTAGGTTTATGTTCTTTGAGCACTTTTACGGTTATTAATTGAGAGCGGTTCTATCCTTTGCATTTTTGAATTCGTATTCTGTGGCAATCACAGTGATGCTCTATGCCCAGGGAAGTCAAGAATATATCCAATCTGAAAGAATTCCCATCCGATCTGGGAATCGAACCAGCTGTTTCCGGCATTGTATGCAGTGCCTTTACTGACTACGCTATCTATCGCCCCATTGTACAATGCACTGCGGCATTAAAAAATCGCCATTCCTTCAGTGATTTATGTCTTTGAGTTATATGCACGCTTTGGAATTTTATTTGGTTTGTTATAATTATAAGAACGCATTTTAGTATATTTAAATTTTAATTAAAATGTGCATTGTTCGCAGAGCTGCGCAAAAAAAAAAAATGGAACGATTATACGCGAATTGTTTTCATGATGGACTTACGAACTGCCATCGCTCTTGAACAAACAATCCTACCGCTTATCACAATTTTCCCAAGTATTATTCCCACCACAAATTCATTTTTCCCTTTGTCGAGTGCGTGTCGCATCGCCATTGCTGGGTTGGGTTATTTATTTTGGTTTTAATTGTGTATGGGAAAAAAGAGCAACTTTCTGTGTTCACCAGAGAAAAGCGTGAATTAATATTTTATGGCGATAAAAAATTTCACCACCCTCTCCATGCTCCTGAACACACAACAATCTCATCGATCGTATGAAACCTTCCTATTTGTCAAGAGCCGTTGGAAACGCATCGATAAAAAATAACCTTTTTGCCTCAGTTGTCAGTAATGCGAGATAATTAAATCAACATAAATCAGCTTCTGATTAAAGCAGGTGAAATTGTATCGATTTCTGTTTGTTCGAGAGAGAACTTTGCAGCAGTAGGCGGATTATTGGTACTAATTCGACCCGGCAGTGTAGCTAATGTTTTATAATGGATTCTATAATTGGAATGTTCTATGTGTGAATTGACGTCTCCTATAAACAGGGCCATTTTAGATTTAATTTTGTTCGTCAATTGTTAATTGTTACGGTTTTACTTAATGAGAAATATGATCATTTTTTATAGATCGTAAATTTGGAAATCTATCGTTGCCAGGATCGTTGCACAATTTTGATATTTTTTCAGACATTAAGAATCTAGAAACAAATATTTAACCTCAATACTGTGTAATGTTTCAAACCCGTGAAAAAAAAATATAAAGAAAAAATATAGTTCATTTTTCCAAAAAAATACCTTAAGTTCAACCTTTCTGTTTTCTTAATGTGGCATAATGAGCTTGTTGTGACATATAAAAGTGTTTTGATATTTTATGAAAAATTAAAGTTCCGATCGCTTTTTATTTATAGCACTTTTTCAAGATAATGACTACTGATCAATCGTTAAATGGTTGAAAGCTTGATATATTATTTTTCTAATGCGATTTACGATCATAAAAGTTTGTCATTAACGTAATTTGACAACCGTACGTATATCAGTACCCATTGTGAGGTTCCAAACTATGTTGTATTTTTATTCATTAATTTATCAATTCATATTGGTCACCGTGTTTTGTTTAGTTTTTATTTTGATTCGTCAATTTGTTGATAATTTTAGACAAATTGTTATGTTGTTACCAAGAGCTGTCAACAAAATTCCATTGGAATTGTTATCAGAAAGTCGTTGGAATTCTAGTTCTTGTAATTTATCCACCTATGGTAATATTTGACTCTTCTTACCTATTTAAATTCCGACCAAATTGGTCATGTCCACATTTAGGGAAGTTTTGTAAGATATTTTCTGAAGGATGTGTGAGGATGTGTTAAAATCTACTATGAAAAATATTCTGCATTCATCTGGTATACAATTTGTTGCACCCATCAGGTTCAAATAAATAAACAGTTTGATTCTATTTGGGCCACCTTTTGTTCGTATGCGCTCTCGAAGGTGAAGAAATATTACTCCGCCCATCGTGATAAAAAAAATTGTTTATAAACAATGTAACCTACCAACAACAACATTTTCCGCACTCATTGAATATAAAATATGATGCGCCCATCAAATACAAACAGTTTGATTTTATCTGGGCCACCTTATGAATACTCCTGTGAAAACCGATACCTACATTTTCGAAGGAATTAAGAAATTTAAGCATTACCATTTTTGAAGGGGAGAAATATTGCTGGTGATAAAAACAAACGCTTATAACAAATTCCAGCAGTATTAAAAACGTTTAAGAACCACAGGAAAGTTCAGAACTTTGGGGAAGATTAAAGATCTTTAAGCGATGGTTCCGAGAAATTCAGTTCAGTTCTATAAACTTAAGAAAATTTTTGTGAACTAAGATGAAGGTCAAACAATTTCACGACAGTTCTATTAGTTTCAAGAAAATTCCAGCAGCTTTACAAGACTTTCTTGAAACTTCAGAGAACTTCAGGTAGGTTCAAATATCTTTAGTAGCTTCGAAAAAGTTCTTAGAATTTCATGGCAGTTCCAAGAACATTCTCAAAATTGTGAAAACATGAAGGAAGTTCCTAAAACTTCAGGAAGGTGTATTCGACTCCACAATAATTGTAGGAACTTTACAGATCTTCCAAGAACAAAGTCCAGAAAAATTCAAAGAAGTTAAGAGTTCCTTTAACGTCAGAAAAATTGCAGGAACTTAAATGAAGTTCCAAAAACTTTGGGAGCATTTTGAAAATGCTCCCAAAAACCATTAACATCAAATAAATTGTTAGAACATTCTAACAAGAGCGTCCGGAACAATAAAAATGACATGGATGTTTTAAGATATTTAGGGTAAGTTCAAATAGCTTCAGGGCAGTTTCATAGATTTGAGGAGTGAAGGAGGAAAAGTGATGATCCAAAAACTTCAGAGCAGTTCTTTTAAATTCAGGAAAACTGCAGAAACTTCAGGAGCATTCTTTGCACAAACTTCAGAGTAGTTCAATTAATTTTAGCAAAATTGCAGGAACTTCAGGAGCTTCGGGCAGTTCTGATAATTCAGGAAATTTTAATGATTATTAGGAAAGTCATGGGCACTTCAGGAAAATTCCATTAAATTCAAGCAAAAAGCGAGAACCTTCAAGAAGTTCCAAAAATTAATGTCAGTCTAGAGAACAAGAAAAATGTCAAACTCCATAGAAAGAAAAAGCTATCACGGTACTGCAGAAAACGTCGCGAAGTTAAGAGGTCCTTAGGGCAGTTTTATTAATTTCAGGGTGAGTCCTGGAACATTATCGAAAGAGTTGTGAGAACTTCAGGAAAGATAAAAGAATTTCAGGGCATTCAACACAAATTATAAGATCTTCGAAGAAGTTCTGAGAAATGAAAGGAAATACCTAAGATTTTGAAGAAGTGTCATAAACAGCTGCGGGATAGTAAGGAAACTTCTGTAAAATTTCGGCACTTCAGGCAAACTTCAAGAACTTTAAGTTGGTTTCATCAGCTTTAGGGAAACTGCAGGATCTTTTAAGAAGCTATACAGTTAAGAAAACATCAGAGAAGTTCAGAAAACTTGAGGAAAATTGTGAAAGTTTCAAGAACCTCAAGGAGGATAAGTCTAGAGATTATCAGGGCAGCACAAAGATCTTAATGCTGTCACAATAACATCAGAGACGTCCAGACTTTCAGGCAAGTTTCAAAACCTCAGTTGCGATGAATTCAGGGCTGCTCCATGAACGTCAGCATTATTTTGAGTAACTTTCAGAAGTTCCTGGAATTTTAGTGAATTTCCGAGGAGTCCTGAAAATTTTGGAAAACTCTAGACATATGTGAATTGCACAGATCAGAAGGTCAGAGATTTTCAGGGAAATTTAAATATTTTGAGGACAGTTTAATTTATTTTAGGACACTAACAAGAACTTCAGAAGCATTGTTAGAACTTCAGAATGACTTCAAGGAAATTACAGGAACTTTACAGAAGTTCCAAGACAATCAGGGAAAATCTGGTAACATCAGCAAATCTCCGACATCTATAAAGAAGATGTTTAAGCAGTATCATTATTTGCAGAGATGTTCCAAGTATTTCGAGGAAGATCAGAGGTCTCCAGAGCAGTTCCAGTAACTAATTACAGGAGCTTTTAAGAAGTTCCGAAGAATTATGGAATATTAAAATTTCTGTAAATACGTAGAGGAAAGTTCCATTATTATTAGGAAATTTTATGGACCGCTAAAGAAGCTCCGATAACTACTTGAAACATTGGGAAACGTAAGAGAAAATTTAAGAACTTCTTGAAAATTTAGGAAGCTTCAGGTATGGCAATAGTATTCTAGGTTTGGCCCTAGGGCCTAACTCAAATTTGAAATAAATTTTCATGGTTTTATTTGCGTAGATGTATGGTCAAATATATGTTCTAACGTTGTCTCGAAATAAATTTGGTAAAGAATGATAAAAAAACTAAATTTAAGATAGGAATAATTAGAGGACCACTAAGGCCAACAACTGGCACCAGCCCAGCCCAGGACTGAAAGTCTCCTTAATAAAGATATATAAATATATAAAAAAGAGTTGCCTTAGAATCAATATTTTCGTACAAAAACTTTATGAGATGATTTTCTGAGTTTTAAGTATTGTTGCTAAGGGTTTCATTACTGGTTATACCGGCACTAAATCCTTTGCCAAAATACCTGTTTTACATGGCTCAAAATACCAGTATTTTCGGTAATAAGTCACAAGCTTCAAAAAAGTCACATACTTTAAACTGCAAACCAACTTTCCACATCTTTCATCTGGACCCACTAGCATGTCGAACATAGGACAGTGAGACTTAACCCACTGATCTATACCCAAACGGGATGTACCTATAGTACTCTGCCTATAATCCCATATGGGGGGATGACCCCGGCGTAGTGGTTCGAATCCATACCTCTCATGCCCAAGTCACGAGTTAAATCTCACTCCCAGACAAGTCACAAATGACCCAAGAGCGTTAAAGTGGCTATAATAAAATAATAATAATAATCCCATATCAGTTTCATTTGGATAAAGTAGGCATTGAGAAAATGGCTGTTGAAGTTACCAAGGGAAACTCCCATTTAAATATTTGAAAAATCATAGTAAATTAATTGATAATTTTTCAAAGTTAGAATGCAATGAAACTTGCATGTTTTGTTTTATCAGCAAAACATATGGTGATTCAAAAAGCAGAACTGTAGCTTGGCCTCAGGACCATAGAAGTTCAGGACAGGCCTGATATGCGATTACTGTACTTAATGAGACAATCTGACTTGATGTTGTTTTCACATTTTTCATTCACGTAATAGGGGAAATGGCTTTAGTGTTGGCCTATGGATCCAAGATTGGGCTCATTGTCATTGTCACGTCATTGAGACGGTACTAATGGATATTTTTGGTCGCTATTGAAAATTTAGTCGATTGCTGAATTTAGGAATGGACCCAAATTAGGGGCATTTAGGCCGACATTACATCCATTTTCCCTATGAAAGTAGATGCCATTCATATTTTTGACGAAAATCTATACGGGGTTGATATGCGATTATAGGCAATACATTACATTAGTAACATGTACTTTGACACAGACATCTCTAGTAGCGAGGCAAAAGATTGCTTCTGTGTTCAATACCCGCCCACATGGTCCAGCTCGCTCGTACTTCAGCTCTTTCAATATTTTATACATGCTCTATCCAGAGTACTTTCCAACTTTATTTAACCTTCATACTCCTAATAATTTGAAATTGTTAGTTGCCGACCAGTATAAATCTTAATCGCTTAACATTACGCACAGCAACCACAAACGTATTTTAAATAATGGAAGTAAACCGTTTGAAATTAGTTTAATGAGGGCGATGGGTAGCTGGGAAAGTATTTGTTAATGAATTTGATCAAAGACATCATATCAAGAAGACTGGCAACTTTTCCAGAATCCAAGCGACAGATACAATAGCGCTGCGCTTGAGTGAAGGTGGAAGGAACGCATAGAAAAATGAGCAAACACACAAACCTTTCTTCTGAGGATGTAATCTTTGCTATCAAATTCGTTCGAAGCATTTACCTTTGAGCGGCAGATGACGCGATTGTCTCATAGCGTTCGTATGAGAAAATGGAAGAGTTGCCAGTCTTCTTGATTTGTTGTCTTCGATTGGATGCACTAAAACTGGTTCGGTCGTCTCCAGTAAATTAAGAACGAGCATTAGGGGAAACAGCCCTATTGCTGCGGTACGTTAGCAGCTTTAGAATTATTATTATTATTTAGCTTTATTAAGGAGGCTTTCAGCCTTAGGCTGGTTCGCCTCCAAGCAGCTTTAGAAGCCTATTGTTGTGTATGGAGGTCTCACAACAATTCTAACTCTGCTAACGTACCGCAACAATAGGGCTGTTTCCCCTATCTGTGTCTGGGAGCTTTGCATAGGATATTCAGTCTTCTTTTAACGTAGAATCCATACATATGTTGTATATTTTGAAAGGTTTTCTTTTGAACATGATCCAATTTTTGTTTTGTTGTTCACAACTATTTCTATTTGTTTTTTTGTAAACTCATGAAGTAGGGTAGAGCACTACTTCGTCGTAATCGCCCATTTCCGTTCTATCGATCAGAAAAGATCAATAATATCAATGATTTCACCATGCACAAATCAAAAAAAGATTTGTTCTTATGCGTAAGTTCATTAGCTACAAAATAAATCCTATTAGAGCGCATTGTATGAATATTTACGCTCATTGTTCTCAAAACAAAAGAAGCGCTCCAAGCGAATCCCTTTTTTCTACGTTTATCCATACGACGAAGAAAATCTAATGGCGTTTCAATGCGTTACGACGGAATTGAAACTCGTAGAACGAATTTAGAATCAAGAAGCAGTGTTAGATTTTAAACAATATCTCAACAATTTGTGATTCTTTCTCAAATCCGACGATACGTACGGAAAGGTGAATAAATGTAGAAGTCATCTTTGATAGAAATATTCCAGTTTTTATTCAAATCCGTTAAGAAAAGAGAAGTAAAGTGTGGGTTGTGCTTAGTAGGACGGAAATTAGATCAAAAACCCTATCGGTTTTTTTTAATTATAAAAATAACATTAACTCTATCCTTCTCATAGTAGAAAAAATGTTCTATCACTATTCGCTCCGTCTATTAATAGTCAATCCAGCATTATTTATGCTTCTTCGTGTTTTCTTAAGAATACAACTGATTAGCTATTGAATAACAATTGAAAAAGTATTGATTCAAGATATTTTTTGATAATTCAATTAATTTACAATAGCACGTCATTAATAACAACTTTTGTTCTAGCAAATCATAAAACAACGAAAATCGTTTTTTACCGGTAATCTAACAGTATCACGTTTTCATTACCGAATTACCGGTTTTATAAAAAACCACCCAGTAATGAAACCCCTAATTGATGGTTATTAAATTTTGCTGGAATTATTTGATAAATCTTCTGACGACGATATTAAAATCTGAAATCACTGTGATTTATATATCTTAGATACAAAACTGTCCTTCACCTCCTTCCTCTTTTTGACTGAGCCAGGAACCCTTAGTCTTAAAGTCACGTTGTTCAATAATCCCATCGAATCGGCTTCACCGATGGAAGCCGTCGTGCAGATTCTGATTCTGAGAATCATTCTCCCAAAACGTAGATATCGAACGTCAGTGATGATTTATCCTGTCGTTAGTGGAATTAATGCCAGATGAGACCATTTGTTTCAGTTGGATTGTTGCCTTGTAAAAACAATCACAGGCAGTCAATTATGTTTGCAAAGAAAGAATAAAAACATCTCTGATCCGTCAATTTTGTATCATTTTCCTCGTATCCAGTACGTATTTCTAAACATCCGGAAAGCCGATTATTGGCATCGATCTTGAACCAACGCGCTATAATCTGAGTATCAATGAATGAGCCGTAGAATGGTTTTCTGGCCGTAGTAGGTACATCCGTCCGTAACACAAGTTGGTCATGGGAGAGAGACGAAGTCATATGAATAATATATTGTGATGGTCAACAGACTCAGCTCGACCAGGGTGATGTATCCCCAGGACTGAAAGGTCGCTTTATTTTCATTTATGGATGTGTGATTGTATTTGCTGTTCCATGTCCTTTTGTTTCACATGTTCGTTTTTCCTTCTTCTTTGCACAAAGTCGTTATCATTTAGGGTTATGGCGTTTTGGAAGACGAAGGTTTATTCTATAACAGCAATACAGTTTCGAGTAGAATAGGGTGCGGTGGGGTATCCTGTAGCGAAAATTCTACACCGAGAGAAATTCAATGATTGTTTCCATAGGTCTCACACATATATTTTTGCAATGAGAATCATTAAATGTTTTCTATGTTCCGAACACATACATTGTATATTTTATGTATGGCATATTTATAACCCTTATGTATTTTTGTGGGGTTTCTAGTTATGTGTGGCCAAATAAATTATATACATTCAATTCTGTTTTGCGCGTTTTTTTCGACCGTGTAAAATGCAGTTTAAATCAGTTTATCAAAATTTTAAGCATGTATATGCTGTAAAGCATTGATATCTGGACATACATCTGGATACTTTTAAAAGTTGGTTACCTAGCTTGAAATAGCAGGTCAATTTTATCGTGGTCTCGAAGTATGGTTTAGAATCATCACATGTACAAATTATGTAATAAAGTACACATAATTTTTAGACTGTGTACCATTTGGAAATTTTTCACTTAATTTTGATACTTCGAAAATAAATTAAGATGTTCAAAAATCCCTCTGTTGTTGATCGGCTGATTTTCGAGAAAGCTTCTGTCAAAGTTGATTCCTGGAATAGCAGGTTTGTTTGAAAATTTTCCATCTATCAAATTTAAGTGAACATTCACCAAATGGAACACAGCCTTAATAAATAAAAATGCAATGCCAGGGTTTACAAAACGTTTATATACGTTACATATACATTACGGTATTACTTAACAGTCAGACGCAGTTTTTTAATGATTTAAAAATATCTGTCCTCTGTTCAGTGAATTTTTGGAGATCAACTTTACCCACTCAGCCCTACATACAACCGACCAGCATGAATGTGTGTGTGTTCCGTGATTTCGACGAGGACGGAAAGAAATATTTAAATAATCATTGGGAAGTGCTCCATTATAAACGAGTCTTCTGCATCTGCTTGACGTTAAACAGCGAGCGGCTTAATATTTAATCATGAAACCTACCCGTCGATTCTGGTCGGTTATAATCCAATGGAGCATTTCTCGATTTCCTAGTTGATAATAGTCCAACAAATGATGATATAGGGTGTAGCAAGCAGACGCAAATCTATCATATGCCAGGGTGAAGCAAGACATAAAACTGGCAAAAACTGATCTCATTAATTTTCGAACGATTCTACAGTGAGCGTTCCCGGGTGGTAACATAAAAGTCGGTAGCGCACTCTTTGTGATCGTAAAAACAGTCTCGCTGGCAAACGAATCGCAGAAGGGACACAAAAATGCAACCGTAATAAAGTAATGACTTTTGTCATTATGCCAAAATTAGCAATAACATATGGGCATTATTCCTCTTTAGTGAATGATACCATGGATATTGGATGAATGCATACTGCACATGTGACAATAGTATTATTATGATGAAATTGATTTAAAGAGCATTTCAAGGTTGCTTTCATAAACTGTTTCATGTGCATAAAGGGCATTAAAAAAAAATTAAAAAATATGAATAAAAACCAAACACAAAATATAAACAATTGAAGCTTTTTTGCCAATAAAAATACTTCAAAGTTGTCCATGCACACTATGTTGACGTAGGACTACGTCTGTGATTTCTATATGAAAGTACACTCTGTGAAATGGAACATGTAACAAAATTATGAAAGATTTTGAACATTAATAACTCAGCTGCCCCTGAACCAATTTCAAAAATTGCAATGCTTCTGACAAATGATTATTGAACAAGAAACTATTGAAAAAGTGGTAATGTCCTGGGACGGGACTTGACAATCGGGTAGCGATTTCGAGCCAATTTGCTGTCAAATCCGAGCCAGTTTCTGATTGGTCGATTTGACAGTAGCAATCGTGGAATAAAAAGGAAACAGGGATCGTATCAATCTGGCTGGCAGTGATGCCGGAGTCAATGGCGTTGTTAATTGTTTATATTTGCGAAAGGAAAGATGAAAAATCGAGTGCACTGCCTGTTTTAAGCCATGGATATTGTTGTTGGTTTATGGTTGTTTTTATTGTGTTGAGCAAAAATGATGTACAAGCTGCTAAACTGCGGTAGAAACTCCGTAAAAAATCCAAATTAAAATAGAAAAATATTTTACATTCCGGGCATCATTGGTCAACTCCGTCAAACACCACACACAACTTTCCGAAGGGTATTCTTCAAAAACATTAAGAAGAGTGAGAAGCTCGATTGTCAAGTCCCGTCCCGGGTAATGTCCAGCATTGTCTAATGTACAAATAAAAAGTGATTATTGTATCATTGTTTTCATGAAATAAACGTTCTTCCCAAACCCAGTCGTCATAATAATGGTTGCACATCATTCTGCTTTAAGGTGATACGATGCGTCACGCTTTTTTGCTTTTTTCTCTCGTTTCTATGTGTCAGTGAAATGATTATCATTGATGCTGTAGGGGTGTGAGTGTACATCATGCACTGTCGCAACTACCGTAAACATAGCTGCTAAAGTTCGTTATTAATAGGTCGAATGTGTAACAGTTAATAAAACAAATAGAAAGTTAAAGAAAAAGTGATACATATCTTACTGTAAATTTCAACATCCATCATCTCAGGGGGCGACCCCGGCGTAGTGGTTAACATCCATACCTCTCACGCTAAAGTCACGAGTTCAAATCCCACCCACGGACAAGTCACGAATGACCCAAGAGTGTTAAAGTGACTATAATAAAAAAAAGAAGAAAGAAGAAAGACATCCATCATCTTTTTTTTTAAAGATTATCTATTTATCATCCAATATTGAAACCATTACTACATTTCTATTCAATTTGCCAAAATTAACGATCCACCACCTCCCAAGGACATCCCTTTATACACAGAAAAATAACAGACGCCTAGCCACCAAGTCCAACCAAGTCAAGTATTCATAGTAGCTGATTAATTCAAAGCTACACTTTGTACACTTTGGTTACACACGACCGGTCCAAAAATGATTCCAGCACTCAAACCTCCCGGTACATGGTAAGAAAAAGTAACCGAAAGTAAGTTATTTTCACACATATCGCCATTTTATTGCAGGAAGTCAAAAGTAGGTAAAGTGAGTCAAAGTAGATTTCATTTACTTGTGTTCAAATCGCATGGAATTGAAAATTCGCTTTCTACCCAAAAGTAAGTCAGTAGGTGAAAATGATCGTGATTATACTCAAAGTCAAAAGTAGGTAAATGTGAACTGGCCGCTTGATACTTTTTTGTTATCGTGTATGTTTTTGTTTTTGTATCATTATTTTCCCGCCTTATAATATCAGCTGATGGCTTCGACCAGTGCAACCACAATGACAAATATGTTTTCTTTAGAAGATTTTTAGATTTATTTACAGCCATTTCTGTTCTGGAAAAACAAGTTAAGAAATTTTTTTAATTTTTATTAGTGATGGTTTCTAAATTGAACACAGTTTCGACACCTTCAAAAGCAATAAAAACATTGTTTTTGAACACTTTGTTTCAATTGAATTGACAACACTGGATACAATGATAGAGGATTCGTACACACACCTTCGTAATGTGGTGTGTAGAAAAATAGTAAACATAACAATTTTAGCTTACAAAATTTTTCGCGGCTCGCATTTTTAACGATGCAAATAATATTATTATTTAAGATATTTAAGTAAATATTGTCTTTAAAAGTAAATAAACTGAAAGTTCTTGCAGAAGCATGTGTCGTAATTGTTCTTAGTGTGGTTCTGAGAAATGAAAGCTAGTGAAAACAGTTATTTAAATTACATGCCAAGAGCAGAACAAAATCTACTGATCGTACTTGCAAATATTGCGAATGAATAAATGAATTGTCAACATTTTGGTGGGAAAGTCTTCAAATATGTATCCAGATCTTATTCAAACAATTTTAGCCCATTTTTTAAGGTATTTAATTAGTAATTTACTATTTTGTAGGAAGATATCTTTCGTAAGCATACCAAAACGCGTTTATTTAAGATTCAACAAACCATCATTGAATTTTCAATCATCAAAAGCAGATTTTTCGTTCAAATTCAAAATTCTACCAAAATGTCATCACTGTGTTCCGGTAGGCCATTAGAATGCAGTGATGACATTTTTGTTGGAAGAATTGTGAATTTGAACGAAAAAAACGCTTTTGAATTTTTGATGATGATTGAAAAAAAACAATGAAACTTAATGATTGTGGGGACAACCATTGCTGCATGACGTGCCGTATCACCTTAACCTGAAAAGATATAAAAGAGCACTGTTGTCTAGCCTCAACTCATTTTTGCTTCGGGCCGCGTGGTAAGCAGGCAGCAGGAGCAGCAATTGCATCAGTAGGAAGGTGGTGGCAGGTTAGGTAGTCCACTCTTCTACCTAACAAGCAAAAATGACTGGCAAAGGAGGAAAAGGTCTTGGAAAATAAGGCGCCAAGAGTCATCGCAAGGTTCTTCGTTATAACTGACATCCGTCGTCTGGTTCGCCGTGGCGGTGTCAAACGTATCTCCGGTCTGATCTACGAGGTGCGCTGAAGGTGTTCCTGGAAAATGAAATCCGTGATGCTGTCGCCTACACTGAACACGCCAAGCGTAAGCAACCATGGATGTCATCTATGCTTTGAAGCGACAGAGATGCACTATGTACGGTTTCGGAGGTAAATCTTCACCAACTTTGGAAACAAAACGGTCCTTGTCAGGGAATTTATCTGTGTCTGTTTGTACATATTCAGAACCACATATACCCAACGACCACACAAAATGCTCTCCAGAGTTGTAATCTTGTAACTAAACTTGGAAGCAGGTGCAAGATATTTCGATAGAGTCTCTTTATCAACTTTCTCTTTAAAAAAATACTACAAATTTGGTATGCCTACAATTCAAAAAAGGAAAACGTTAAGATAATAGATGATCGATCAATTAAAAGAACTAAATGCTCTTATATTTGTTCCGTCCACTAGCGGTCCTACGTCAAGCTTTCGGTCGTGCCCCTAGGCATAGACCCTTCTACTTTTTTTCAGTATTCAGGTCATTTTTACACTGGCGGAAGAACTTTGACAGCTGCGGTAGAACTCTACACGCTATTTCAAAACTACACAAATTTAGATAGAATTCACCAGGATCAGTCAAAACTGAAACTGTGTAGGGAGTACCAACTTGACAAATGGACAACGTCGACATGAATCCGATCGAATTTGTTCATTTGTTTCTTCTGTATTAAGATACAAATTATAAATTTTATTACTGCCCATCAAACAATTCTGGACTGCATTTAAGCTACAGAATAGTTTATAAGGGCAAAAATCGATTGCAAACCCCCTTTTTATTTTGTTTAAGCCGTTCTGCAACTAAAATTACTAGTTGGGTGAGCCATGAATGGATACCTACACGATATGCAGTACATATTGTAACCTCAGCTTGATATAATCTTTCGCTGTGTAATTAGTGAAATAGCGGTACTATTTCCAACCAGATTAATGAGGTGGAGCAAATGTTCTTAACTTAAAAGACAATTTAAATTATGGACAAATATGTACAGTTATTACTATTTTGATACTGGCAAAACCGTTTCAAAAAAACACACGGGAATTGGGATGATGGAATGAATCACATTTACAAGACATTCTATCAGCACCTTATAGATTTTTGGTGTATAAACCACTGTTGCCTTTATTTTATATTAATAATATTAAAATTTGTACTGTCGCATTAATGGCCCTTCGCTCATTTTCAACTTCTATTCAATTTTCATAATACCGTACTCAAACGGAACTATATACCTACCTTCTTCTAAGATCATTCTCTGGCTAATAAATTATCACACTAAAGCTTCATGTTAGATAGTATTTCCAACCAACTCTGAATTAAACTCATTCAAATCAAATTGAAACCAAAAAATTCGTTTACACCATAACCTTTCACACAAAGTCTACTTTCATAAAGCGGACAATGAACAAAAAAATGCCCGCCACCTAACTGTCATGGTTACCTAGGATTGGTCAAAAAAGTAATATTATTGATGTGTGCACCGAAGAATTGAGCATCGTAGAAACCTTGGCAGCCTTTCATTTTGAATGATTTCACTGACTTTCATGGTGTATAATGGGATTTGATGCAATCAAGATCTTCACATTGAACTTTTAGTTCTGCAGGAAGAATCAATATGAATTAAGCCGGCGTAATATCCTCAAGTGCACGTGATCTTTTATTCAATTGGTGCAGTTGGGTAGATTTGAAGAATTTAGGCATACGTCATTCATTCATGACGAAACATAATAACTGAGAAAAATGAAGTATCGATTGATCGAGTAGTTTTTATTTTTGTTCGCATAATCTCAAATTGTGACCAAATCCTTGTTTCAGCAAATCAGAAAAAAATCAAGAAAGATACTTTAGAGGCTTTACAAGTTTCGAAACAATGAACATCGCGAAAAAGTAGAATTGAATGAAGTCCTTGGTGGATTTTCGTAGCTTTATGACTCCTGGTTTGAAAGATCGTCAGTCGCACTGCATAGTGGTCCAAACGGAAAAAAACGTAATCGCATGGAATTACTCCAAAACCTTTCATTTTAGGTATGTAGTGTCTTTGGAGAAGTTTCTAGGCAAATAAAGCCCTATCTTTTGACGTTACCACTCTGTAAGTTAGACTCACAACAAAGTTTTTTGAAAACTTGAGATAGAGGGTTGGTGTGTTGATCAAAATTGCAGTAAATGACAACACAAACTTTTTTTTTTTCTGAAGACACTAATCCTCTTTCACAATAAAGCTTTGGAGCGTTTTTTACGGACGGTACCTAAGAATCTAACTATTACTTTTTCCATGTAATTTTTACGTGTTTGTCATGTTCTAATTAGTTGTTTATCTGGTTAAAATACACATTTTTGTCATCTGCTATTATTTGTATCTTCGGATATATTGTAAATTTTTGATCCAAGATGGCACATTTTTGAATTTGAATAAATTGTAGGATGGCAAATGGTGGCTATTGTAAAACAGCAAAAAATCTTGTCTTCCATTTAATTCCACTTAACTAATTTTGATATCTATGCCAGATAAGTATTTCGACTACAATGTGCAGTGTTCATCAGTGTCATTCCTATTGGTTTATAAATATATAACAGGACGTTAAATAATTGGTTGAACCGACGGTATATTTGCTCCCAATTTATATTGTAAAAAGCAAATGATTGTTAACTGAACTCACCTGAAACCCATCGTACGTCCAGCTGCCAAACTTCATCACACACGTTTGCTCGTCGAAGGGAAAATACTCCACATCAATCTCGCAGGAACTTTTGTAAATGGCCGGTGGCCGCCAATCGACTCGTCCGGTGTAATTGAGGGTGGCTTTCGTCGCCAGCGTCACCTCAAAGTTACCGTCCGCGTTATTGTATAGCACAATATCCGGCCGCCAAATGTGATCCGAAGGAACGTGCAACATTTCCACTCCACCGTACTCTTTCGGCTCCCACTTGAGCTTGTAGTCGTACCACGTTTGCTCTACCCATAGATTCGTAGTCATGATTTGATTTTTCAGATTCTGTGGAGGGAAATTATTGAAGCGAATTGATTTAATTACATATATTTATGGTAATTAAATTAGGTCGCATTGTAAAGAAAGTAAGGCATGCATAGTTGAGATCAAGATAAATAATGAAACGAAATTGTCGAAAAGTAGAACTTACCACATCAATAAGCTGCGATAGTTTTAGTTTGATTTTCACGGTTAGTGCGTCTGTAACGTTAACAACAGGCCGAACTAGTTTGTTGTAGTTGCTAAGAAGGTCATCGTAGAGGCGTTTTGCATCAGGATTTCCGGCGCATACTGTGGAAAGAAATTGAAAAAAGAAACTTACGTTGAGTTGAGATTAAACTTTTCGTCAAATTAGATCAGCTAAATCTGTGCAAAGGAGCATAGTCGTTTGGCAACACTGGTCAACCGTCTTCAAAAAACTTTTCCTGATCCTACTCAATCGCAGCCACCACTGTGGTCGGCATTTTATATTTTCCAGTGCAGAGAGATAGTGGAGAGTTATGCTTCCTGAAAACTTTTCCCAAACGATAAATTTCAAGTTTCTTGAGAAGAACTGTCCCTCCCATGCAAGTTTTGGGACGCACTGATCGTCTCTCCATCACCACCAGCAGCACCACCACCACCACCAATGTGACACAATTAAGGTAGAACTAAATTTGCGAATTCTTTTTCAACAACAGTTTTTTCTTGCTTATTTTCTACCGTCCATGGAATGCCGCTTGTGGTGGTAGCCGTCATCATTTATGTTATCATCGTTGACTGTGTGACTTTCCACTCAGGCGTAGGGGGTGACTCAAATATGACGTACACCCTCCCCCCCTTGTGTCAAGCATTTTCCCATACTTATTACACGTACTATCACAAATTCTAGGACCCCCTCCCCCTTCAAGAGTGGACGTCATATTTGAATCACCCCTAGGAGGTACGAAGAGATATAAACAGGTATGATAAAAAAAAGCCATTTCTTGTAGGAAGTGGACGGGACAACAGTGTCTGTAAATTATTACTTAATTTATAGATCGTGTACTTTTCCGAGCTCATTTGATACAAGATTGACTCACAATTAATGCTGATATAGTCAAAGAAAACTGAAATAATTGGATTTTGTGGAATCTCATTTCCAATTGTAAGGGAATCAGTGATAAGAAAATTGGTTTTTAGAATCGGAGGATCTAGAAAACATGATGACTTTTCAGCATTTTTGTTGATTTACGAGGATAGTTAGTAGTTGCTTCCAAAAAGTCCACAAATCAGCTGGTACAGATTGACAAAAAAGCAGAGCTTATAAGGCCGGAACAAAACATAATTTTAACTTTTGCCACCACCTCCTCCCCCAGTTTCTGAAAATCACGAGGACTTGGGCGTAAAAAGGATGTTGGGCTGGAGGGGGCCATAGCCCTAGCTAACAAGACCTAAACGATCGGTACTAAATGTCCTCATATGTCACACATCTACTTTCAAAATTTGCTCTATTTTATTATAAAATTGAGTCTTACAAGGAACTTCTTACCGGTCAATGGTATTTCGTAAAAGGTAATACTTAAGAGAACGTCATTTGATTGTAGGAAACTCCCAAAAAAGTAGGGAACTACTAACAAAAATGTACGAAATGTTTTAGAATATCATGGAACTTCATACCCTTCCAAAACTTAATAGAATTTTAGAAAACTTCTTAAAACTTCAGGGACTGCGTAGATGTCGGTGATTGTTACAAATTATATAGGAGCTAGCAAGCTTTATAAAACTACATCATACTTTGTAGAATTTTATAAAAAATTATAAAAGTTCATTGAAGTTCAGCAATTTTTCTGACCTTTATTGACCTTCTTAAAATTTCAGTGACTTTATGAGTATGAGTATGAGCATTGGCCAAGCACGCTTAAAACTACATCACTGGCGCCGCTATAAGTTTAAGTCAAGAAACAGTGGGCAATGCCAATGCTTGTGGAGGCATACAAAATGTGTGTAATCTGTGTTTTTGTGGAGTATGGAGGAAATTTCAGTGACTTACCCTCCCCATGGACATGGAGGTTGACGGTACTGAAGCAAAGGGTTATGTTTAATTTCTTTATATTTGCAACGATGATGATTTCCTATAGTGACACATATCACCTTCTTAATGCTTCAGCATGCCTCAAACGATTAATTCTTGGTTGTTAATAGAACTTCCTTGATGAAATCGGCTGCTTCATGCAGACTGAGCAATTCTGATTATAGTATCAGATTTGTTCTGTATACAGAGGAACTGGGAGGGCTTATTAGAAACTTCTCACCAATAAAGTAATGATCTTCTAGTTAATTTTGCATATAATTTTATTAATATTTTATTTTATTTAAGCATATTATTTTTGTTACAGTCAATTAGCATTAGCATACGATACAAGAGATTTAATATTACTTGCTCGTTTTTGCGTAAAATAATCAATATTTATTTTACTTTTAATTACCTTTAAAAGTTTTTTTTTCAAGTTTTTTTTTCTGATTTGAAAATTTCCCAATTTGGTTAGAAGTTTCGAAGCTAACGCATGTCCACAGGCCTAATAGAAAGATAGACAGAAAAAGTGTATCATGACGAATGGTTGCATACAAGGTTGCTTCCACTCACTAGCTATACATGAGTGATTTTCGGGGTTTTGAATTCGTTAGATGTTGTAATGGAGCCTGTCATTTTCGCTTTCAGAGTGTCGCAGTCAGCGGTTTTATGATTCGTGAGCGCTCGCGATTCGTAGAATCGTTGATTGTGACTGCAAGTGGATCTGGCGGGTTTTGTGTGTCGGACGCTTGCTTTTTGGCCTCTTCTTGTGTCTAACAAGTGCAGAGTATCATTATAGCGTCTAATTGTTTTGAGATTCCTAGTTGCGTGAAATATATTTGTGAGAATATCTTTTTGAGATTTTAGTTGTCACGTTTTGTTTGTAGTTTATGTTTTATTTCTTTCGTGTAATTATCGTAAATAATAGTTATTCAATAATAGATAGTTCATCCATATATTCGTACTTTGACGCGAAGCGCTGTGGATTATGAGATGCTTGATGACCCTGGAGGGATCGATTTTGCTTACTGAGCAGAAAATCATGGACTTAACTCCAAGCTCTTCCACAGCACAATAAATCGCCACCATCATTTGTATATTTGATATTAAACATTAGCCTCGGAAACTATTTGCATATCAAGCGAAAACGTAGTCCTGTATTGTCGAGAAGCGTTATGGTTCTGAGATGCTCGATGACCCTGGAGGGATCGTTTTTGCTTACTGAGCAGAAAATCATGGGTTTAATCCCAAGCTCTCCGTCATGACTCTTAAAATTCATGATCACTAAACAAAATGAATATGTTCTTTCGATAGCCGGCTATCGAGAGATTAAATAAACAACAAATAAACAACACATACTTTTGGTTGCATCGCCAACTTGAGGTGAATCCTAACCGAATACCCTACCCAACCCTCCAACTCCGTAGCACTTATGAGGGTGTCGCTAAGTCGGTGGCCTCTCGTTAAGTAAGTACTACATCAACATTTCCTTCTCTATCCCTAGTTATGGTAAAGATGGGCGTGGCCGGGAATAGCGGCAGTCATGCTTCTGTTACTCTTGTTTAGATTGGAACCAATGTTTACTCCCCAGCATTATTCCTGAAAGTAGTCTAACTGAGAATTTCAGAAGAGACGTGAGTGTCGCTAGTATCCAATCTACGAAGTATATCATAACAACGCTAACGCTAACGCTAGTATGGAGGAAATTTCAGTGACTTCATGAGTATAAGCATGATTGACCGCTTACGGTTGCTACTCTGTTGTTGCCAGATCAGCTGTAATTACCAGAGTTGCAAAAAATCAAATTCATTTTGCTGACGCAGCGAGAACTGATTCATCACGGAATTCATTATGCATCTTCCTACGATTTCCAATTAATGAAAGACAATGGCGCTAATGATTTCTGCTTCCACATTCTATGCATTTTATATACATTGCGTCACTTTTCAAATGGTCCTAAGTAACAAATGTAAACAAATCGAGTTAAGTGATACAAACTATTGCTCTTCTATCATTAGATGTGAACAAAAACATCCATCCAAATTTACTTTCATTTATTTAAGAAAATCATAGGTATAAAATTGTCCAATGTACAGTTTGAAATGATGGGTACATGATTGTTATGTCGGCAATTCGGACTGCCTAACATGATTGGTGCTCATTTTCTAAAAGCGAGGGCAATCTAATGTTAGGTACTCTACTCTGAAATCTGTGAAAGGGAATCTAGCATCATGTAGAACAAAACGTCCAATGTAACACTCATTGAGTATGTCATTGAGAAAAATCGTCCAATGTAACGTGACCAATGTAAAACTTGACTAGTCAAAACATCCTGTATGTTTTTTCTGTACCGTACAGAAAAAAAAAACGCACACACAGGATGTTTGGACTAGTCAAGTTGTACTTTGGACACGTTACATTGGACGATTTTTCTCAATGACATACTCAATGGGTGTTACATTGGACGTTTTGTTCTACATGATGCTAGATTTCCTTTCACAGATTTCAGAGTAGAGTAGCTACCTTTTTTCTGTATTGTTTTAGAGATGAACTAGCCAACGGCTAAAAATCTCTCTAATAAAGTTTAAAAAAAAAATCTGTGTTGTAGCATGCAATTCATAGTAAAATTGTGATTTTCCCGTTTCTACTTAAATTTCAACGTTATTATTCACTGACTACATTAAAAATAGTGTTGCAAAATATATTGTTTCTAAACAGTTAAAATAATAATTTGTCGAACTTCAATTTTCTCAAAATTATGGATATGTTTCATTGGTCTTTTTGAAAAGGGGCGCGAGATTTCACGCAATCTTTCCACACCCTTTCGTATTTGGATTCAATGAGCATGAACCAGGAAATAGTTCACGTTCATCTTGTCATGTCACAAGGAAACATTCATTAAATTCAATTAATATTTACGCAATTAATGTTCCAACCATAGCAACAAACAATTTAGTTTGAAAAACAAGTCAAGCTTTCTTGGTAGTATTATTTTTTATTTCCAAATAAAAGTGCGAAGTACGCACTGTCATCCTCGTCGTTTAACCGTACTCAATAAGATGTAATCAGGTTGGAGGCCTTGTGAATTTGTCGTGTCTATTACTCTCCCGCTGCTTTACAGAGCTGACGTCACACACCATCAACCAAAAACAGCGGGAATACGAAAGTGACGAAAAATTCACTAGATCATACCGATCATACCTGTGGGGCATAGCAAGTAGTGCAGTGGTGTTGACGTACGAGAACAAGGAGACAAATAGAAAATTATAACCAAAACATACCAGTTTCTTCGCTGTGCTGCGCATGCTTCAAATTACTGCTATTTAAAAAAAAAATAACTGTGCCCAAATGAATGTGATTTTTTTTTCTATATTTATCTTCCTGAATCCTAGATGAAATTAATATTCTTCTTAGAAAATAGAAATAAGGAAGGGAACTAAAACCGACAATCGTGGATTAACAAGAGTTCACGCGTGTTTAATGAAAAAGATAACAACAAAACAAACCGAAAGCGAGAAATTCTCTGAAACGTAAAATCATAGTGACCTGCGTCAATAGACGAGTGCACGGGTGAACGTTTGTTCATCTACTGAAAAAGAATTAACGATGCCATATATACAGACTTCTGTACACGAAAAAAGTGGTCACCCTTTTTAATTGTATCCAAAAAATATAAAATGAAGTATTTCGCTAAGCTAAAATTAATCCAAAAACTAGTTAATATTTGTAACTTTGTAATTTGTAATGAGATTAGAAAAATCGTTATTATAATTAAAGTTACAAGGGTTCAAAATAGATAGCGTCCACCTTTATCGCGTACAAAAGTCTGTATATACTAAAAATGAACACATGAATAATGCTCGCGTCACATTTGAAACGAGCCTATCAACTTTTGTAAACAACTTGCTAGGTCCTTTCCACGAGAACCGAAGAACGCCCACGCAAACCAACAGCACTACCGGGAAGGGGACAATTTCCCGATGGTGATGTTAGTTTGCGTGGACGTATTCGGTTCGCGCGAAAAGAGCTTAACAAGTTTTGACAGTTAAAAGTTGATAAACCCGTTTCAAATGTTACACGAGTATAATTCATATTTTAAGTTTTAGTAAATAGGGCCCCGCTGTTGTGTCATTTTTTTTTTCAGTATATGAACAAAAGTTCACCCGTGCACTCGTCTATAAAGGAATGAATTTCAGTAAACATTTTTGCACTAATGTGTATCTTATAGTGATTTTCAAAATACTAGTTCAACATTTCTCAACTCTGGTAATTACACAGAGAACCAATCTTGAGACTAGAATTTATCTGGTGATCTCAGACTAGGTAATACCCGCCGGCCGCACCCGAAAGCAGGTCAAGAAAGGAATGCGTATGCAGGGATGGATCGCTCTCTTGGGATGTTGTCATTACTTTTTAATGTAGAACGCTTGCGTTAAATCTTTTTTGAATTTTCAGTCAACCCATTTTAAAATAGATAGTTTAGTGCTATAAATCTCCCTATCAAAATACAAATTTCCCTTCCGCACTCTATGTTTTCACTGAAGGTGCACTTGAGAGTGCTCTCGAGTGCACCTTGAGTGTAAACACACAGGGTGGCTCTAAGGTGCGGAAATTTTGCATTTGTGTAGTGAGATTTTAAGTAATCAATAAGCCACCAAAGAGCGATCCATCACTGTGGGTAGGAATGTGATGACGTGATACCTTTTAAATCATCATAACCATGTAGTCACATTAACAAATAAAACGATTGACGAATCTTGAAACTGGATGGGCCTGCGAGCAGATTCATGATGTATTGCTCATTAATCAAAAACGATTCACATTATACCGTTACTCGAGTTGTTGAAACCATTCAAACACGGTACTGACGACGACAACGACGACAATTTTCGCAAAATACACGATACTCAAGCGATTTGACCATAAATCTCTTTAATATGAAAAGACCTGGGACCGCGTTTTTCTGCTCAGTAAGCAAGCCATTTCAACCGACGATCTTTCAAATCCGCAATCCAAAAGCTACGAAAAAGCACTTAGATTTTCATTAAGATCCACATTCACGCCATGTTAAATGTTTCGTTCTCAAAAGCAATAAATTATGTATCACGCACAGAATCAAGCGTGTGCCCCATTTTTTTCTAAAAATTCCGAAGCGTTCTACCAGGTGATTTACCAGCTTCACTGACTTCAAGAAAAATCGAAGCAAAACAGAAAATCTAATATAAATTCGGAGAGCTTCGAAATAATTTTGGAAAACTTCGTAGAAGTGGGAACTTGCACATGTTTGAGGAACTCCGATAAAGTGAATGAAACTTTGTTTTACTAAAGGAAACATTATTAAAATTTCGGAGACGAGCCAGCCAACGGCTAAAAGTCTCCTTAATAAAGATATAAAAAAAAAAAAAAAAAATTATCAAAATTTCCTGGTTCTTCTTTTAACTTAAGGAGCTCTTTAGAGATAGGACATGGAATAGTTTAGGGGACGCCGTAGAGGTTCAACTTTTTTTTTATAGATTTTCAATGAACTTGGTAGGAGCTCAGAGGTTTAGTGCTCAGGAAATATTGTAGGAATTTATAAAACTTTTTACAACTACTTTTGGAACTTCCCGGAAGCTTTGGAAACTTTGTGTCGCTTATATGTTCAGGAAAATTCGTAAAAAGTTTAAGGGTCTTCCAGGAAGATTGGAAATTTTCATGGATATTTTGAAATCTTGGTCCAAATAAGAGAGCTAAGAAAAATATAACAATGCTGCTTCGAAGAAATTTAGGGAACAGCGGCTGAGTTATAGGAAATATGAAGTGATCTTGGTAGATTTAGAGAGCTTCGTATAAGTTCAATGAGTTAGAGAAAATTTGAGGAAGTTTTGTTTGACTTCATGGAAATAATTTAAGGTTTTTTTTCCATGATTTGTTTCCGTCGATCTTGTTTTCCGTACTGAGTACCAATGCTGCCGACGCCAGGAAGGCAGCTCGTACCTCTGGATTCTAAATATTGACCCATCAACTCGTGTACCGGGGACCAACGGTTTTACGGAGTGATCAGAGATTTTGTGCGTTAGAAAATCCCGGCGGCGCTGACTGGGATCGAACCCAGGTCGTTTGGCGTGAAAGGCAAGCACGCTTACCACTACATCACCGGTGCTGCTATAAGTTTAAGTTCGAGAAACTTTGTGGAAGTACAGAAACATTCGTTGAAGTTTTAAAGCGCTTGTTGATATTCACTGATTTTCATTAAGATATCAATTAGTTCCTCTAGATATTTTTCAAAGTCTGGGTAACTGATGATATTGAGCAAGTATAATTCTGAATATCAGAAACAGAATAACAGAAAATTTAATATTTATCAGATAGTTTTTTAAGGTCAAGAAGTAGTTGAAAGATCTCCAGTTAAGCAATGCTTGTGGAGGTATACAAAATGTGAGAAAATTTGTGTTTTTTTATGGAGCATGGAGGAAATTTCGTGCACTTTCTAAAATTGTATAACGTTTGATAATATTTGATTGATGTTTAAGTTATGAAACAATATTTTATAATCCTAAGACTTATTAATGTGTTTTTTTCGTTTTCCTAAACTCTTTACCGTGCTCATCATTATGATCACCGGGTTATGATTGCCATTCATTCTTTTCAAACATATATTTTCTATAGTTGAAGATGCTAATTTCAAATAACAGACTGCATGTAGTGGTAATTTTTATACAATAGATGGAATAGAAGAAAGCATAGAGTTGATAGTTCCGTTAGAGTACAGCAGTGTGAAGATTGCATATAGATATTAGAATAGCGAACTAGAACAACTTTTAAGGAAGGTACAAATCGGTTTTTTCATCTCTCTTTACCAAACTCCCCCTTTGGAGAGGGATGGTGAGGGGTGTCCCCCCTCGCCACCACTGGCAAAAAGAGATAAAAAACCGACCCGCTCAAGTACCAACTGTGTGTTTGAAACAGTTCTACCGATTTTTTACCGCACTTCAGTTGTTATTTGAAGGAAGGCATCCAGTCGTAGGTTTGGAAATTGCAACTATTGTTCATTCAGTCTGTTATTTGAAATTAGCATCTTCAACTATGTAAATAGTTGACTTCACGTAGAAGTAATACTAAAACATATAGTCAAAGTATATATTTTCTAGTTTCAACTATTTCAAACTTGTCCATCGAACTTGTGCCATGCTCTTAAGCCGATGTCCACAATCTATTTTTCAAGAATTTCCTAAAAACTATCAATTTACAACATTTCTTATGAGTTCTTTTAACAATTTCCAAGATAAATTTTACGATTCTAAAACTCTAAAGATTTTCTTCCTTTTTTTTAAATTCATGCTAGAGTTTTCCAAAATGTATTGGCATAGCATTATTGAATATTTTTTTGAAACCCAATTTTCTATAAAAATCTTTAACTATTTTGTTTGTATTACTTCTGGGTGAAGTTAACGATTTACAAAGGGTATGTGCTCCTGTCATCGTCGACTATCTAGAGTTATGTAATTTAACTCTTTTGTTTGTATTATTTCTGCGTGTTTATCAGAATAATGCTATGACAGCAACGAAGCCAATTACATAGAATGGCCATCTTGGAAGGATTCCGCCATGATTTCCTTCCGATCAGAATCGAGCACCAGTCTCAACTGAAATCTTCATATAGATCAAATGATTCCGCCGTCAGCTTCATTCGTAATTCTAAATGAAATGTAGGTACTCAACTATATAACATGGGTAACTGACAGTTCTTAACTTCATTGCCGTGCTGCTTAATGTAACGTTTTGCTTGCATCTCATTTCTTGGAGTGGTATACTTCTAATCCATCGATGGCTCAATTCCATTCACGGAGATGCAACAAAGTAAGACAAGCGTCTACCTCTACCAGTCAGGGTACGAGCTGAAACGACGCTATCGCATATCGGTTCGAAACGATGCACTTTTCGGTGACCATCAAATTATGGCATGTGGCTGTCATCACCCCCAGAGGAATATCAAACTTCGCCATCATCATCATCATCATCATCTTTCACCTGCTTGTCAATTTTCAGGAAGAGGGTTCCACGTGTAAAATGGATTCCAGAAATTTGTCGGTAGTTCGGTAGTTGGAGTGGGAAGTAGGTGAATTACTGGCGAACGAGAAAATTCCAAGTTACCCTTTCATTGTTGGCGGTTTCGTATAGCTCGGGCGTATGTTATGGCCCAAGAAGCTCTTCGGTTTCTTATTCAGCAGTTACACCTTCATATATGAGCAATATGATGTTTTGATGCAACGTTCACTCCAGGGATCAAGGATGGAAACCATAAAATTTTATTGAAATAGTTCTCGTAAAACTACTATTGGTTGTGGCTTGGCTGCGTTATAAAGTTCGGAGCTAAGGAGTGGTTCATTGCGGTTTAAATAATTATGTTTAGCTAGAATCTTACCCGTGCACCGTTTCGTAGATTCCACTCTATCTTTACCCAATATCCTTAAACGCTATTGAGCCTTATTGAGCAACGGTAAACGTTAGCATTTCGAAAGCTATTTCCAGAAACGAAAAGGTAGATACAAAACATTGCTTCTGTCCATTAATTGATCAGCAGTACATGTGAAGGTATGCCATTTGAGTTGAAGACACACGTATTTTTGCTGACCCGAGAATGGCCCAAATGAATCCACCTTCAGGTGACAAGCTTCTTTCTCCTATATAAGCATGTGCCTTTTCATTTTGTAAGGTTTTGGTGGGAGCACTTGAAGTATGTCTGAAAATAAACATTATTTTCTAAACTATTGTTCCAGCTTTTATTGAGATTTTATGTATTTCAAAAAAATGTTCGGCCACTTCTCTTTGATTATTAATTTTTGGCGTAGGATTACGTCTTAGTGGAAAATACTGGAGTGCAAATAAAATAACTGTGTCCATTTTTACTACACCATTTGATTCAGATTTGATGTAAGACTCGTTTGGTATAAAGATTATGGTAGTTTATCAATTGAAAACTATTGAAAATTGATCAAACTTTTTGGCTGCAATCAACCAATCACGTGCTTGATTGCTACACTACACTACAGACTAACTTAAAATCCAAAGTGGACTTAATCAAAACTGAGTTGAATTTTGTGGGCATTTCCTGGAAAAACTTCTCGAATATGAGGAATATCGATGGAGTTTTCACTTAGTCTTTTATTATACTCCTAGCCTGAGTAATTTTTTTTTCTTCGATTTTTTTTCATATTCGCGAAGTTTTTCCAGGTTTTCCTCGGCCCGAACTAACTTTTGACGAAATTGAGTCGACTCGATTCAATCCTGTACTTGCCACACAATTATGCTAATGCAAAAACGGTACTGGCATCTACATATGCATCTAAGCTATCCATTAACAACAGTGGAAGTGCATCTAGAACACAAGTTAAGGCCCGACATAAAGTCCCAGTAGGGACGTAATAAAGTCAAAGTCGAAAAAAGCGTGCTTAGGTCGACACCTCGACTAGATAAAAGGTTGTTGTAAAGTCCAACAAAGTTGTTCAGATGACCAATACCTATTGTATAGTGAACAGCTTAGTTTAGAATTCACACAGCAGGCGGCACGAGTCTACTATTTGACTTTTGATTACTTTCTTTGGCTTGACAGCTGAACTATGTAGATAGATGCTTGCTGTTTTTGGCAAAATTATTCAGATTTATAAGAATAGTGAACCAAGTGACTTGCGGACTTTGGTAAAATAGTTCAGATGGACAATACTCATTGGATGGTGCATAGTTTATTTCAGAATTATGTAACCAGGAATGTTAGTGTGCCTTTGATATAATGATTCTTTAATTCAAATTTTAGATCATTTTCATAGTTATAAAGTCCCAACTGAAACTTTGCGGTTGTCTTCAACTTTCATTTGATTTGTCGTTGTGTGACTGCCATCGTTACATGTAAACTGGCGATTACACAAAAGTAACATATGCTTGTTAGTATCTGACGATATGCAATTTTGGAGGACAATAATAAAAGTTATGAAAGTGGTACCATAATGTTCGCAAATTTGTGTAAACGGGATGGATGAGATCTGCTGTGAGTTTGAACTATGTTACTGTGAAACAATCAAATTGACTTTCGATTTACACATATAGTGTTCAAATGATATTCAGTTTATCTGTGATAATTTTGCATAATCTAAATTTTACATATTGTCTGATTTACTTTCAAATATTTTAAACCAATTTGTTATGTAAAATGCATTTTAATAAACCAATTGTCGCTCTGGTGTCTTAAAAATTATATTTTTTCAGTTATTGAAAGTTGAACGTACATGTAAGGTACTTTTTTTCAAATGAATGTGATGGAAATGTATTTCTGAATTATGAAAATGGAATCTTCAATTTAAGATTTTGGGTGTCACCTTATTTCATAACATTGAATTAAGAATCGAAGTTTGATGAATTTTTAGTTAAATTTATAAATCATTTTTAATCATTATTGAATCGAGCCTCGTATTCCTACGTCATCAACGCGGTCGTGCTTCTGTCACAACCCTTAACACTTATTTTGACGTAGAACTACGTCTTTTTCGACTATACTGGGGTGCAAATCAAAAAATATGTGTGGTGAAATAGTGTTAGGTTTTGAACGCTTGTAACATTGTCATTTATAGATGAATTTAAAATCCAAATACGCCAATCGATAGGATATCACTTAAAAAATCTGCTGAAATAAATACTTTTCCAATTTTTAATCAAAAACTTTTGAAAAATGCGCAAATGATAATTTTATCACTGTTTTCATAAACTAAACGTTTTTTCCCAAACCCTGTCATCATATACGAATACCACTTGGTTGCACATCATTCTGCTTGAACCTGAAAAGATATAAAACAGCGCTGCTTTCCTGCCTCTGCTCATTACCGCTTCGGACGGCGTGGCACTAGCTCCTGCAGCAAGCAGGACCAAGTGCCACGCCGTCCGAAGTGGCAATGAGCAGTGGCACAACAGCAGCGCTGTTTTATATCTTTTCAGGTTCAAGCAGAACGATTTCATGTCAGCGGCTAAAGGTGGATTACGGCGTGATCATCTGTCACATAATGAGGATTGAGACTTGGATATGCAAAATACCCCTCCCCTCGTCTATAACGTCAACTCAAAAAAAAAAAACATGGATTTGCCGATCATTTTTTTTTGGCGCCTCTTTTACCAGACCTTTTCCCCCTTTGCCACGACCAGTCAATTGTTGCTTGTTGTGTGTGAAGGAGTGGACTAGCCACCACCTTCCTACTGCTGCTATTGCTGCTCACCACGCCGTCCGAAGCGAAAATGAGCTAATGCCATACAGCAGCGCTCTTTTATATCTTTTCAGGTTAAAGCAGAATGATATGCAACCAAGTGGTATAAAAGCTACAAAGACTCCTCCCATTATGAGTAGTTTCCCGAGGAAAGTCGGCTAACAAAATGAAAGCAAATCCATATTAAAGTTTGCAGTTCCTATCATAATGAAAACTCATTTTGATTTCAATTGTCGCAACATAAGTCTGACATCATACTGTGCTTTCATTATGCAGTCAAGACTTTTTAAATCAAAGCAACTTAACTTGAAGTTGTGCTGTTAATTTCTTGTTTAAAATTTGATTTTAGTTCATCTGTCGTTGAACTAACGATTATTGTTTATTTGTTTTGTTTAACACATTTTAGGTCATTCGTGACTAGCCGAGCTGACATTTGAGCTCAAATCTTTCAGCGTGACAAGCATGGATGCTAACCATTTACAACAGGCCCGTATTCAGTCAAACATAATGAATGCAAAATCAGTAATCAAATTGATTTCATTGATAGCAGAATTAGTTTTCCGTTTGATTCAACAGTGTAAAATTTTGCTCTCATTTTTGCTGTGTTAACCGTTAAGTCAACCAAAATGAGATCAAATGGAGTATTCAAAATAAGTTACATCATAACAGCAAATTCTGATTTCAATTTGATCTCTAACTTTGCTCGGGTTGCTATCAAGTAGCGACACTGGCTCTTTTCCTTTTGCGTACACGGCGAATGAGAACGACCTTAATTTGAGTTTAGTTCACTCATAATCGCCAAAAGTACAGGTACTCAGCGATGAGTAAATTTGTCTCATGGTTTCCTGTGGAAAACCTAAAAAATTTGCCAGAAAATGAAAAAATTGACGAAAATTTTATTCAGTCTCGGAGTAGTACCAATAGACTGAGTGAATCCAATCTTTACTTTTCTCAAATTCGGGAATTATTCCCTGGAAAATCCTGGAAAATCCTGGGAAAACATGAGGTAAATTTACTCATCGCTGAGTTCCTGCACTTTATTTCTTATTTCTGAGATAACTAAACTCAAATTTGGGTCGATATCATTTGCCGTGATATCACCTTGAAAGATATCGGCGCCGGTGGTTAGCGTGATTACCTCTCACCCCAGCAGGCCTGGGTCCAATCTCAGTCGGCGCCTCCGGCATGTTCTAAGGCATAACATCTTTGATCACGCCTTCCTTCGGGAAGTAAAGCCTTGGTCTCCGGTTGAGTTGATGGGTCGATTGGTAGGGTCCAGGTGTGGGAGCTGCCTCCCTGGCGTCGGTAGCATTGGTGCTCAGTACGGAAAACAAATCTCGCGTCACTTTTCAACAGGTCCTATCTACATTGATAGATTCTCTTCATCGACACTCTCTTTCGTAAATAACTGGGCTTCACAAATGTTTCCTGCCGTCTTCGTCGAATTAGATGCTAGATTGTTGCTTCTTCCATCGAAAATATCCGGCCGTGGCGATTCAAAGTTGATCAAGGTTGATCAAAATAATTTGTATCCCTGCTTTGATTACATGAGCATTTTGTGTGATCGTTGGTTCTGAATATGGACAAACAGGCAGATGAATTCTATTCATACTCTTTACTGTTATAAGCTTGGTGACCCTAAAAAGAGCCGTTTTGTTGCCAAAGTTGGTGATGATTTAACCTCCGAAACCAAACAGAGTGCGTCTCATTCACTTCAAAACGTAGATGACATCCATGGCCGCTTACGCTTGGCGTGTTTAGTGTAGGTGACAGCATCACGGATCTCATTTTTTAGGAACACCTTCAGTACACCTCATAAATCAGACCGGAGATATGTCAGACACCGCCACGGCGAGCCAGACGACGGATGGTGGTTATCTCGAAGAATTTGCGTTCCATCCTCCCTATTCGCACGCGCCTGAGGATCGCAGGCGAATGCCACTTTGACTTGTTTCATCTACTTACTGCTCTCTGACGACTGTGCTGGGGAAGCAGCATATGCATGTAGGTAATTGGTGGATTTGTTAGTTAATTCGACGCTTTTGGACAATGCTGGACATTTACCAGTTTTTCAATAGTTTTTTGTTAAAAATCAACATTCGGAAGCATTGTTATCGATGCGTAGCCATATTTCTGATCAATTGGAGATAAAATTATCGAAATTGAACCAGGGGCAGCTGAGTTATTAACGTTCAAAATCTTTCTTAATTTGTTACATGTTCCATTTTCGGTTTTCACAAAGTGTACCCCCATATAGAAATCAAAGACGTAGTCCTACGTCAAAAAAAATAGATAAAAGCCCACAACGGAGCAAACACACAACCGTCCTCGAACGATTCTCAAAGTGAATTTCTCAAAATGGATTATAAATAATGCACATAAATTCTATGAACATGTTTAGGTAGGTGAGTACATCACACAGGCCTTTGTTGATGCAGTATATCAAATAGTCTGAACTCCTGGACAATGTGGAGAACCTAGATCATCGTATACACATAGTATTGAAACGTAAATGATGTGCATAATCTCTATGAACCTGTTTGGAGTTTTTTCGTTACTAAGGGCCTTGTATCAGTCATTGTTGATCTGGTAGATTATTTGATCTGAACTCCAGGATCATTTGGAGCAACTAGAGCGTCTTATTTACATTATATATATATATATATATTATATATAAATTATATATAATATATAATATATGTATTATATATATAATAATATATATTATATATATAATAATATATATTATAAGTGATGCGCAAAAACTCAATAAACATGTTTGGGTGATGTCGTCTCTGAGGATATCGCGCAGGCCGTGGTTGATCCAGTAGATCAAAAAGTCTAAAGTCCAGGACAATTTGGAGTGTTTAAAACATGTTGCAACCATGAAAATTTATCTGGAATTGCCAAGTTGGGCTTAATTAACATGACGGTGGATGATCCGTAGCTAAAGATATCGGAGCTGTCCAGATTAAAGTATGTGTTCAGTAACATAATAGCTTCATAAGGTTTTGGAGATCTAAATCTTTGAGTTTGGCTGTAGGCTGGTGCTTATATGGTGGAACATATTTTCCTAATATAGTTGATACCCACCACTTCAACTTTGCTGAAACAATTATGAAGCTATCTATTTCTTTAGATTTTATGCAATCAATCATAGAGCTTGCTAATATGGGTCTGGGCAATGTCACTATACATTTTTACGGATAGTCTCAGTTCTGTCGAGGCTATCCGTTCCATTAGGCCGGTAAAGCACTTCTCGTATTTTCTCTTGAAAATACGAGAACTGCTTAGTGCTTCATCCGTGCGCTCTTTCATCATCACCTTCGCGTGGGTCCCTTCGCATTGCTCAATTTTGGGCAATGAGAAGGTGGATTCACTTGCGAAGGTGGGCGCTATGGAAGGCGACATTTATAATCGACAAATCGCCTATAGTGAATTTTTCTCTATTTATCGTCAGCAGTCGCTCGTTAGCTGGCAACATCAATGGAGTGAAGGGAGCTTGGGACGATGGCTACATTCAATTATCCCTAAGGTGTCGAAGTTTGCATGGTTCAAAGGGTTGGACTTGGGTCGAGACTTCATACGCGTGATGTCTCGTCTCATGTCCAATCACTATTGTCTAAACGCTCACTTGTTCCGTGTGGGGTTGGGAGACAGCAATCTCTGTGAATGTGGACAAGGTTACCAGGACGCTGATCACATCCTTTGGTCTTGTGCGGAGTATCGTGAAGTCAGATCACATTTTTATGATTCCCTTCGGGCTCGAGGTAGACAACCTAATTTTTTTTTTTTTTTTTTAATCTTTATTTTAGAGATTTTTAGCCTGAGGCTAGTTCATCTCTTAGACAACCTAATGTTCCAGTTCGGGATATTTTGGCTAGACGCGATCTGGAGTTTATGAAACTCATATATGTTTACTTTAAGGATATTAACCTTAGATTGTAAGTTTGATTAACCTTGTGTTTAGTTTGTATTTTGTACGTGTGGTTTTTTTTTTCAATGTTTGTTTTCAAGATGAATAGAAATAATTTCATGCTTTAGGATTAATTAAATAGTTGTATCGTGAACCGCATTTCAAACCTCCTTCTTCCCTTTTCCCATCCAAAAAATTGTAAATCTCCACTAACCTCGAGACAACCGCGAGTACTCGGTCCAGTTCCTTTAATTTTAAATTTAAGACAGTAATAATGTATAACGCAAAGGATAACTCGGCTCTGTAAAGTTTATTCGATTAAGCCTGTACAAATAAAGTAATAATAAAAAAAAATGTCACTACACATGAATCATTCTCGTGGTGATAGCAAAGTGTAGACTGTAAGTGCAATTATTCTTGATTTTAATTAGAAATAATCCATCAAAGTTCTTCAAAGATGAAATTATTGTAGGTTAGTACATTCAACAGGAAGTTAAACAACACACTTCGAATTTTTTTTGGCACACATTAATCCACCATTTTCAAAATCATTCACCATTTTGAAATTTTAATTTTCTATTTCAATGGTACAATTTTCAAAACTTCACAACAGTGTAGTAAAGATTGGACATTTTATCAAAGATCTAACATTTTTAAAATAATCTGCCATCCAATGAGAAAATAAACCGACATCTTCAAATTGTCATTTCAATAGAGGAATTACTAAAACTATACAGCAATATTACACTTATGCAGCGGATACACTTGATGACAAACTATGAGCAAGCGCGTTATTTGTATAATAATTATAAGCCCTACACAACAACTATACACGTGTGACTACACGGATAGAAATCTCCTTATACCTTTTGGCAAATTTCCATTGCTGATTATTCATAAAATATATAAGTCAACTAATAAGCCTTGCAAAAAGTTAATAAAGATCATGTGTCAAATGAAATGTATGAGCGGTCACACATACCTTTTATGCATTCTAATAGGACCTATGTGGTTTGTTTTATGGAATGTATAAGGCTGATGCTTTGGCAAAAATGTATAAGTGAAACACATGAATTAAATAATTGATTTTCGTTTCGTGTATGGATGTGCTCATAATTTATTATACAAATAATGATATTGTTAATAGTTTGTCAAACAAGTGTATCCGCGGCATTAGGATGATCGAATTTTTCATAGAAGACCCGACATCTTGAAACCACTATATTGAAATTCATCCGCCTTCTTGGATCCACCGTTATTTTAATTACCCGCATTTTGAATCCACTATTTTAAAATTCTTCCTCTATCTTGAAATTGAAATTGTTATTTCAATATTGGAATTTTTTTAAATTTATTATAATTATAACTATTCTTTAATATTGGAAGATAGACTATTTTATCGAAGACCCATCATTATTAATCCTAACATTTGAAAATTATGCAATATTTTGGATTTGAAATATCTATTTTCCATAGTGGAGTTATTAGAAGCAAATAACAGTATATATTTAAAAGGATCGAACATTTTATCATTTTTTCATTTTAAATCCACCATTTTGAAAATCATTCGCCATATTGAATCCACTAATTAGAAAATAAACCAACATCCAAGAATTGAAGTGGCAAGACTTCCCTGAACTTAGGCAGGACCTCCCTGAAGGTCAGCAGGAGTTCCCCGACCTTCGGCAGGAGTTCCCTGAACTTCATCAGGACTTTCCTGATTTCCAAGAATTGAAATGGCAGGCCTTCCTTGAAATTCGGCAGGTTTTCCCTGAACTACGGCAGGACTTCCCTGACCTTCGACAGGACTTCGTTGAACTTCGGCAGGACTTCCCTGAACTTCAGCAGGACTATCTTGAACTTCGGCAGGCCTTCTCTGAAATTCGAAAGGACTTTCCTGAATTTCAGCACGACTTATTGGAATATTGGAATTGAAGTTGTCGTTTCAGTAGTAGAATTATTATAATTATACAATAATATTGTATTTGGGAATATCGTCAAAATTTCAATACTTCCCATTTTTATAATTTGTTTTGCTTGTTGGATGTTGGTGCATTTTGAATTGGGTGTGGAGTCAGTATCAACGGAAAAGCATTAACTTTCACCTTAAGGTGTAACGGTGCGTTAGCCATTTTTGCTTTTTTCCTCGCTCATTTCTATGTGTCAGTAAATTAATTATCATTGATGCTGTTGCGATGTGAGTGTACATCAAGTTTTACCGCATTTTCGTAAAATTTGCCGCTGAAGTTCGTTTTTATTAGAACTAATGTGTAACATCTATAAAAAAACTAATATGAAAAGTTAAAGAAAAAAAATCCTGGAGAAAATGTAACACTCATAATTTTTCAATAATTATCGGTTTACTACTCAAGATTCACTAGGTTTCTATTTAGTTATTCAATATGCCAATATGAACTACCTTACATCCCCCAGGACGCCCCTTCACAAAAAAATAGTCATGTGCCTAACCAACAAGATAAACCAAGTCCAGTAATCGTACTAGCTGCATTATGTTTTATGCAAATCGAAGCGGTCCGAGTTTTCCCGATTCGATTTGGCGTGGATTTGCTCAAAAGTAATCGAGATTTGCGTATCATTTTATGTACGTTTGTGATCCATAGTTTAACGGGAATAGAGGTTTCTTTTGATAAAATTATAGGTATGTATGGGGGGGCGACCCCGGCGTAGTGGTTAACATCCATGCCTCTCACGCCAAAGTCACGAGTTCAAATCTCACCCCGGACAAGTCACGAATAACCCAAAAGTGTTAAAGTGACTATAAAAAAAGGTATGTATGGATCTGCAAAATAAAATTCTATGAACCGTTGGTTGGTTACAATATCAATCAATGTTATCGAATGTATATTGATCGATGAGTATGGGTTTAATAATTTTATTTAATATCTTTACGTTTCGGCATTTGTCAGCTATCCTCAGAATAATATGTCTGCACGTGCTTCTCTTGGTGGATTACTCTAACTTTTATAATCTATACATTACGAATTAATGTTTATATTTATATTTTCCTTTTTACCGTACCGCTTTATGCATACTCAATAGGGTACGACAGGGTAATAAGCATCAAGGGGCAGAAAATCCCTCTGCGTTTGAACTAGTTCATTCAGTTGATTGAATATGTTTTATATTGCAAGACGAACTATCTGATGCCTCATAGCTTTTGAAACCCTTCACAAAAAGGCAAAGAAGCATTCTGTCCCCAGGTGCGATTTGGGCTGTACTTCCCTAACCACTCGCTTAGGACAGAGAGGATATTGTGGTTTGGAAAATTGAGCTATTTTATGCAGGCAAATCTCTTTCATCAAAAATTAATATCGTTCCTGTGGTTTCACGAGCAAAAGGTATCGAAATATGCCCAATATAATAGATGTGGTAGGAGTGGGAAACCACCTGAAATGATCCGATTACCACATAACAGGAACAAAAACTCTATGGACTTGAAGGACTTTTCAGCAATAACTCTCCTAAAGGATTCCAACATAGAAAACCACTACTGCAAACGATAAACCTAAAACAATACAACTATTGAACTGAGCAAGTTCCCATTCCACTTGGCTGCCAGGCTCCATCGGTTTGGTGCCTGCCAATTCAGACAAAATGCTTGACAAAGAGGCTTCAGAACACTAAACGCTCTTTTCTTTCACTTTTTTTTTTTTAATTCTCGCAATCGACCAATTGGCAGAGAAAAAAGGGCTTGGACAAAAGACCGAAGAATTCGTGGCTGGCTGGTTGGCTGTTGCCATTGCTTTTCCAATTTTGGATTTGCGAAATGAACATTGGTGAAATTTTACGTTTGCAGTGCCTTGCCTTTGTCTAATGTTGAATGGGATAGCACATTTTATGATGTTTCAACTACGGGAGGATAAGTGGTTTAAAGAAGGTACGAATAGGGGCGATTGATGAATTGTATATTAATCACATAACATCGCATAGCATAACCGTTATGTTTACATACGCTTAGGAATAACTGATTTTTTTTTGCATATTAGGCCGGAACAAATCTCAATTTTTCTTTTGCCACCCCCCTTCAAAAGATTGGAATATCACAAAGAGGAAAACAATTAGAAGGGTCTGTGCCTAGGGGCACAAACGGAGGCTTGATGTAGGACCGCTAGTGGACGGAACAAATATGTTGATCATTTAGTTCTTAACTCTTTCCGTTTATGAAGGACCGGTGAGGAATAGGGCCGGATGTTTTTCAAATGGTGGCCACACCAGTGCAAGTCGATGCCGACCGGATGAAGGCGGTCTAGTCATGCTGCCTATTGCGGGAAGCCTTTTCTCCGGTCGATGTGGGTGCTTTAATCGTCGTTTTCGTATTGGTGCGATGCGTGCTGTTCCACGACCCATAAGTCCGACGCTTATCCGTCCGTTACTCGAAAGCAAATTACGAAGAAAAGTAGTAGTAAAATTGCGTTTATTTCTGTTAATTGTGATTTTACTTTGTTTTAACATATTAATTAATTAGCCTATCAGGCATTCATCTTTGACGAAGAAAACGATTTGGTAAGCGTTTTTATTATCGCTGCTTTTCTCCTCCCTTCCTTTATCCACCAATCACCAGCTAGTACGGGTGATGAATAACATCCGAAGTAACAAAGCTATATCCAAGTCCACAGCCATGATATTGCTATACGTTGGAAAGGCGTTTGACAATGTTTGGCATGACGGACTTATGTACAAGCTTTGTAACTCCAACTTCCAATTACATCTCGTTCAAATCACCCGTAACTACCTCCAGCAAAGGTCGTTTAAGGTATCGTTGAATAGTTGTCTTTTAGACACGTTTTCCATCCCAGCAGGAGTCCCGCAAGGCAGTCTGCTGGACCCCTTGCTTTACAGCATTTACACTACCGACATTGCTCCCCTCGGAGACCGTTGCGTGTTCTTCCTGTTCGCAGATGATACCGCAATAGCCGTCAAAGGAAGGATGCCTCGAGAAATAACGAACAAACTTCAGCGGTGCCTTAAAGCCTTTGTTGATTATGCCACCACGTGAAAAATCAAAATCAATGCCTTCAAAACACAAGCCATCATGTTTCTCCACCGGCAATCGTCCAAACTAAAACCGGCTGCCTCTTGTACTGTAATCATGGATGGCACAAGGGTTGAGTGGTCTGCCGAAGTAACCTATCTCGGGATGTTGTTCGATGAAAAGCTCCTCTTCCGTTCGCATGTAGAGAAAACTGTAAGGTTTGTGGCTTAGGGTTGGACAGTTCACGAAATAGGGTGCTTGCAGGTGTGTTTTAGTCGCCCACTGGAGTGACGGTTGTGTGGCATCTACCAGCCTGCAGAATATCGGTGATCGCCTCACAATGGTGGACACCTCACAACGGCGGACGCCTCACCGTAGAGTGCCTGGGCACATTATCTAGGGCGACCACTGACCATCCCAATGATTATTACTTTTTTTTTCAAACATAATTTTGAGTTTTAAGAACGCATTTTCATGCTAAAGTCGTTCGGTTAGAATGAAACCAAAAATTAATCACAGACACAAAACCAACCCGCATCCACACAAAAATATTGTTGTACTGAAAATTATGACCCGCAGTGTACACAATTAGAATGCTGTTCGTAAGACTGCGATGGATTGTCCATAATTTAGACTTTCGTTTAGTCACACTAAGGTTGTTGTTACTCGCTCTGAAACAAATGGTGTTTTTTTTTATATTAATTTATTTGTACAGGCTCAATCGAATAAACTTTACAGAAGCTCTCGTATTTTCATGAGAAAATACGAGGAGTGCTTTATCGGCGTCATGGATCCAATAGCCTCGACAGAACTGAGACTATCCGTAAAAATAAAATAGTGATCTGGTGCAAGTGAGGCGATCGTTTCTAGCGTATAATGTATTGCCGCCAGCTCAGCAACATATACGGAACAAGGAGCTTGAATCATTCGAGAGGCGCTATGAAATTCGTTAAAAATACCAAAACCAGCGGACGACTCTATTAGTGATCCATCTGTGGAGAACGATCTTGCGGAATCAACTTGGCCAAACTTTGCAGCGTAAATTGACGGAACAATCATGGAACGATGATGTTCTGGGATTCCACGAATCTCCCGCGTCATAGATAAATCAAAACTAACTGAATTGCCGAAGTCGGAGAAGCATACACGATGGGGATTATGCTGTGAAGGGCTGACATCCTGAGTTATGTACACGTAGTACAATGACATAAAACGAGTTTGAGGGTTTAGCTCAAGAAGCTTCTCAAAGTTTTCGATTACCAGTGGGTTCATAACTTCACAACGGGTGAGGAGCCTGAGGGACAATTCCGAAAACCGATCCGATAGTGGCAACATGCCCGCCAACACTTCGAGACTCATCGTATGAGTCGAGTGCATGCATCCTAACGCGATACGAAGACAGCGATACTGGATCCGTTCCAGTTTGATGATGTGCGTTTTAGCCGCCGACTCGAAGCAAAAACTACCGTACTCTAAAACCGATAAAATCGTTGTCCTGTACAACTTTAGAAGATCTTGCGGATGAGCTCCCCACCACGTTCCGGTAATTGTTCGGAGAAAATTGATCCTTTGTTCAAGGTTGCAAAGACTCATTTCAGCTAAAATAATGTTTTTCGGAATAATAAAACCAAAAGATGGTATGATGGCATGTTTTACTTGTAACTTACAAGAAGAGGTTACAAAGTATGCGTTGGAAACATAAAACCTGTAAATTTTGCTTTCTATGAGTCACAATCAGCGATTTGCTGATCGCTGAGTGAGTGAGTGAGTGAGTGAGTGAGTTTGTGAAAAATCGCTGATTGTGACTCTCATGAAGTGAAATAAACAGGTTTAATATGTCAAACACATTCTTCGCAATCTCTTCTTGTATCCTACCAATTCAAAATTTGATCATGGCATCTAATTATTTCATAATTTAGAAAAACATTGTTTTAGCTGAAATGAGTCTTTGCAACCTTGCCTTTGTTGGCATTTTCGTCTCAGATACTCAATGTGGGATCTCCAGGTGCATTTGGAATCGAACCAGACCCCAAGATATTTGAAAGACATGGAATGAGTGATCGGCTTACCCAAAAGTTGAAGCTTCGGTTGTGCTGGGCTATGCTTCCTAGAAAAAACGACCAACTCAGTTTTCTCCGTGGAGAATTCGATACCTAGCTGGATAGCCCAAGTAGACAAATTGTCTAAGGTATCCTGTAAGTGTCCTTGCAGGTTGACCCCTTTGGGCCCTGTCATAGACACTGCGCCATCATCTGCAAGTTGTCTCAACGTGCAGTTGTCACTTAGACAATTGTCAATTTCTCTGACATAGAAATTGTACAAAAGGGGGCTTAAACATGAGCCCTGGGGGAGACCCATGTAACTAAATCGAGAAGCTGTAGAGTTTCCATGAGAAAAGCTCATATGTTTCTCTGACAGCAAATTGTACAAAAAGTGGAGTTTGTCTGAAAGGACTTCAACTGATACTGAATCAAAAGCCCCCTTAATATCCAAGAACACAGAAGCCATTTGCTGGAAACAAATGGTTTGCTTGGGTAGTTTTAACTTGGCAGGTCGACTTTGTTGTCTTCAGCAAAGTTTTTCATTCTTACAAGAAATATTGGATAGTGAACAATTGAGTTGACAATTTACTCATTAGGTGGTGCTAGTTTGTCATTTGGTTTCACATTGTTCTTTAAACTTGACAGCTCGGGTAGACAGAAGGTTGCTGTTTTCTGCAAAGTTTTCCAGTTCACCAAGAATTTTTGGATAGTGAACAATTCAAATGAAAATTCACACACTAGGTGGCGCAAAAGTGTGCCATTTGGTTTCAAATGGCTTGTTTTAACATTATGGTCGAGTAGATAAAAGGTGGCTGTCTTTATGCAATTATGCTGATAAAACTTCTTTACAACCAAATCCAGTTATATGATGGTTATAGTAACTAATATAGAACTTGCGTGTTGCTCTGGGGCCTCCCTTAGCTCAGTCGGTAAAGGCGCAGCTACAAAGCAAGACCATGTTGGAGGTGGCTGGGTTCGATTACCGGTTCGGTCTAGAAATTTTTCGGGTTGGAAAATTTCTCGACTTCACTGGGCATAGAAGCATGATTGGACTTGTCACACAATTATATCAATGCAAAAATGGTACAGGCATCGAAAGCTCTCAATTAATAACTGTGGATGTGCATCTAGAACACTAAGTTGAGAGCACGCAATAAGCTAATATGCGATATGCAATAAGCTTGAAATGCGAAGAAGAAGAAGAAGTGTTGCTCTGGATGCTGGCTGGTGAGCAGTTCAGTTCATAATTCACTCACCACGTGGCACTAGTGTGTCATCGTTGTGAACCAGATTCTTAGCCTGGACTGTTCCGTCCCAACAATCTCATATGTGGCAAGTAAGATGTTGCGAACAATTTCAAATGCATTTATGATGGTTTTGAATTCGAAATGTGTGGCAATATTTACCCTGTTTTATTTTTTACAGAACTAAACGATAAAACATTAGGCCCTTCATTTGAGCATCACCTATTAAAAAGAACTAATACCCTTACCTTTATATGACAGAACCGTTTGAGGTACAATAAAATAAGTAAAATTATATCAGGCAAAAAAACCCTAAAATCTCATAAAAATATCACAATCATTTCACTATGTATAAAATGATGAACAGAATTAACGAATGATTTAATTAACAAACAGGGATATTAAGTACCTACACTGTTACGTTGAAGCTCATATGTAGGCAAGAAATCGTTTGATCTCATGAAAGTTACTTTCTTATGAGTAGGAAGCAATTTGGCTTTCTTCTTGAAAAAGTATGTTCTATAAAGTAGCAAGTAGCTGAGCTGGCAAGAATTTCCATTATCAGGACAAATTCACGACGAAGGCATACTTTTTATGAGCCTGCTAATACCTGTCAGTAAAAGATAAGAGTGCTCCAAGCATGTTTGTCTCACATTTACACCCGTCATCTTTTGTTTCAGCTCATCATCTTCTTGTATGTGAATCTTTTTATGCTATGAACGAAAGCACGTCTAGGAGAAATTTTTATCACTGGGACCACCGACAAAATTATTCTCAAAGCGCCTCCCCCGTAGAACTTTGGCTAGAAAAAGGTAGAGTTGCCGACTTCCCGTAGGCTATGTGCACTCGTCGCTCATTTTTCCTCTTTTATATTTCCCGTACTTTTCCAGTCTTGGACTTCCGCTCTGTGTCCCACGCTATTTGGATTTGAAAAAAGTCCATTTTTATGGTGCTTCGGTTTGAGACTTAGCTGGGCTTGTATGTATGAGTATGTATGTTAGTCTGCTTGACAAATCCCTTTGCAAACAGCCTTCGGCTATTTGGCGTTTTAAGTAATGCTGCCTCATTCAGGTGTTGAGAAGCCGACAGTGGTCGGATGGTTATCGCCGTCCCAAAAGCTAGCCATCGGCAGGGTTGGTGGTTTCCAGTTGTTTATGATTAACATGTTTCGCATTTAACTTAGTATCAAAAAGAAAAAAAAAAGTTAAATAGAGTTTTCAGTTCAGTGCAGCATGTTGCACAATTTACGATGCGATAATGTGGAAATCAAGTTTTTAGGCATTAGCAACAGATAAGCAACTATTTGTTTGCAAATTTCCTAAATAACTCTGAGTAGAAAAACCTGCTTTCTGAATAAATTGACAGTGTTGTTAAAATCTGAGAAGATAGGGTTTGAAAATCGTTAAACCAGTCGAAATAGTTTTGGAACGGAAGCTATGCAATTTGATTCAACCAGTTTCAAAGTTAATCGATGAGTCCGTTTAAGTGCTATAAACAGTCAAAATCTCGTTAAATATGTCAACGCTAATGAAAATATTACTACCCGACAGTATCACTACTGGCGTGGTAAAGAGTATGCTCCAGCGACCTTTTTAAACTGATTACTCCCACGGTAATGATTTTAGAATAATTAATAATACAAACAGCCATGAAGCAGCAGTCACCCTCTTCGAGTCGTGCCGTGGTGCCCCAGAGTGGCGACGGTAGACACAAATTCAGTCTTACTGTGCTCCAACCAGAAGCTAAGCACGAGAGTAATGAATCCCGGGAGCAGGTGGCCGGAGGAGAGCAGGGGTGTCATCGTCGTCGTTTGCTGCGGAAAACGCTTTTATGACCACAGTAAACCATGCCCGAAATTCGCTGTAGTGGAAAATGTTCACTCCTACGTTTTGCAACAAGCTTCGCCAACGATCGCCCACCAAGGATAAAAAAAGTGATGCTTTCCGCGAAAAAAAGGGTTACTCTCCGGTGTGGTATCATTTCCCTTGCTAAAAAGTGATATTTCCCACAAGCTGGGAAAAGTTGTCCGAATATACAGGCGAATAGAGCCGCGCACCATAGAAACTATGACATATCGTTTAAATTAATGAATCCGCACAATCTCTTCATTTAACATTTATTTCCTGTTTTCCGGGCTGATGTCTTCTTGGATGATTCTTTACATTCAGTGTACGTGGGTAAGTACGTACAGTACTGGACAAAAGTATATAACATCGTGATTTTTTTCATTCAGGAAAAGTGCAATGAGTATTAGCTTTTCAGGATGCTAATCACATTTTCTCACATTTGGCTGCTATTCTAAATTTATCGGTATATTTGTGGGTTTGATTGAATGAGTCTTTATGAAGTTTGTGCAATCAGGCTTGCTTCCACTCACTTGCTATTAAAACATGATTTTCTGAATTTTGAAATCATTAGATGTTATAATCATATTTTGTACTTGTTAGATACAAGAAGAGGTTGAAAGGCAAGTGTTTGACACATGAAACCTGTCAAATTCGCTTACAGATAGTCACAATCAACGATTTTACGACTCGCGAGCGCTCACTCTGAGTGAACGCTCACGAATCATAAAATCGCTTATTGTAACACTCTGGAAGTGAAATTCACAGGTTTTTTGAGTCAAACACTTGCCTTTCATCCGCTGCTTGTATCTAACAAGCAGGACTCTACATTTTCGAAGCTCTCGTGTTTTGTTTCTCTCATACATACGTGTTCGACGCTTGATTTCTATAACGCCTAGCTAGACTATAGACTATTGCTTTGCTCTTCGCTTTCAACGTAACTAACGTCGATTTTCTAGTTAAACGAAACCTCATTATGGCTTTCAATCCCCTTTCACGAACACTCTATCACCGCTCTTTCAATTTGTTTAAAATGCGTTATGTCCCGTTTTTGATCATTTTTTCTAGATAAATATATGGATGGAAGATAAATTAAAAATATTACGTGTAATCTTCAAGTGTATCCACGTGAGAAAAGCTTTAAATATATATTTTCATTTTCAATCATATACATCATGAAACCTCTATTGATGTGTTTCATGAAAGAGAAAACTATCAAAGTTGAGCGCTCTTTCACTCATCCGTTTCACAGAAGCTTGAAAGAAAGACCAATGGAGCGACGGGAGAAAGAGAGACAAGCGATTGAACATTTCGACAGTGAGCATGCATAAGGGCCTATACGCGATGATCGATTCTCTTCGTCGATTTTCTCTTTTGTTAATAACTCGCTAGATTTAACGTATCTCGGTGCGTTTGCTGTTGCTTTTGATAGCCAATACAACCTGTTACTACTCTGCATTAAACAAATTCTAGAAAATTGTTTCGCTTAGCTGTAGCAATGCAAAGAGAAAATCGATGAAGAGAATCGATCATCGCGTATTCGCCCTTATGCATGCTCACTGTCGATTTGTTTGTGCACGCCGACTGAGGTTCTAGAATGCTGCGAAGCTGTTCGACTTTAACAGAAAAAGAAAGCCAGCAGTCTCTTCGTCGCATCGATTTGGTCGATTGAAGCTGATATTGTGACGCCCTGCTAACAAGTACAAAATATCATTATAGGGTTTTTGATCTAATTTCCGTCCTACTAAGGACATCCCGCACTTTACCACGCTTTTTGGAAAGCGTTTGAACAAAACATGGAATGTTTTCATCAAAGATAACCTCTAAATTTATCCACCTTTCCATACGTGCCGTTGGATTTGATAAAGAGTCAAACAATGTTGAGATATTATTAAAAATCTAACACTGCCTCTTGCTTCTAAATTCGTCCTACGCGTTTCAATTCCGTCCAAACGCATTGAAACGCCATTAGATTTCCTTCGTCCTACGGATAAACGGAGAAAAAGGGGATGCGCTAGGAGCGCTTCTTTTGTTTTGAGAACAATGAGCGTAAATATGCATACAATGCGCTCTAATAGGATTTATGTCGTAGCTAATGAACTAACGCATCGGAACAAACGTATTATTGTTTTGTGCATGGTGAAATCATTGATATTATTGATGATTTCTGCTCGATAGAACGGAAATGGGCGATTACGACGAAGTAGCGCTCTTCCCTAACATCGAATGATTTCAAAATTCAGAACATCATTTTTTTATACCGTGCCGATTCAAATTTCGGACACTTAAACTCGAATTTCGGACACTTTTAAAAGTTGATTATCTCGGTCGAATATGATCCACATGTCTTGTAAATTTTTAATTTTTTTGACTAGTGCCCTCCACGATCATCTAACATTATTACTTTGTTTCTAACTGGATGTAATATTTAATTAAAAATGAAAGTGTCCGAAATTTGAATCGTCCGAAATTTGAATCGGAACGGTAGCAAGTAGTGGAAGCAACCCTGTGTGCAATTATAGTAAAACGCAAGTTATTTGACTGCTTTTCCAAAGTAGTATTTCTTGAAGTACAATCAACTGAATCAGCTGAAATTTAGCACATTTATAGTAAAAATGGCGATTGTTGAAAAACTTTTAATTTAATAAAAACAAACACAAGTTATAGCATTTTTTTCACCATTTATGAAAATAGGTTTCTTTTTCTGCTTTGTTCTGTTTGTTATCCTGGACTGTTCATAAACTATGCAGACCATCCTTCCATCGTTCATACAGTATTTTGGAAATTTGTATGGACCATAGATGCTTGCCAACCCCCATAAATAGACTCAAGTAATTTTTTAAACGGTTGGTGCCGCTGAGCTGCAATTTACACAGTACTTTTTTGACGATTTTTCGAAACAATACAACCTATGGACTTGATTTGAATCACATTATCCTTTTCAAGCCATAGGTAACATACTGATGAAACATAATGTGAAGTTTTTGGTAGTGAGCCCATACAGCATCGCATACCTTATGTCATCATCGTCATTGCCTCCCATCATTATTTGTTTAGATCATCAGTCATTATCAGTAGCTCGATGTGAATAAACCTAAAATTTAAAACTAAAGATTTGTTCTGTGGTGCAATAAAAAGTGTGGAAGAACTCATGTGCTTTAGTTTTGTGCAACCGAAAAATGCCAGTGGGTGAGTGGTTTTATCGCTCCGGGTTTCAACATGCGTGTCAGTGAAATTCATGGTACTGGCATATCTGCTCTTCTAAAGTGCATCGTATGCTTCTTCTTCCCAGTGCACACTGGGGCCGTGCTGTGACCATAATTCGCAAAGTGAGACAAAACGTAGGAGTAAGTTTTGAACACATTCTTAAAAAAATCACAATTTTTGGTGTAAATACAGAAATTTTTAAAATATGTCTATATGGGCCACAGTATGCTTTAAAACACGAAGTTATATACATTTGTCCGGTACTGTACACTGAGGCAAATAGACTTAAGAATTTCATGAGACTCAACTTATGAACGACAAATATGAATTTCATAAGCGCGACTTATTAAAGATTTTCGTCTAAAATAACGTAGCTCTTATACGCCTTTAGCCATTCCATTTTCAAAAGCGTTGAAACAACACACGAACTCTGTTATCTCAACGTCCATGGTTCGGTTCCAGTCTGCTCCGATTTATTATGTTTTGTCAACATTATTGTTCATAAGGCAAATCAATGAAATTCATACTGATTTCTTGTGGCTAAAATTCATAAGTGTTTCTTAAGGAGATCACCGGACCAACACACAGAAAACCAAATCGATCACGTGCTAATCGACAGGAAATTCTTCTCCGACATTATCAACGTCCGCACGTACCGCAGTGCGAACATAGATTCGGACCACCACCTAGTTGTAGTATGCATGCGCTCAAAACTCTCGACGGTGCATAACACCCGTCGAAGTCGAACGCCGCGACCCAACATGGAGCAACTACGGGACGCCGGAGTTGCCCAGGATTACGCGCAGCAGCTGGAAGTTGCACTACCCACGGAAGAGCAGCTTGGCGCAGCTTCTCCGCCATAGGTAGTACTGCTGCAGCGGCAGTAGGTACTGCGATCCTGGACCGAAGAAATGACTGGTTTGACAGCGAATGCAAACTGTTAGTAGAGGAGAAGAATGCAGCACGGGCGAGAATGCTGCAACACCGCACGAGATTGAATGTGGAGCAATACAGACAAGCGCGGAACAGACAAAACTCGGTTTTCCCAAGGAAGAAGCGTCAGCAGGAAGACCGAGATCGCGAGGCGATGGAAAATCTGTACCGCGTAAACAACACACGGAAGTTCTATGAGAAGCTAAATAGTTCGCGCAAAGGCTACGTTCCGCAAGCCGATATAAGCAAGGACTTGGACGGTAACCTTCTCACGAACGAGTGTGAGGTAATTGAGAGGTGGAAGCAGTACTATGACGAGCAACATACCTTGGAGAACACGCAGAAGACGACAGGCTACCGGCCCCTGATCTTCAAGAAGTTGAGGAGGAAATCGGTCGGCTGAAGAACAACAAAGCACCTGGTGTAGATCAACTACCAAGTGAGCTATTAAAATACGGTGGTGAAGTACTGGCTAGAGCGCTGAACTGGGTAATTACCAAGATTTGGGAGGAGGAGATATTACCGGAGGAGTGGATGAAAGGTGTCGTATGCCCAATCTACAAAAAGGACGACAAGTTGGATTGCTGCAACTACCGCGCGATCACACTGCTGAGCGCCGCCTACAAGGTACTCTCCCAATTTCTATGCCGCCGCCTGTCACCATTTGCAAGAGAGTTCATGAGGCAATACCAGGTGGGATTCATGCACACTTAGAAATTATTATTTTTACACGAGACGTAATTCAGCTTTGACGTAAATCATGGAACGTAAACAAACATGGCATGTAAAATTAAGTGTCCTGAAACTGAAACATATGCAACTCGATGAAAAGTGCGTTTGTTCGAGTTGATTTTCTCAACCTTTTCAACTGATTCTTGCATGTGTCGGTCTCAGGGCACTGAAATTTACATGTCTTTTTCGTAGTGTGTGGGTGCCTGCGCTACCACGGACCAAATTTTAGCGATTCGGCAGGTTTTGCAGAAATGCCACGAATACAACGTGCCCACACATCATTTGTTCATCGATTTCAAACGTCACTAAACGTTTTATTGGCAATGAACATTTTCGTGACGTTTTTGAAATGGTAGCAAACGGGCGCCATTTTCATAGATTTGAAAAGCCTAGGAGTGAAGCGTGAGTTTGTCTATCGGATCACTAGAAGATACCATGACTCGAGGAGATCTGGCCGAGCACATTCAGATTAGACTGAAATTCCAAGTGCTCTGTATATACGCAGCCAGTACGATAAATCATCCTGGACAATTAGTTGGTTAGATAACGCCTAATCATCAAAACGGCCAGGCCTACTGCGTTGCATTTGCCGCAAAGATTGTTTCTTTGATTTGTTTTCCGTCGATCTTGTTTTCCGTGCTGAGCACCAATGCTACCGACGCTAGGGAGGCAACTCCCACACCTGGATCCTACATATCTCATGAAACGGGCCATTAACTCATGAACCGGGGACTAACGGCTTTACTTCCCTTCCGAAGGAAGACGTGGTCAGAGATGTTATGCCTCAGAACATTCCGGCGGCGCTGACTGAGATTTAACCCAGGTCTGCCAGGGTGTTAGGTAATCACGCTACACCATCGGCACCGCTTGCCACAAAGAAGATTCTGTGAACTAATTCGAGTTTTAATAAATCTATTTAAACAACGATGCATTTCTTGAATTATAGGGGTGGAAGGATGCGTGGACATAACATATCAAACACTCCAAGTTATGTAAGAATGTAATGTAACAATAATATGTGATGAAATGAATGGTGCTTATAATAAAGTGTAATGGTAAGGTCTCACCAACTGCCTCCAATGTTAACCAAATTTCTAATTGATAGATAAAAATGGAATTATCGCATCAAAACTGGTCTACTTTCCCGGGCTCTGAAAAACTGCTAAGAAATGGATATCTTCTTTGGTCGCTTCTTCTTGATGTGGCTGCATCGGACGATTGGATGTTGGAGGTTTAATGGGGATTTATTTTTTCGTAACTACCACTTTTCTGTGGAATATCTGAAGTTTAGCATAATTTTTCAAACTTTTTCTAGGATTTAATTATAACTAACGGAAACACCAGCACTTTATTGTATCGATGAAAAAACAAACCGGATCAAACCGGCTCATTAAGCAAAAACGATCCTTCTAGGGTCATCGATCTTCTAAAAATCACAACACTCCACGACAAAATATGATTTCGCTTGGTATGTAATGGACAACAGAGATACGCGATAGTTCATATCAGTGATGCAAAATAGCATGACACTCACGTGACACTCGTCTTCGCATCAACCGACTATCGCTTACAGATCGTTTTGTCGCGCAGTGAGAGTTAGAGCCATGGCAAACAACAATCACCAGTAATGGTCGCTGCTCACAAGCGAATCGTTACACTCGCTGCTGATAATGAAAAGCACAACGAAAACAGTGAAGACTTCTGCAGTACGATCATGAGAAAAAGCGAAACGACCGAAGAAAATGAAAACAATGCCTTCGCATTCCAAGTTCGTCTCGGCAGGCGCGAGTGTGTGAGTTACAAACAAAGCAGGCAACATTAAACGGAAACTGTTGGGCTCACTCACCAACACACGCACATAAGCAAGCAAAGCAGCCACTGCTTCAAAACGAGCACCGATCAGTGTCGTGATTGTCAGGAATGACCAGATCGGTGATGGATCACAACAGAAGACGAGATTCACCTGTTGCTTTTTACTTCTTTCGTCAACTTGATGGATGGTCATGAAGAGAGCTTCGACGAGCACATTGATAGGAATGTACAAAGCGTGATTGTGATAGGTCGCAACTCTGGTTCATATAGTTTCAGCAGTTGATGGTTAATTTAATAAACGAATAGTATTGCCTACGGCAACTACGACGGCCTTCGACGACGTCAACAGCGAATTTGGAACTTACTATTTGTCTGGGATCCTACACTTTTGCCCGGCACCTCCACTGTATCTTCATGTCCGCTATCTGTCACTGTTTGCAAACATATCTTATAGCAATGACCTTTGACGCAATACTTCCTTTAACGAAGTGCTTTCCCAGGAACCGTTCGTGGTCACCAGTCTTGCTCGTATCCAGCGAGGCATCCTTCAGATTGCTCGCAATCTCCGACACCGGCGAGAGACCAGCAGCCGAGCACTTTTGCAAGCGGGAAACTTGCTGGTTCGTGGCAACGTTGGCCACCGAATCACCACCAAAACTTGCGACGGACACATTATCACCAGGCTAATTCGCCAACCGGACCGGGTTCAAACTGGCCGACGGTGACGAGACTCTCGATAGAACTACACACTTAGAAAAATTGATGTAAATGTAGGTGCTCTGAGACTGACATATACGAGCGTCAATTTTGACATAAAATTGAATCATAATAGACGCGAAATTCAGCTCAATCAAACGTACTTTCAAACTTTTGAGTCTCGGAGCACTTAATTTTATATGACGTTTGTTTACGTCTCATCCTTAATGTCAAAGATGGATTCCGTCACGTGTAAGGTTAGGTATTTCTAAGTGTGTACACGCCAAAAGTGTGCCATCCGAACTCGGAGAACCGGGCTCTCGGGAGGCAATCCACTATAGCACAATTTCATGAACATTTAAAACTCAATTATAGCACAGACAAATGATGTTTAATGCAAGAAATCCAAATCCGCGGAAGAAAAACACGTTAGATTTCAAGCGTGGCTTACTGCAATCTTCGATCTTAATAATTCGAAATTGTCCTGAAATTGTCCTGAGATTCTAAGCTAAGAAACAAAAAGTTCATGGAGTTTCAGAGGCTTCGATGAAAATAAGGGTCAAAAGAACAATTCTTTTTGTATAGCGGCACGCTTTTTTCGAATAAATAGTTATTTATGCAGCTAGTTGCAAATGAACATTTTTTTTCAACACGAGTCGTAGTTTATGCAACGATGCTTGCCTACACACTAAAAAAATCTGAATTGTAAACATCCATGCATGCAAACATTCATGCATGTAAACTTTCTTTTCACGTAAGCTAGCAGCTTGCTAGAAATGTTGCAAACAAAAGTGGAAAGTTGCATACAATATATGAAATATTGCATGACATGTTCATGCACTGTATTAATGATAATTTTCTTTTTGGCAAGTAATATTACACTATATTTTCAAAACGATTTGATGTGAATATGAATTTTGGAAAATCTTAAGCGATCAATGTAAACCTTTTCTGTACCATGAATGATGTACTTTTTTCCATTACATGGCTAAAAGTACATCATTCATGGTACAGAAATTACCATTTCCGGATTTACGGGGTGCGTGACGAATTTTTGCAGTAAATTTCAAATAGTAATTTCTCATGCTTGTGCATCATGATTTAGATACATTTGGCAGCACTGGATAGCTTATACTGTTAGGTGTAAGATTTAAACAAACAATGTTGAGTAAACGTAAAGATGTCGAAACAAGAGAGCAATCTGTCAGCCGTTGTCGCTTTGTTGCGCGCCGGAGTATGCATGAAAGAAATAATTCGGTCGGTAAATGTGTCTGAAAGAACAGTGTATAATATTAAAAAAGGCTTGGAAAAGTGATAAGACGGAGCACCTGCTCATACTGCTAATAAAGCACAGAAATGGCTTACGGAAAATATTTCGTAAATTTGGGAGGAAGAAATTTGGCCCCCAAGCAGTCCCAATATCAATCCGTTGGATTATTTTGTATAGGGCGTCGTCCAACGGGATACCCTCACACTACACTTAAAGGGTGATACGGTCAAAATTTGGTCAATATCAACTTGACGTATTTCTTTCAATTTTGCATTTAAAAAACCTGAACACCCCTCATTTTGAAGGTGTGTGTGTGTGTAGAATGTTGCTCCTATTTTGATTTTGGAATTCACTCTTCAGTTGTCAAAATGCCGTCCAAGCAAGAAGAGCAGCGTATCAAAATTTTGCTCGCGCATCGCGAAAATCCGAGCTACTCGCACGCAAAGTTGGCAAAATCGCTAAAAGTTGCCAAATCAACCGTTACAAATGTAATTAAAGTGTTTGGGGAACGTTTGTCGACAGCCAGGAAGTCTGGATCGGGGGGAAATCGAAAACCGGAAGCCGCTGAGACGACAAAGAGAGTTGCCGGTAGTTTCAAGCGAAACCCTAACCTCTCTCTCCGAGATGCCGCAAATAAGCTGGGTGTATCGTCTACAACCGTGCATCGAGCCAAAAAACGAGCCGGACTATCGACTTAAAAGAAGGTAGTGACTCCAAATCGCGATGATAAACAAAATACGACGGCCAAAGCGCGATCCCGGAGGCTGTACACGACGATGCTGACGAAGTTTGACTGCGTGGTAATGGACGACGAAACCTACGTCAAAGCCGACTACAAGCAGCTTCTAGGACAGGAGTTTTATACGGCAAAAGGAAGGGGAAAGGTAGCAGATGTTTTCAAGCACATGAAACTGTCAAAGTTCGCAAAGAAATATCTGGTTTGGCAAGCCATCTGTACCTGTGGCTTGAAAAGCAGCATTTTCATAGCTTCCGGGACTGTCAACCAAGAAATTTACGTGAAAGAGTGTTTGAATAAACGTCTGCTGCCTTTCCTGAAGAAACACGGTTGTTCCGTACTGTTTTGGCCGGATTTGGCATCTTGCCAATACGGTAAAAAGGCCATGGAGTGGTACGCCGCCAACAACGTGCAGGTGGTTCCCAAGGACAAGAACCCTCCCAACACGCCAGAGCTCCGCCCAATTGAGAAATACTGGGCTATTGTCAAGCGGAACCTAAAGAAGACCAAAAAAACTGCTAAGGGCGAGCAGCAGTTCAAGGCAAACTGGCTTTCTGCGGCGAAGAAGGTGGACAAGGTGGCTGTACAAAATCTGATGGCAGGGGTCAAGCGTAAGGCCCGGCAATTCGGATTTGGAAAAGCGGAAGCCTAACTGAATATTTTTCCTGAATTTTATACTAATTGAACTTGAAAAAGAAATTTAACTTGATTTTTTAAATAAACGATTTCACCGATTTACACGCGTTTTCCCTTGACCAAATTTTGACCGTATCACCCTTTAAGTAGCTAAAAGCTAAAATCAAGGCAGTGATGACATCTATGGATCGAAACATTTTAAAACGTGCATACTGCAGTTTCCGGAAGCGTCTAACTACAGTCGTCGAAAGGGAAGGCAATTTTTTTGAATAAATTTACTTACAACTTCCATATGTTGCGAAAGAAAATAAATCGCACAAAATTCATTGCTAGAATAACTAACTGGTGTATTTTTTCTCAAATATGCCATTTACTGCAAAAATTCGTCACGTACATGTTGCTTCCATCTGTGGTTCCGATGCCCACAATAATGTCAAATTGAAAATATGTTCAAATGTATCAACACATTTGGGGAAATTTGTAAGTCTAACCACGAACCCCACATTGCGAATCGAATTCAGCAGTCTGTTTCAGGCGATTAACTTCGTGAATAAGTGCTTTGAATTCTTGTTCTCATATAAATTGTTCGAAGTTTCAAGTGAATTACAGACGAAGACGCAGAAACAAAATAATATAGCCAATCAATACCATTTCTGAGAAGATATTAGTACACGATCCATCGAACATTATTCCATCGAACAAAGGAATCAAGGGGAGTGTCGTGTAATCTATAAACACAACCACGGAAAGTAGAGAACATAAATAAAATTTCGATATTTGAAACAACCTTCCCGCTTGGACCCCTCCTCAACTGCATTACTGATAAACCAGCAGCAATCTGAGCATGACAAAACGGAACAGTTTACAAGCAATGTGGGTGGAAATGGGCTGAACAATTGAATGTATCAATTTCTCGGGTGTCACCTCTTTTGGAACAGCGAAAGCGATACTCCTTCTTTTTCCTCTACATCTGCACCAGCTGTCTATCTGTATTGATTTGATTCCATTCCGTCCCATAACCTTTTCAGCGTTTTTGTTTTATCAACCCCCCCGGATCGTCGTGTCACAGCTCCAGCAAGTTTGGACCAAATGCTAAAACAATAAACGCCTTTCTCTGGCTGCCTTTCCGATATGGATACAGAGTAGCATCGTGTGCGTTTGGAGCAAAATGAAGAGGAAGGAAAAGCAATTTTCTTTTTTTTTATTACAACTTTCTTCGCCTTGGGAACCAGCCTGGCCCAGGTAGGTATGCATGATTTGAACGTGTGTATTGTTGTCGGCGTGGTGTCTGGTGACCCGGATGCTGACCTTTTTGGGGCACACCAATTAGGAAATTTTCCCAAATTTGGTACGTCCCTTGCTGTAAAGTTGTTTCTGCAGCTAGACAGATGATATCCCCGAAGAAAGTATATAGCTGAGATTTTCAGGTAAAAGCAACGCGTAGAACATCTAAAAGTTTACGCAGATTTATTATGCAACTTGATGAAAGGATGATAAAGAGCCGTTCGGAAAAAAAGCATTTCCATGTCATGGCACTTTTAGACCATTTTTTGTTTCTATTTCCTGCATGAATTGCTTGATCAACTCACCTACCAGTTGTTCTCAATCAGTATAAAATATCAATCAATCATTTCCGAGAACCAATCTTGTTTTTTTTTTCACTGCATTGTACACATTGCGAAAAACTAACAGAAATAGCAATGGTATTTTCGAGAAAAAAAAAATCACGACAACGTGCAAAACACAAAATATCAATGAGAGGTTTTTTTTTTAATGCAATCTACAGCTGACGTACTAAAAGCCCGGTGAACAATATGCCAACATACTGCAGATAAAATCCCATCAAAATTATGCCATAATGCGCCATAAGAAAATTTTCGGATTGTTTGGAAATTGCATTCAATCAACGTAATTTTTGAAATAATTCTAATGCACTTCAGCGATATCGAAGATACGACACCAGTGTTGTAGTTGTGGGTGGTCGTGAGTAGTCAACGACTACTTAGCACTAAAAAAAATATGCTTGTAAAGCGCCAAGTATAGGCAAAACAGGGTCCAAAATTGCCCAAAATATAATATCTAAAAAGGACGCTAAAATGCCGGTGTATGGAAAATTCAATGTGTGTGGTTTCAAATGTCACAGGGCCTTAGAAACATGTGTTTTTGTTATTAGCCATTTCACCCAATTTTCACCAATTTTTATGAGGGAAATGTTTTTCTCAGGTTATTATATTGTAAAACGTGAGTTGCCCTATGTGTTCCATCCCTAAATTTTTAAGCGGTGATGTCTGTATTTTTATTGTTCCACTAAATATACAGGGTGTTTGATTCCAGGTTTTGTATATTTAAAGGGTAGATAGAGCTCCCAAAGTTATGAAAAAATCTCCATCAAACATATGGTCGAAAATGACTTCTATGTGAGTTATTCAATAGCAATGGTACGAATCAAGCTTAAAATGCGATTTTCTCGGCTTGCTGATTTTTGCCATGGAACCGACATGCGAAGAGCGGCAGTATGGATGTTAATCACTACGCCGGGGCCGTCCCCAACTCAAAACTAAGCTCCCACGATGGAGAATACAAGTAAAACTAAATTAAAATTGTTCCTCTTTTGTATGAGTCTACACGCTAAGAATCAGTAACCCAAATTTAGGTTATCGATTCACCCAAATTTGAGTTTATTTAACTGAAATGGTTTTGTTAATAACATTTACTAAGAAAAATGGATCGATTTTCACCAATATTTATGCTAACTCAGATTTACCCAAATTTAGGTTGGCAAAAATAGGAACTTTTTATACAAACTTGCATAAAACTAACTCAAATATGGATCAAACTTACCCATATATGGGGTGAAAAATTAAACAATATTTATGATCGCCCGTTTTACCCAAATTTGCAGATTTCTTATATTTTGTTTTTGTCCACTGTACGCCCAATCGGGGTAAACTATGGCTATATATGGCTTTTCTATCTTAGCGTGTAGTCTATTACCGGGCTAGGCGACCCAAGTGATGGAGATGGTTTTAAATGTATGAGATTTTCCCTTCCTTAAAAATAATCAAAGCTGCTTACGGGTGACATTGACTGTCCAACACTGCTGTCTCAGCTACCTAAATATGTATGCCCTTGAGAGGGCTCTTCGTCATTGCGACTTTCTCTATTTGAAACCACGACGCCGAAATTATATACAACACAAGCCAATTCGAGCAATCAGCTGGCAATTCAACAACTTCTTTTATATGTTCAACTTCAATGTATCAGCTGACATGTTTCGTCATCGGTTACTTGGCTTTGTCCGTACCGTTGACCGTAACTATTTAGTTTAAATTTTATTCATTTAGACAATAATTATCAGTTGAATTTTTCAAATAAACACAAATATTCTTCTACTTTTGAGTATAAAACTCAGTGATTATGCACCATTTAAGATTCGTTCATTTCCCGTTTCACTAACTTCATTCACGCTTCCCGTGTAGCAGGTTTGATAAAATTGTTTTAATGGTGTGCAAACACATTCTGCTCCGAAACCGTTCCCTACGGAATGCCTTCGCCTGTCTGTGTCTGCCTGTTTGAAACGAAATCACGACCATCCACTTGGACATCTCCCAGAGAATGCTGAGGCTGACAGGGAATGAATATTAAAAATTATTGCCGGCAATTTTGACACTTAAAGTCACAGCCAGAGTTGTTCGCGCTTCTTTTGTGCCGTTGGATGTCGCTCATCATCGGTTGGTTGGTTGTTCTAAGCTGCTGCCTCATAACGATCATTATAAATTGATGGTCCCAGAAGGATTGCTATTCAAACAGAAGGAAACTGAGGTTATGTCTTTATCTTTGGGCTCTGAATTAACCTCCAAGGAAAACAACAGTTTTAAACACTTTGAAGTGCCGCATTTCCCTTTGAATATATAGATGTTTGCTCCATTATTTGTGAGGGTTTTGTGTGGGGGAAAATTTCGTTTCTGTTTCGAAGCTTTTATTTCTATTAGAGTTTGATGACTATCACGAACCCTTGGGCATTTGATGTTTTATTATCAAGATTTTAGAATCATGCTACGTTTCAAGCCCAGGTCGACTGTAAACATAAAATAATAAAAATAAACATGGACTCATCCCTGTACAAAATTGTGGGTACATCGACTGTCCTTTAAATGACCACCATTTTAATGAAAAACCCTCTTATGCACAGCAAAAAATAAATTTTAATATTACTTTCAAGATGATGCACTTCAATCATGACGAAAATCTCACGTTATTTTTATGGCCACAAAAATAAACAATTGCAGTAAAAGCAGCGTAGGTCAGTTCAAGCACTGTATTAATGATAATTTTTTTTCCTTTTTTGGCAAGTAATATTACATCATATTTTCGACACCATTGAAGTGCATCCACTTTGATGTGATATCAAAATTAATTTCTTACTGTGTGTGGTTATAGCAAGAATATTTCTCAGTATAAATTAAGGGTTGTTGCATATATTATGTCACGCTCTAAGGGGGGAGGGGGCTCTAAGATTTTGTGACAAGCAATGCATTAGGTATAGGAAAAACGTAACGGGGAGGGCGTAAATTTTTGCTCGATTTAGCGTAACATAATTAATGCATGGGCCCTAAGTAACCACACGGAGGGTTGCATTAGGATATCACTTTTGTTATGTTTGTTGCTTCCAGATCCGCACTCTGATTACAAATATGATTCGCTAAAAATTGCTTTTAATACTGCTTTTGTGCTGTGCTAGCACACTTTTACGTTTGAGGCAGAGGTTGTAGATTTTTCTTTTCTTTTGCTTTTTTTTTGTTATAGTTATAGTTAAGTTCAGTTATCATTTAGACTAGCTCTTCTCATGAGAAGTCTCATTCTATTGTAGTGATCCGTATCATTTAAAGAGTTCTAGGACGCGTCCCGAAGGGAGCCTTCTCATTAATCATAAAAGCTGTTCTTAGTGACTCAAACATGCAATGATACTGACATTTGACAATGCATCTGAACACTGGTTCGAAATGTTTCTTGTTTCATATCTCAGTTACCCGAAAAAATGCAATGGTTGGTTGGTTGATTGGTTATCTTTATTAAAGTTATTTTCAGGCAGACGCTGGATCATCTCCGGGAAAAAATGCAATCAGAAGCGAGTATCATAACCGTCAACAATAAGAGGGCAGGATGAGACTTCGATGGGAAGGGAAGACGGGGTAGACCCACCGTATGGCATATACTAACAATTAAAAATCGTAGCTTGTGAAGTGTTGCCTTAGTGGTCCCTTCAACAAAGCCTCCCCTACTAAAAATGAGATCAACTAAAATTTTTTAGAACTGCTCTTGTTTCGAAAAACTGTACTTAGTAGCTATCTTTCCGACAGTTGTATTATAAATTTTAATATCAACTTATGTGTAGCTCTGTTCACTGCTGCGTGCTGTCAACAATGTCAATTGACGTAAGATATTGGACTAACACTGAATTTCACTTCCGACACTGATATTCGTTGTAAGCATGATATCAGCCGGTATGGCTTTGACATTCCTATCCAAAGGGAAAAGTTGAAAATCTTACTTTTATCTCAACTTTTCTGAATAACCGTTGCATTGTTTCAATATTACAGATGAGTTTTCGATTAGCTGGCGTATTTAAGAAAAAATGCGGCAGAACATTGCATATCAGTGGTCCCTTTACGATTTCAATGTCATCTGCGCACTGACATTGAGGTGAATTACATTGACATTCTAACTGATGCTGACATCAGGTGGCTAGTGAAATTCATCGATTTGTAGGTATTGATAATGATATTTTGCAGCACTTTCTGTCACGAAAATTTCAGTTCCATTGATCGTATCATGACATAGCTACAATATATGTCAAAACTGACCATTTTGTATGGAAATCGGATTGCATCGGTTTATATGAAGCAATACTGTAAATTATCAGGCTCATCAGATAGCCATAAAATTTATACCATGTTAAGCAATTAAAAACTTCTCCAAGCATATAATGTGATTAAAAACACAAACATAAATGTAACTGAAGGAATACCGATTTTAAAGCCATAATCACACTTATACTCTCCACATTCGATTACTCCTGCGTAGTAATTAACAACTTCCTCTCCATTTTTTACTTCAAAATGATCATCCAAATCTCATCACGGTATTAGTTTCTGATAATATGCACCATATTTTGAGATTTGACCTGTGAAAAAAAAAAAATCCATGTGGCTGTCTTCTAGAAAGTTGAGAAAAATTTTCTTGAACATAGTATGCCACAAATAAATCAAACAAAAAGGCGAAACCAATACAAAAAATTAACGAAAAGCTTAACGCCACCGGAAAATTGTTGTGATTTTTTTAATATTTAAAAATTATTATATAGAAAACAGTGACAATAATGAAGACTGCACAATGTAGTCGAAATGCTTATCGGTCATGGATACTAAAATTTATTTAGTGGAATTTAATAGAAGATAACCTTTTTTTTTACTGTTTTATTAACTAGAAAAATCAGTTTTTTCAGTAGATTTTAACAAATAAAAAATATCATAAAAACAGCAAACAAAACCTGACCCTTTGATTTTGTTCTTGTGCCAGATCTTTAGCATGATGATATAGAAAAATTGTTTTTACACGAAATTTTTTTCAAGAATCTCACGAAAAAACGGAGTTTCAGATTTGTTATATCATTAACCAATATTTTTGAAAAATTAGACCATGCTATAAAATATGGTATTCCAAGGGCTTCCATTAAAAAATGCATCATATCTTACTGGAAATGATGAGTTAGCAAATTTGTGTCCTGCAGCATGGGATTATAAGCTCTACAGCTATGTGGAACATTTTAATATCGTTAACCGTTAGATAAGAAAGTTAGGATTTTTAAGTCACGTACTAACGAGTTTAATTTGTGCACAATACCTTCATCAGATGCACCTTTTTTTTTCTCTAAAAACATCTCTAAAGATGCGAGTTAAAGTTAAAAAAAAATCCAAAGACACCAGTTTGATTGAACTTCATCTTTGAGCACCTTTTCAGAATTTCCCTGAAAATCGCCTGATAACTGTGCAATGAATCTCTAAGTTGACTGTTTTTTCAACTTCTGACGCTCGATGGTTTTTGATTCAAGTTGTAAGATTTATAAAAAAAATCTACATCTTAGATGTTCTTGTTAATGAGATTGTGCGGTCAGTGACGGCAAGAGACTGATGAAGTTTATCCATTCCAGCCTGGTAAAGAAGACATGGACTTGATGTCACTGACATCCGCCTTGGAAAACGCCTATCGCTAGCTGAAGATTCACTAATTGACGCATTTCGCGCTAAATCGAATCGAAGCTGGCAACACCCTCTCAGATTTCTATGAAATGTTCTGGATGTGTAGACTTTGACTAAATAAGCACTTTTGCATACTCAGTTTTTTTTTCCAAAATTTGTTTAGGCTAACATTTGAGAAGGGCCAAACTTTTCCGCTGATTTTTTTTTTTTAATTTTTTTTTATGGAAAAATGACAACTCCTACAAAAATGTGTTGTATGGATGACTTTTAGAAAATTGTCCAAGTTTTTGAAAAAAAAAATCTCTTCGAGACATACACTGAAAAAAATCGATTTTTAAATTTTAATTAATTAAAAAAATGCCCATGTTTGATTTGGATGAAACTTTGTCTCAAGATAGATAATTATGTTCACTATCATCCGTCCATACATCAAGAGATGAGCACTTTTAAGGAAAAAAAGCTTTTCTTACAAAAACTTGTTCATGTCTGAACTGATTTTTTTTAACGTACCGTAAAACGGGGTAACATTGATAGTTTTTTAAAGTATATTCTAAATATTTTTTACAGCAATGAATGTTTTTCAAATTTTATATTTTTAAAACAAGTACTGAGGATCCAAGAGTTAATTCGTTTGTAATATGTTTAACAGAAATTAAAGCATTTACACATTTATTTTTGTTTTGTGACCAAACTTCAGTACTTTGATTTGGGGCTACTTTGATAATGCTCGATGAATGTAGAAAAAATGGTTGAAACTTAAACAATTCAGTGCATAAAATATGAAACTTTGAATGAGTATATAATCAGAAACCACATAAGGATCCAGCCAATGAAGATTTTTGCACACGAAAAATAGTTGACACCCTTTTGGGTATTTCCATGTATCTTCAATAAAATGATAACTTTTTAAACATGGTTTAGTTAAAAAGAATATTTCCAAAAATTAGCTATTCTGTAACATTAGGCATTATCTGATAAGACGATTTGAAAACTTTCCTAATTTTTTGGGTGATATTTGCACGGACAGTGTCAGCCTACTTTGCTTTTACATCAAATCCATCCATCATCATTTTTTACACTCTACCCTCCTCCTATTACGTTATATTTTTTCGTGAAAAGATCCTAACGCAGTAGAATTCATCTTCAATATGTAAAACTGGTGATTTAATTTGATCTATCTTTGATCTGATCTAATTTTATCTTATTTAAAAAAACGCAGCCAGTACGAGAAAGCATCCAGCAAAATGATTAGGTTAGATAAAACCTATTCATTTTTTCTGTCAACATTAATGCTTGCAGCATAACTGAGATATGACACAAATAACAAAATTGGCTACGGCTACGTTGTATTTTCCGCAAAGATGATTCTGTGAAATGATTATCAAGGGGTGACTGTTTTAATCAACTGAAGGAACATGGGCCTAAAACTCCTACGTTTTGCAAACTATTATAAAGTTTCATGGTGGGATCGTAAGCTCTCTCAAGTGACATTGCAAGTTTTATCGAGGTTTTAAAGCATTATACGAGTCTATAACACGGTCTACAGAACCCGCATAAAATCCACTGTTACTTGGGCTGTCTATCAGGCTGTTTTTTCAATGTGTAGGTTGAATCAACTGATCTGCAACAACTTCAATCATATGTATCTTCACGAAATCTCAATATTTTTCCAGCAATTTTTTTCAACATAATTGTACTGGATACCTACAATTATGTTTAAATCGTATTCATTGAATGTATGTGAAATTATTGTTCTGGATTACAAACCGAACTACAAGAACGGTGCCGAGAAGATCGAATCTGTTCACCGTCGCTTTCTTCGTTTTGCGTTCCGTTGACTACCTTTGAGAGATCCGCTTCGGCTGCCTATCAGAACATTGACTATTGCCGACGTTCTACAGGGAAGAATCGATTTTCAGGCTATTCTGACCCAAATCTATCTGAATGTCCAACCCCGACCGCTTCATAACAACATTGCCAGATTGTTATTTAAAAGTATTTTCAACACCTTATAAGACAACCTGTACCTTTTCAGCTGTATTAATTTATGAGATGTCATAAAAAAGTACTTTTAGAAAACGTGGGATGCTTACTGCATCACTTATAATACATTTAAACAACAAGCCGTTCTTATTCTTTTAAAAAAAGATGTTTTACGTGTTACTTATGTCAAAGATGGATTCCGTCAAGTGTAAGAATAGGTATTTCTTAGTGTGCATGGCTATTCTGACCCAAATCTTCCTGAATGACCAACCCCGACCGTTTCATAACAACCCTATGCTAAGACTGCCACTGCGTCGCACGAACTACGGGCAGTGTGCCACACTTTTTTCTAATTTCAATCTGTATTTTAACCGTATTTTTCTTTTAAATCTGTATCTAGCCGACAAATATCGGTGTTAAAACTCGGTATAATTTCTTTATTATGGTCCTAGCGTGGATTTTCAACTTGAATAGTTAATTTTGCTTTCAAGAGAAAATTATCCTAGAATCTTGGTTTTCTAATTAGTTTGTATTTTTTCTAATAGTTAAACAATTCAAACAAATCTAGTACCAGTAGCGAGGGAAATCCCTGATTACCTGAAAGTTTCTTTAATGAAGTAACAATCAAATTTTATCTGCACACTTAGAAAAATTCATGTAAATTTAGGTGCTCTAGAGTGTCATATACGAGCGTCAATTGTGACATAAATTTAAGTCATAACAGATGCGAAATATAACTGAATGAAATGAAATGAAACGTACTTTTCGTCGAGAAACGAAACTGCTCCTGCTGATGCCGACGATTGGACACCACCACACACGGTGATTAGAACTGAATCCAGCGGTTGTGGGCAGCCTTGATAGCTAGCTGCTTGCGGGGAGCCATTCGTTGTGTACTGGAGAACACCACCACTCACCACGCGGTGATTGAATAAACATCGTTTGGTGAGACCGAATGGAATTCAACTTTGAAATCTGTGTTAGGGAAATTGCTTTTCGTAGGCAATCGGTGATAATTTTATTTAACATAGAAAATAGCAGCAGTTGCACATTCGTGCAATTTTCAATAGTGACATTTTGAAAAATGATAAAGCTTTAAAGATGCGTAGAAATATTTCTGATCGATTGGTGATACAATTATTGAAATTGGTCCAGGGGCAGCTGAGTTATTCACGTTCAAAATCTTTCCTAATTTTTTTACATGTTCCATTTTTGGTTTTCACAAAGTGTGCCCCCATAGAGAAATCACAGACGTAGTCCTACGTCAAAAGATGGATTTCGTCACGTTTTGCTCGAACCAAAGTTTGAGTTAATTTGGATGCGAGGAAATTCTGCACTGCCCTCCCAATGTCTCTACGTATGGCGAACAAAGTAGCGTTGTTGAGTTGTGCTGTGATAATAAATATATAATTTCCAACTCCCAAAGCACGGATGTACGCGATTGTTCCGTCAATTAAAGAGAGAACTGTAAAAATATACCACATTTCCTTAAGGGGATTGAATTATACCTGCTTAGTCTAAGTGTCTAGCTTCGCAGTCAATATAAAGAATCATATGGTTGGAAAAAAAAAACAAAATGTTTTATAATTGAGTACTTGAAACGGATAAAGCTGCACAAGGCTTCAAAACCCAACCACATATGACCATTTGTGACCAACCGGCGTGCCAAAATCCGATTAAATGCGCTACGCTACCACCAGAGGATACACTTCTGTTCAAATGCTCCTCAAACGCACCGAGTGATGAAAGTGAGCTGAGTTTGGCGTAGTTCCAATGTCTGAAAAAATGCTGTTGAAATATGGACCAATGCCCAAACGCTTGCCCCCGGAGGATAATGACATAAAAAATTGCTCTACTCACCTGAAACGGCAGCGAATATGATGAAACTAACGCCGTGTAGCAGCCTCATCTCATCTCCCTGTGTCCCAGCCAGCGTCGTTGCGTAACGATTGGCCGAGGGATCCACGGAGTTGTGCTGCTACAGAGCTCTTCCCTTCGCTGAACCCGCTGGCAGTGGCGACGCACTCCACCTCGACCGACCACCACCACCGTCGACGGGTTGCCGTGGGGGCGACAATTTTGACGATTTTCTGTCGCCGGCCGCTCGACTCGAAATCGATCAACAACCAACTCAATGATGACCGGGTGTGTCGCGTGGCTGTGCGAGAATAGCAACCGAGCTGCTTCTGATCTGTTTGCTGGCCTGGATTGGTTGCCCTCGTTTCGTTCCGTCCAGCTTCAAAACTTCCAGCACCGTTGATGAAGCAGCAATGGATGGGAAAAAGCAATTTCCGGTCAAGAAACGATCATGTTTGGCTGCAAATGCGAAATTGAAAGAAAAGGAACAGTGAGAGGTGGAGTCGATTTTATAAATCGAAAATTTTGCAATTTATTGCAAGTGCAAATACGATTTGGAATATTTGAAAGTCGTCGTTCTTCTTTCCAGCGCGTAAACAATGATTTAAATTGCGATTCTCTTTTCTTCGTTTGCCAGAAGAGCAGATTAGTTAATCTGCTGTATTTGCAACCAGAGGCGAAGTAAGTGAATGATTCAATAATAAATCGGACTGAAAGGATAGGGTTTTGATCTAATTTCCGTCCTACTAAGCACAACGGGTTTGAACAAAAAATGGAATATATCTGTCAAAGATGATTTCTAAATTTATTCACCATACCATTACCTTTCTTTTGGATTTGATAAAGATTCACAAATTGTTAAGATATTGTTTTAAATCTAATACTGCTTCTTGATCCTAAATTCGTTCTACGAGTTTCAATTCTGTCCTAACGCATTAAAGCGCCATTCGATTTGCTTCGTCCTACGGATAAACGTAGAAAAAGGGGATTCGATATGAGCGCTTCTTTTGTTTTAAGAAAAATGAGCGTAAATATTCATACAATACGGATTTATATTGTAGCGTATGAACTAACGCATCAGAACAAACCTATTATTGATGGTGAAATCATTGATATTATTGATCTTTTGGGCGATTAAGACGAAGTAGTGCTCTACCCTACATATGCAAATAAGTTTCTGTCATTAAGAATAATAATGTAAAGATAAGGGGCAATCCCGGCGTAGTGGTTAACATCCATACCTCTCACGCCAGAGTCACGAGTTCAACTCTCACCCCCGAACAAGTCACGAATGACCCAAGAGTGTTAAAGTGACTATAATAATAATAAAAAAAAAATAATGTGAAGTTTTATTATTTTTTATTTGTATGTTTCTTCCTGAAAAATAATAAACGTTTCAATTTGTATGAAAATGGCTCATTTTTTGAGGACGTTCCAAACCTCACAAAGTAAGTTGTAAAAATACTTTCATCACAGCGGGTAACAAATTCATTAAAGATTACTTTCAGAATAATTTACAGAATGTGCCATTGCAACAAATTTCATGCAAATCTTAGTGTATGTCGTTAGTATCTAATTAAGGGGCTAGGCCACTGTAGCGGGTTCAAATAATGTTTTTTTTTATTGGTCTTAAATGATAGTTTAGAGTCTAATGAATACGAGACTTTTGGTTTTATACCCGGGAACAGTTTCTTTCGCATTATTTTGGGGCGGAGACTAGAGGACTACCAGCGCGCTCCAGGCATGAAATTTATCTTTAATCGCTTTTTTTTTTTCTCAAAACCATGTTTTTCAAGTCAGCGGAAACGAAAGTTATATTTCTAATTGATTAATCGACTTGATTTTAGTAGCTTGTTCAACATACTTTTTTTTTCTAATGAAGTACCTGAGTTTTTAACCTTATCTTTAAAAGTTTTGTTGCAATCAATAATTATATATTTGAAATTTTTGCCTAAAATCAGATCACTTTTTTCAAACGCGCGTCATTTTTGTCAAAAATTATTTTTTTTACAGTTATCTCTCACCCCAGCAGGCCGGTGTTCAATCCCAGTCGGCAACGCCGGGATTTTCTAAAATTTAAAATTTCTGATCACATCGTTCTTCGGAAGGGAAGTAAGTTTTTTTAAATAGAGAAATCACAAGATTACGACCGTAAACAAAGGAATTTGATCGATTTTAAAATCAACACAAATTACTCAAACAGAAATCTCCCCATCTTTATCCATCCATTGGATAATCCATCATTGCATCTATGAATCAGTTCTCACTTTCAATAACCATAATTTAGAAGCAGCTAATATCCTTTCGCAACGACTTGACACAACAAAGGTCAAGTCATAGGCTAAGCAAGCATATCACTGTTAATCACTTATACCAATTTGTTCAATAAGCTAATATGCGATATGCAATAAGCTTTAAATGCGAAGAAGAAGAAGAACCATTTTGCTCATAGTGATCCTTATACAAATGTCCAGCATGCATATTATTGCACTTCGATGCATATGAAGAGTTTATACTGAAACTTGCCTGCAAAATACGCATTTTATGATAACTTCTATTATTTTTGAATATGCATGTGGACGCAGACAATTTTTCAAAAAATTCAACAGCAGAATTTTTTTTCAAAACCGAAACTCTGTTTATGAAAATGTATTCACTGTTTTCTACTTGCTGACCGGAATACAGTGAACACATTTCCGTTATCACAATTTCGGATAGAAACGAAGAAACTGCTTTTTGGTTTTTGAAACATTATTTGTGTCAACTTTCTTCTTACATATATTCATATATATTGTAGTACTTGATGATTTACAGAGCTCAATAAGACAGCATGAAAGAAGACTGGTGAACGGTTGAACAATCCGTACCATTGGTACTTCACGTATAGACCAATGTGGTCCTTAGTCTATTGTCCAGTGATTCGTATCCCTACCTCCCCGCGGTGCAGGGTGAGGTATTAGTAACTATAGGAAAGATCGGGTAATTAATCCCGGTTGGACATTGGTTATATCCCGGGTAGAATCTTTACTATTGATATCTAAGGTTGATATGGATTAGCATTGCATAAGTAATAATACCAAAAATAGCAAATACCATTTTTATAATAAATCCTAATATTTGCTTGTCAAACAAATAGCTAAACTTTAGAACTGTGTTATTGATTTGATACCGGAATTGCTTAATTTGCTATTGGATCGATATTGCAGGAATAAATGTCAGATAAAATTTCTTAATATTTTAGCTGTTATGTCGTGCTAATGCATATCATTTTTGGTATCAGGATCATAATTGTGTATGACTGAGATATAGTCTTCTACTCGGGATTCTGACAGAAACAGAAGGACTCCTCTCTTAGGGCGGCTGATCATTGTCCTCGTGCCACCGCGGGACTCTAAACAGAGCTGTGCACGATAGTTATCCGTCATGATAGGGGGTTGGAGCAGGCTCACAAAAATTCATAAAAATCAATCGTTGATAAATCGAATCATGGAACTGCAAGGTCCACTATAAGTTCAAAAAATTGACCAGTAGTTGTTGTTCTACAATTTTTGTGAATTTTGAAGTGTCCAAGAGAAGGGGGCGACCCCGGCGTAGTGGTTAACATCCATACCTCTCACGCCAAAGTCACGAGTTCAAATCTCACTCCCAGACAATTCACTATAATGACTATAATAAAAAAAAAAAAAAAAAAAAAAAGTTTCCAAGATTTAAAATATTTCTATATTGCCATATATTTTTTATTTAAGTTTTATAGAAAAATGTCAAATAAACAATTTTGCATAAAAATTCAAGGTTCAAATGGATGAATATTTGCAGAACATGTAAATGATTGCCTATAACAAACAATTATGTCAATTTTCATGAAAACTGGAGAAGTTCGAGTCTGATAGATTCGTCCTTCGGCGTAGAAACGCTCTAATGAATTCAAATGCTTATTATCATATAATTAACAAGATTTAAGATTAAAGCTAACCCATTGTTTAAACAATTTTTTAGTGATTTCATAGATTCAAAAGGCATCAATATTTACAATAATTTTGCTGTGCCGCTTTGTCCTCCGTAGTTTTAAGTATAATGTTGTTCCTAAACCTTTATAGAAACGATCTGTGAAGGTTAAACCTAAATTTTTTTTTATTTTTTTTTCTTTTTTTTTTTCTTTTTGCTTTATTATAGAGACTTTTAGCCTTAAGCTGGTTCGTCTCTTTCGGCTTAATCTTGATATTTTATAAAGAATGGTTTGAGCTTTGGATGAGTATCATAATATACAGCATATTTGACATTTATTTACATTTGGGAATAACACTGATGAAGACTGCACATTGTAGTCAAAATACGTATCTGTCATGGATACCAAAATTAATTAAGTGGAATTAAATTGAAGATAACCTTTTTTCGTTTTATGTAAACATTAAATGTTACGGTGGTGACCGATTTCGAGCTTCAAAAAATTTTCGGGAAATACCAAGAATTCAGTAAAATATCCCGTGATGACGGGAAATTCCACGATTTCCAGGAAAAGAGCCTCTTATTTTGAGATGAAATAACTGAGCAGAACTGTCAAAGATCGTAGAAAAGAAATGGATGTGGGGAAATCCAGGTTAGGTACCGGGGGATATCCGTACCTTTCAAGTCAAAGTTACGAATTTAAATCTCATCCCTGAACAAGGCACGAATGACCCAAAAGTGTTAAAGTGAATATAATGGCCTTTATTACGAGTGTCACTTCACGGTAAAAATGAAGTGAAGTGACCAGTTGTTACTTGTGTGAAGTGATATCGGTAATATTATATAAAAAAGGTTAGGTACCGGATTCATGAATTCTTCACTTCCGTTTGGATACATCCGTATTAGATCTACAACTCAATTTTCCAAGTATTTTACGTTATGTTTTGGAGACTAATCTCTTTGCCATTAGTCGTCACTATTACCTACAATTACAAAATAGCATTTAATCATAGTTTGCAGATTCCAGAGATCTCATTGGGGAAGTCGAAACGCAGCGTTTTTGGTATGGAAGCTTGTATGAAAATAGCCGTTTCGACTTGGTTCCATAATGTGGTCCCAGCTTTCAATGTAAAGCGTAAGTCTTATAACACATTTTGCAAGAAAACTCCAGCAATTTAAATTCAACATCAAACTTTAGTCAACATATAGGGGAAATGGATGTAATGGCCCTAATTTGGGCCCATACATAAATTCAGCAATCGATTAAATTTTCAATAGCGACCATAAATATCCATTAGTACCATCCCAATGACGCATTCATCTAGATAAAATTGATAAATAGCAGATTTTTAGCAATGGGCCCAATCTTAGCAAAGGCCAACATTAGAGCCATTTCCCCTATTGCAATCAATTTAAAGAACTCACAATTTTGTTTGAAGTCACCATCTTGAATCTAGCTAAAATATTGATGCATATCTTAATTTCACTTAACCAAATTTCAATTTTTCTAAAACACTGACCTAGACATAGGCTGCCAAGGCAGATTGTTTTGAATCCGCTTCTCTCTTTTCATACACTCGCACTAGTTTACAGTACCCCGAATACTAGCTGCGCCCATGCGTTTTCCCCACACCAATCTTACTGGTTTCAACAAACACCTCAAAAGCAGCTTCACAAGACATAAATCGCAAAGCTGTTTTGACCAAATGCGGTGGGGATTGAATATTTTCTTGAAAGCTTGCCATCGGAGGGTTCCTTCAAAACCCCCACCACCTCCCACTCTACATCATAATCGGAGGAAGTTCGGAAAAGTAAAAACATTCACGCCAATCTCGACGGGGAGTGCGAGGTAAAGTAATCCAATCACATGTAAATCTTTCCTCCCTCCCATTAATCAGGATGATAGGATTTTGAAAACAATAAATATGACGGGGCAGCATTTTTTTACGGAAAATTTATGCTTTTAAAATGTATAACTGGCTCGTTTCATCCCGTTCCCCCTGGCATTCGGAAAGAAAATTCAATTATCGTGTTGAATGGAAAGTTTGTTGCCGTCAAGGCGCGCCCAACATCACTCCCTTCTCAATTAGGCAAATTCAATACCTATTTTTCTTGCATTATTTACCCGGCGGCAAATGTTTGACTTGATTGGAAATTGTTGAAGTGTGTTCTTTAACTCAGTGTTGACATTACTTCACACCATTTCACATCATCGTTGTAAGCGTTGGTTTTTAATCACAAACTGCAATCATTCGTTTATAGTTCAGTAAATATCATTGTATTGTTGCAGAACTGTTCAGCTTGATTGATTGTTCCACCATCTGGCTATAATCTTCCTTGATTTGACTAAAACGTTAGTCCATTAGGTAAATTGTTCAGAAAACAATTTAATTTTAGGCCAAAATTGTTTTACCGCTGTAGAAATAGATTTAAAACTTCGTGAAAGCTCTGAAGCACGTTTAATTCCGACGCATGATGTAAATTAAGTCTGCAGATCTTAGATGGCCCAGAATAACTTTTACTATTTATTACGGTCTACTTAATGGGCCACACATGATTGACGTTTCCTGATCATTTCCGGCACGTTCGGAAAATCAGTCCCTTTGGTTCAGAGTGTTAGCATTTTTCGTAGGGAAGGTGTACCAGATATGGCACTACTGATAATATGTTTCACTCAGTGTTCGGAAAATCATTCTAAAAATCTCATTCATTGAGCCTCATTGCGAGAATAAACTCGCATACCAATGTGGAAAACAACATTCACGCTTGAGATTCTCATGCATATTCACGCACTCACACTGACAATGCCGAAAAATCATTCTAGATCATAAAAACCAGTCAAACGTCAATTGATGGCATGCTTATGCATCTTGTGTTCGTTTTCCAACCCCTGATGCACAAACAATAGTAATAACAATGATAGTGCCGACATATAAAGAAATGAATTTTTGAACCTGAAAACTCATCGGTGATTTTTGCGACATTGAATTTTGCAAGGCAAAACTCATAGGCGCATAAACTCATGCATGAGATTTGAGTTTTTTTTTAGTTTTTCCGAACACTGAGCATTACTGGAATATGTAAATTATATGGAGTGGTGCCATAGCTAGTGCCATGGCATAAAAGGGATATAACCATATCTAGGGAACTTCCCATAATCGGTACACTTGCCCTATATGTACATATATATAGATGTGTGCTGTCCCAATATAAGCAATCATCCTGCTGTCCACTTTGACCGGCAACGTATGAAGAAAGCCATTTCAGAGCCGTAGAGTGGGTAGCAAAAGACCAGAGATTTCAAAAGCCATAATCGGTTGTTTTGCTCCCATCCCTCGGAAGAAATCCTCTTAAACATGCATGAATACCTCAGGCCCTCGACTGGTTGACGGACAGGCCAGACTGCTCACCACAACTGTTGGAGAGGAAAAGTTGCTAAGAAAAACATCACTTTAATCCCCTATTCCCCTAGCCTCTGGCATGATTTCCTGTCGATTGGTCTGGCGGTGGTGAAAGAGAAATAGAATGGTGGTAGCTTGCCCTGTGTCCGAACAAGTGGCTTCTGAGCTGTTCTGCGTTCGTTTCAATCATGGAAATGTTGACTGAGAACTACAACGTGCACAAAAAGCGTCATCATGGACCTGAAAAAAAAGAGGTGGAAGCCTGAATCACCGAAAACCAAACCAAACGAAAAGTTGGTGCAAGCTTAAAGTTTAAGTTCTCATTTCCTGTTTTGGTTGTTTCTTGCCGGCAGTCGGAAATATAACCATGAGCTCCTGCCCAGTCGTTGATGGAGCAAACGAGTGAACACAAGGAAGTAATCCAATTTAATGCTTTTCCTTACGAGGCGGTAAGTAGTAACGACCCCTCAGTGAAGACATTAACAAGTAAAGTTTACTTTTTCTTTCGTTTCCAGTTTTCTGCCAAAATTTTACCACCATCAGCTTTGCAGCGGTACGCTTTGCCGAAAATCTATCGAATAAAGTGCACTCCACTGAACCGACATAAAACAGAACTAGTTTGCTAAGATGATTAAATTCTCTAGCTACAAGGTCCAAATCGCATGTGTCGCTCTCTTCCTTCAATTGCTTTTGATGTCAGTCTAGTTATGTCTAAATGATCTGTTTTGCATTGTTTTTCAATCATATATAGGGCGCTAAACTCAAAAATTACCGGGATGAAATCCAAGGAATTTCTGTTCAACCCACAGCATTACAGCATTTCAAATTATGAAATTAATATAAGTATAGGGTTTTGCGTAACTTCATTTCGTTATACCCTCCCATAGAGTCACCCATTTGACGGTACAAACTTAAACGTACACAGCAAAACAATTAATTTTGATATCCCATCAAAGTGGGTGCACTTCATCCGTGCCAAAAATATGGTGTAATATTACTTGCCAAAAAGGACAAAATTACCATTAATACAGTGCATGAACTGACACTGCCCTTCTTTTATTGCATTTGTTTATTTTTGTGGCCTCTTGGATGTAATATTAAAATTTATTTTTTGCTATGTTAGCTACTCGTTATTCATCTTATATGTAAAGAAGGTAATTGGACAAGTTGACTGAAGTATTTTGCTTGCATTGTTTTTAAATCCCGCACGTGTTTCTTTTTAGTTAGAGGAGTGGAGCGACATTCCACCGTCCCAGAGAAGCTTCTAATAGCTTAAATGTTCCCTAAACAATATGAAATGAGCCAATAAAAAATGCACCAATATTAAAGATGGAATGTTCCATAAAATTTGCCGAAGTTAATGGAAAATTACCGCCTTTTGATGATTTTCATATATTTTAGGGAACATTTCATAGTTCCAAGGGATTTTTTTTTTTCTGGATGCGTGGATTTATTTTTTATTAATTTATTTTTATAAAACTGAAGTATAGCATAAGTAACCTATATGGCTCTTAAAGTGTTTACTACAGCAATATGATGATTAGTTCCTAGAAATATAGACTAAACAATCTTTAAAATACAGAATATGAAGAAGCAAGTTTACAGTCAAAAAGAAGGTGTTCCATAAAATTACAGTTCGTTGACAAAATGAGTTTTTAATACATCCGTTCTAAAGGTTGAACATGAAAAATAAAAATTTCTCTGAATCAAGCTAAGGGTGTCTAAAAACCACAGTAGACATTGGTTGTCAGGATAAGTTCATTTGTTTACATCATTTCTTCACCGAAGCAAGCACGTCGCGATTCGATCCTACCGCTCGAAACGAAAATCGCGGTATATCCGCTACTGGCAGTTTTCGCCCTCGGTTGACCGGAAGGTTGTAAACTAAAAAAAAAGTCGAAATTCCCCAAAAAGTTCCTTGTTTGGCAAGCAATCTGCAGTTGTGGACTGAAAAGTAAAACTTTCGTTACTTCTGGGACCATGAACCAGCAAATTTACCAGGAGGAGTGCCTACGCAAGAGACTACTGCCTTTTTTGGAGCAGCATGAAGTGGATTGCCTATTCTGATCGGACTTGCAAGCTGCCACTACTCAATTTCCATCAAACAGTGGAACAGCGAAAATGTCGTCACAGTGGTTCCCAAGGAGATGTTTCCGGCCAATAGTCCGAAACTATGGCCAATTGAGGAATACTGGACAATTGTGAAGCACATACTGAAGAAAAAGGGTGGAACTGCAAATGACCTGAAGGATTTTGAGCGGTAATGGAATTTGGCAGCCAAACAAGTTGGATAAGATGCAAAAGATGATGGGATGTGTACGAACAAAAGGGCAAACATACTTTCGAACATAAAAACCAATAAATGATCCATAAAATATTGGAAACCGTTCCATTAAAAACATCCAAATGATCCATAAAACTTCGGAGAAAATCCTTAAAAAAAAGTGTGAATGAACCATAAAAAATATCAATATGATCCATATTTAATGTAAAATTTAGCAACACAATTGTAAAAATGTACCGCTAAATTTCTAAGCAATGAGCATTGAAATGGTACGAATTACCCATAAACATATTGCAATTGATCCATAATACATTCAGCAGTGAACCTTAAACTAAAGAAAGTGATCCATAGAAAATCATGTTTGCGCACTTAAAAATATAGCCATGTTCGTATTAATGAAAGCAACTTCCTCAGAGCAGTCTCGTTTTGGACAGCTTGAAGCTGAAATAGGTTTTATTAAACTAATTTAAAATCAAAACCAATCTTAATGCTTATAATAAAACCTATTTCAGCTTCAAGCTGTCCAAAACGAGACTGCTCTGAGGAAGTTGCTTTCATTAATCCGAACATTCTTGAAGAACAACATCGGATATAACCTCAAAATGTCAGAGGGATCAACACCACCGTTGAGTGAAGAACAGAACAGCGATAGAAGTAGATGATATGGTCCAGTGTGATGTCTGCGATTTCTGGACCCATTATAGTTGTGCCGGTAAGACAACAGCTGTAAAGGAGGTTTCGTAGACGTGCTCTAAGTGCACAAATATGCTGAAGGTGGCAAAAGGAACCAAGAAGTCTGTCCCAAAGAAACCACCTAGCAGAAATAATAGAGCGAGGAGTGATGCCGCAACCGAATCTGGAAAAGGAAGTACCAATGAGGTCAGCCTGGAAGAATCCCTAGACCAGTTGCTGCAGGAGAAAAGCGCAAATAAGAAAGCGCTGGAGGAAGAGAAATTCCTCCATGAAAAGCGATAGGAAGCTGAGCGGGAGATTTTCAAACCGAGAGTTCTCTTCCGTCACTCTTTCAACAAAGATTTGGCTAGATTTAGCATTTAGGGATTCAATTATTATTTTAGTTAAGCACGCAATGTACGAATGAGCTACCGTGCCGATTCAAATTTCGGACACTTAAACTCGAATTTCGGACACTTTTAAAAGTTGATTATCTCGGTCGAATATGATCCACATGTCTTGTAAATTTTAAATTTTTTTGACTAGTGCCCTCCACGATCATCTAACATTATTACTTTGTTTCTAACTGGATGTAATATTTAATTAAAAATGAAAGTGTCCGAAATTTGAATCATCCGAAATTTGAATCGGAACGGTACTTACTAGTTACTTAAGGTAAATCATGTATATAGCGTTTAGGAACAAATTGTAGGTTACCAGATTTTAGGATCAAATTGTAGTATCTAGATTAAGCAAATATAGGGTTATTAAATTCAATATTTGCATGAATTCCACCCTCAACTAACCTACTTCAGTAGCTACATAGAGGTAACTTTAAGACCAGAAGGTCCCGAAGAAATGTGCTCAACTTTTTGGCTAAACTCTGGTACTATCTTCGCTCCCAAGCTTATCGATGCACCCCTATAAAACACGAGAAAATCCACGAACCCCTCATTTTACCTGTCAAACTTTCATAGCGAATAAAAACAAACATTGTGTAGTACTAGAATTTTGACTAGAATGGGGTACGTTAATCGATTTGCTTGGGACCAATAGGCAAGTCAAGTAGTGAGCCAATTTAAAATCGTTAGTTTCGTATTGATTGTTGGTAGCTAATTCACTACAAATAAATACAATTTAATTAACCGATAGGTATATTAACAAATTTAGGCAATTACAATAATTAAGCTGTAAAACGTTTTTTAGATGGTTTGGAATTGTATCTTCTTTTCCTCTTTTTTTTCTCGTTCATACTCCGACCTATCTAAGGTTTGGTTCAACGGAACTGTGAGTTCACAGTTCCGTTGAACCAAACCTGACGTCTGTCATTTCTGACAGCGACCGTTACCGTAGCTCTCTGAATCTCCCACAGGGTTGTCACTGGGTTTGGCGGTACAGGGTTATCCCGATATTCCGAATAGCCATGATCCATAAATTAGACGTATATTATTCACGTTTTGGACACTGTATTATTAATTTCAATTCATAAACCATGAAAAATTGCTCCATTACTGCTTAACTACTTAGATTTACTGTCCTGCCGTGTTTTTAGGTAGATGTGCGAGCGATGGTCAAGCGTCTACAATTAGCTTCCAAAAGAAGCTTCTATAATAATCTTCTTAAGAAAAAATGAAAAATAAATGTTAATTTTATGGATCATACCTAGGATAGGTGTTCCAGTTGTTAGTAGACGTGCTTATTTTGGTTTGTTCCAATTATAGTCTATATCGAGGGGGGCGACACATCCAAATCTCAATTCTAGATGCTCAACAGATTTACCACTAGCGAATCAATCTTCGAAAAATATTCTTTCATTTCTCGCATCTACTTGCATCGCGCCTCATCTTTTTACAGGAAATCTTCAGAATCGTCATCAATCTTCTTTCTATCTACTCAGCGTGCGCGCAGCTAGCCAAAACAAAACACAATTTTTCCTGCATCATAGCTAGAGTCGCTCCCCTCGGTCTATATACATATGTTTTTTTTAATTTGATCAATAAACCTTGGAAAATTGCTACATTACTGCGTAGCTACTCAGGTTTACTGTTCTGCCCGTGTTTTTTTTTTGTCAGAAGAGCAGAACGATGAGCGAGCGTCTAGAATAAGCTTCTTAAAAAGTTTCTAAATGAAGCTTCCATAGGAAGCTTCTTAAGAATATTACTATAGAATCTTCTTTTTGGATGCTAATTCTAGACGCTTGCCCGTCGCTTCGCACATCTACCTTAAATACACTAAGTAGATAAGCAGTGGAGCAATTTTTCAAGGTTTATGGATCAAAATTTAAAAAAATAGTGTCCTAAACATGAATAATATACGTTTAATTTATGGATCATGCCTATATTTTTAAATGTGCAAACTTGATTTTTTTATGGATCACTTTCTTTAGTTTAAGGCCATCGTTCGGACATTTTGAGCCGTTTGTCTGTGATTTGGGTGGTTTTCCAGGAAACGTCCCGAAAATCCTGTGAAGGAAAGCGAATATCGGGAAACAAATTCCGTCCGATTGTAGCCAAGGATTTTGTTTTCCTAGTGGGGTAAAATTTGGGTAGAAAAGTGCATTCAACTTCAAGTGGTGTGCTTTTTCCGGGAAAGTGGCATTTCCACCCAAAGAGAATATGCACGTGAGTGTATATGTGCGCGCAAGGAAATGCAATCTTGCGCCTATGTTTTCCCGGGAATTTCCCAAGAAAGTATACCATATTTTTATACCAGGACATTTTGCAGACTATGCACAACATGATGGTATACATAAACATATGATTTTCGAAAATTTGTAGCATGGTTTTTCAATTTCCAAACCATGCGCCAAACATTCTCGCTGTAAATTCGTCACGGACATAGTAAAGAAGCAATCAGCAATTACGCATTTGTTTTACCACGTTGCCACATTTTCTTGTTCGTAGGTCCACGAGTCCTTTTTCGCTAGTTCGCTCATCATATCAAATTGATCAGGAATTCTTCCGAATGTCAAAAAAATTATATCGAAGACCTACGACGGATCCGAAATTGAAATTGAGATCTCCATATATTCTTTCATCATATCAAACTGAACAGGAGTTCTTCAAAATCTTATCTTATCTATCGAAGACCTACGACTTATCGGGAATTGAAATCGAATCCTGCATATTCCCTCGTCACATCAAATTGATCATTAATTCTTCCGAATAATCAGAAATTATATATAAAACGTATGACTAATCGGAAATAGAAAATGAGTTCTCCATATATTCCACCAACACATCAAATTGACCATAAATCCTTCTGTAGACATTCGGGCAGTTAGAATATATTTCAAAATACAAGGATGGTCAAAAATTCTTCCAAACTATCAGAAGTTATATGGAAACCCTTCGATTGATTGCAAATTGAAATCAAATTCTCCATTAATTCCTTGATCATATCATATTGGAATTATCAGGAATTATTCCGAATAATAAGAAATTATATCGGAAAATGAAATCGAGTTCTCCATATGTTCCCTCATCACATCAAATTGATCAGGATTTCTTCCAAATTATCAGAATTGATATCGAACACGTATGACTAATTGGAAATTGAAATTGAGTTCTCCATATATTCCATCAACATATCAAATTAATCAGAAATCCTTCTGAAGAACTTCGGGCAGTTCGAATGTATTTCAAAATACAAGGTCAGGAATTATTTCGAAATTTCACCGAATTATCAGAAGTTATATGGAAACCCTATGACTGATTGGAAATTGAAATCGATTTCACCATAATGTGTACCCTATGTACCATATCAAAGTGTTCAGAAATTCTTCCGGATTATCAGAAATTATATTGAAGGTCTTCGACTAATAGAACAATTGCAACCAAGTTTCCATATATATCTCAAACAAATCAGGTTGATCAGGAATTCTTTCGAATTATCAGAAATTATAAAAAAAAACTTCCTGATCAGAAATTGAAATCGAGTTGTCCTTATGCCCTTACCATATCAAATTGATCAGGAATTCTTTCGTGTGACCACAAATTGTATCGAATACCTACGAATGGTGGGAAATTGAAAACGAGTTTTATCAGGACATCTTCCGAATTATCAGAAATTATATCGAAGACCTACGACTGATCGGAAATTGAAATCGAATGATCTATATACACCCTAGCAAAGTGATAATGAATTCTTCCGAATTATCAGAAATCATATTCAGGGCCTTCGACTTATAGAAGAATTGTCATCGATTTTTCCATATAGGTATATCTTTATCATATCAGGTTGATCGGCTATACTTCCGAATTATCAGAAATTATATCGAACACATACGGCTAATTGTAAATTAAAATTGAGTTCCCCAAATATTCCCTCTTCATATCAGATTTATAAGGAATTCTTCCGAATCAGCAGAAATTATAAAAAAGACCAATTACTGATCGGAAATTGAATTCGAGGTCTTTGAATATTTCCTCATCATATCAAAGTGATCAGGAATTCTTCCGGATTATCAGAAATTATATTGAAGGTCTTCGACTAATAGAACAATTGCAAACAAGTTTCCATATAAATCTCAATCAAATCGGTTGATCAGGAATTCTTTCGAATTATCAGAAATTATTTTAAAAAAAACTATTTCTGACCAGATATTAAAATCGAGTTCTCCTTATTCCATGACCATATCAAAGTGATCAGGAATTCTTCCGAATTATCATATATTATACCGAAGGCCTTCGATTAAAAGAAGAATTGAAATCGAGCTCTCCATATATATCCTTTTTCCATCAAATTGAATAGAAATTGTCAGTTGGTCATTAAGAATGTATTTACAAAATGTAATAATGATCAGGAATCATATAGAAGACTTTCAAATAATCAAAAATTTGTTTTAAACCCGTCGAATACTATCCAACAATGTCAGTTTGATAAATAATTCATTCGAATTATCATAAATGATACGAAGACCTACGATCGGAGATTGAAATCGAGCTCTCCATATATTCCCTGGTCATATCAGAGTGATCGGGAGTCCTTCTGATTATCTTTGGTCTGTAAGAATGTATTTTCAAAATTTAGCATTGATCAGGAGCCATGTAGACGATCTTCAAATGATCTTGAAATAAAACCATTTGAATATTCTTACATCATATGAGATTGGTTAGGAATTCTTCCGAATTATAAGAAATTATTTCGAGGACTTCCAACTTATAGAAAAATTTATATTGTGTTCTCCATATATTCGCTTCTCATATCAAGTCATCTTCCGAAGATCTTCGGTCAGTTAGAATATATTTTCAAAATATAAAGATGGTTAGTCGAAGTCTTTCAAATGATCTTAAATTGAAATTCAATCTTTTGAATATTATCGTCCCATATGAGGTTGATCAGTAATTCCTCCAATTTATCAGAATTTATATCGAAGACTTACGACTTACAGGAAATTGAAATCGATTCTCCATATATTCGCTCATCATATCAAAGTGATCAGTAATTATTATGATGATCGTCGGTCAGATAGAATGTAGCAAAACTTCGAATATTCAAAGGATTTTATTTCAATTTCTGACCGTTTACAGATCTTCGACATGATTCCTGTTCAACGCTATGTTATGAAAATACGTTCTTATTGACTGAAGATCTTCAGAAGAATTGCTGATATATTTGTTATAAAAGGGGCGCTGGTGGTGTAGTGGTAAGCGTGATTCCCAAAAGGCCTGGGTTCAATCCAAGTCGGCACCACCGGGGTTTTCTGAGGAATAAAATTTCTTATCACGCCTTCCTTCGGAAGGGAAGTTAAACCGTTGGTCCCCAGTCCATGAGTTGATGGGCCGATATGTAGGGTCCAGGTGTGGAAACTATCTCCCTGGTGCCGGTAGCATTGGTACTCAGTACGCAAAAGAAAATCGACGGAAACAAACCAAGGATTTTTTTATATGATAAAGAAATATATGGAGAACTCGATTTCAATTTTTTTATTAGTCCAAGGTCTGCGATATAATTTTTGATAGTTCGAAAGTATTCCCAATCAACCTCATATGATGAGAGAATATTCAATGGAATTATTTTTAATGTTTAATCATGTGATTCTTATATTTTGAAATGCATTCTTACTGACCGAAGATCTTCATAAGAATTTTTAATAATTTCGATTTGATAAGGAAATATTATATCAATTTATCAATTTATTTATTTAGTTAGTCGTTAATCAAAAGCGTAGATTACATTATAATATCATTACTTATGATCTATGATTTCGCAGTGCTTGGAATTATTTTTCAATTTTAGCGGTGACATATTTAGGACTATCATTTCACAGTTTTCATTACAAATAGATATCATCTGACTTATCGGTCCATATTTCGCTTAGCTAGGGCGGTGGCGATCTACCGCGAACAAATGTCTATTACGCAATTTTCGAAACGGTGCATAAAAATTAAGTCTTGATAATAAATAACCTGAGTCAATGCGTTGCGAAGCTATATTGTTTACGGAAGAGACCAAGAGACGATGCTCTTTCAATACCTGAATGTTGATTAACAAGCAACATGCTTCATAAGATGGGAGAAGAAATGCTGTCCATCCCAATTAACTGATATAATAAAAACTACTTTTGGATTGACTCTATTCGTTCAATTGTGTAAGGTGTAAAGTGGAAACCAAAACGCTTTATAAAATAAAATTGCTTTATAAAATAAATATGAATTGCCTGCTCTAAGAATTATTGTGTTATAATGATCCACAATTGCTTATTTAGAATCTAGAAAAACACGTAAATCTTTTACAGCCGGCGCCGGTGGTGTAGTGGTAAGCGTGACTGCGTTCTAACACCCCAGTGGGTCTGGGTTCAATCCCAGCCGAGGTCGGTGGGATTTTTCTGAGGCATAAAAATCTCTGGTCACGTCTTCCTTCGGAAGGGAAGTAAAGCCGTTGGTCCCGGCCCATGTGTGTTGTGAATGGGTGCGATATCCTACGCAGGTGTGGAAGCTGCCTTCCTGCACATTCGGTTGCCATCAATGGATGGCAATCGATGTCCGTCGGTGATTGGCACTAGATTGCGGAACAGAGACCGACGTTAAATAAAGGAAAAGAAGAAGACGTAAATCTTTTATTTTATATATTATTTATTTTATCAAACAAACTTTTACAACACCACGTCTAAAAAAACATGTACTTCATCAGCATGAATAAGCAGTTTGAGCTTTTTTTCAAAATAAGAGAGATATCGTTAACGTACAAAATGAAAAGAAGAGGTTCGAAGTGCGAGCCCTGAGGAACTCTTGACAGGACTTGAAATGAATTAGATTTTTTTCTCGCAGTATCTTACAATTTTCTGACGGTCCGTTCCCAAGTATCACTTGCAACATCGTTCTTGACAAATAAAACAAATCCCAGTTGTGAATAAGTTCTATATTAATTGCTTGCAAAACGTCTTGTTTTATACCCGTTGTATTGTTTTTGTGAAGTATTCAACCTTTCTGACATGCTGTTTATCTTGAAGTTATAATTCGGTATTGAATGTCTCAATTATCGGTTTACAACATATTTATAAAAAAAAACTTGGTGAAAACTTGCTAGCCTTATAAACAACATCTTTTCGTATGTTAGTTTTAGAAACTTGAGCAAATATGAATACATCTTAAATATAACTTATTTAAAATATGAAAGTAATAAGTTATATTTCAGTGGTACACATGACTAGCAAATTTTCATCAAATACCATCAGTTATAAATGTGTTATAAACAGGTAATTAAGAGTTGCAATACCGAGTTATAACTTCATTATATGATACAAGTAATGTTCTTGTTTTTCGAATACATTTCATTCATGTTTTATCATCCCAAGTATGGTGTGTAGAAGAGAAACGTAAGATAACTAAAAATAAGTTGACATTCTATTTTTAAATTAAGATACTATTTATTCGGATATTTGGAAGAATATTTCAATAGAAATATTACAATCATAATCTGTGGCGAATATAAAAGTTTCACCTGCTATATTTGTTTTCACCCACTCACGCTCAAATTCTTTAGATTAAGATTGGATAATGACTTCCTAATTATTATTTTTATGAAATTGCGATGCACTATTCATGTGATTGAAATTCTTACAATAAACCAGAATTACAATAAAAAGTGTTTCGGAGAAAAAAATTCTGATCAGCCGTAAGGCTTCTATATAATTTCTGATGATTCGAAAGAATTTTATATGATGCGAGAATTTGGAATAATTCCTGATCATTCTTATATGGTGAGATACTATTCAAACGATGTAGATTCAATTTTTGGTCATTTGAAGGTCTCGACATTATTCCTGAGATCCTTATATTTTGAAATACATTCCAACTGAAAAGATCTTCAGATGAATTTATGATCAATTAAACATGATAAGAAAATATACGGAGAACTCGATACCAATTTCTGATCAGCCGTAAAGCTTCCAACTAACTTCTGATAATTCGGAAGAATTTCGAAATATTTCCTGACTATCGTTGTATTTTGAAATACATTCTAACTGCCTGAAGATCTTCAGAAGGATTTCTGATCAATTTGATATGTTGATGGAATATATGGAGAACTCAATTTCAATTTCCCGTCAGTCGTAGGTCTTCGATGTAATTTCTCATAATTCGGGAGAATTCCTGATCAATTGATGTGATGCTGGAATATATGGAGAACTCGATTTCAACTTCCAATCAGTGGCAATTTCTGATAATTCGTAAACAATTCTGATCAATATGATATGATGAGGGAATTAATGGAGAATGCGATTTCAATTTCCAATCAGTCGTAAGGATTCCATATAACCTCTGATAATTTGGAAGAATTTCAAAATAATTCCTGACCATCCTTGTATTTTTAAAATCAGTCTAACTTTCCGAATGTCTTCAGAAGGATTTCTGATCAATTTGATATATTGATGGAATATATGGAGAACTCAATTTCAATTTCCGATTAGTCATACGTGTTAGGTATAATTTCTGATAATTCGCAAGAATTCCTGAACAATTTGATGTGATGAATGTACGGAGAATTGATTTCAATTTCCGATCAGTCGTAGATTTTCGATTTAATTTCTGATAATTCGGAAGAATTCCTGATCACTTTGATATGATGAGGAAATATTCAAAGACCTCGAATTTAATTTCCGATCAGTAATTGGTCTTTTTTATAATTTCTGCTGATTCGGAAGAATTCCTTATAAATCTGATATGATGAGGGAATATTTGGGGAACTCAATTTTAATTTACAATTAGCCGTATGTGTTCGATATAATTTCTGATAATTCGGAAGTATAGCCGATCAACCTGATATGATAAAGATATACCTATATGGAAAAATCGATGACAATTCTTCTATAAGTCGAAGGCCCTGAATATGATTTCTGATGATTCGGAAGAATTCATTATCACTTTGCTAGGGTGTATATAGATCATTCGATTTCAATTTCCGATCAGTCGTAGGTCTTCGATACAATTTCTGATAATTCGAAAGATGTCCTGATAAAACTCGTTTTCAATTTCCCACCATTCGTAGGTATTCGATACAATTTGTGGTCACACGAAAGAATTCCTGATCAATTTGATATGGTAAGGGCATAAGGACAACTCGATTTCAATTTCTGATCAGGAAGTTTTTTTTTATAATTTCTGATAATTCGAAAGAATTCCTGATCAACCTGATTTGTTTGAGATATATATGGAAACTTGGTTGCAATTGTTCTATTAGTCGAAGACCTTCAATATAATTTCTGATAATCCGGAAGAATTTCTGAACACTTTGATATGGTACATAGGGTACACATTATGGTGAAATCGATTTCAATTTCCAATCAGTCATAGGGTTTCCATATAACTTCTGATAATTCGGTGAAATTTCGAAATAATTCCTGACCTTGTATTTTGAAATACATTCGAACTGCCCGAAGTTCTTCAGAAGGATTTCTGATTAATTTGATATGTTGATGGAATATATGGAGAACTCAATTTCAATTTCCAATTAGTCATACGTGTTCGATATCAATTCTGATAATTTGGAAGAAATCCTGATCAATTTGATGTGATGAGGGAACATATGGAGAACTCGATTTCATTTTCCGATATAATTTCTTATTATTCGGAATAATTCCTGATAATTCCAATATGATATGATCAAGGAATTAATGGAGAATTTGATTTCAATTTGCAATCAATCGAAGGGTTTCCATATAACTTCTGATAGTTTGGAAGAATTTTTGACCATCCTTGTATTTTGAAATATATTCTAACTGCCCGAATGTCTACAGAAGGATTTATGGTCAATTTGATGTGTTGGTGGAATATATGGAGAACTCATTTTCTATTTCCGATTAGTCATACGTTTTATATATAATTTCTGATTATTCGGAAGAATTAATGATCAATTTGATGTGACGAGGGAATATGCAGGATTCGATTTCAATTCCCGATAAGTCGTAGGTCTTCGATAGATAAGATAAGATTTTGAAGAACTCCTGTTCAGTTTGATATGATGAAAGAATATATGGAGATCTCAATTTCAATTTCGGATCCGTCGTAGGTCTTCGATATAATTTTTTTGACATTCGGAAGAATTCCTGATCAATTTGATATGATGAGCGAACTAGCGAAAAAGGACTCGTGGACCTACGAACAAGAAAATGTGGCAACGTGGTAAAACAAATGCGTAATTGCTGATTGCTTCTTTACTATGTCCGTGACGAATTTACAGCGAGAATGTTTGGCGCATGGTTTGGAAATTGAAAAACCATGCTACAAATTTTCGAAAATCATATGTTTATGTATACCATCATGTTGTGCATAGTCTGCAAAATGTCCTGGTATAAAAATATGGTATACTTTCTTGGGAAATTCCCGGGAAAACATAGGCGCAAGATTGCATTTCCTTGCGCGCACATATACACTCACGTGCATATTCTCTTTGGGTGGAAATGCCACTTTCCCGGAAAAAGCACACCACTTGAAGTTGAATGCACTTTTCCACCCAAATTTTACCCCACTAGGAAAACAAAATCCTTGGCTACAATCGGACGGAATTTGTTTCCCGATATTCGCTTTCCTTCACAGGATTTTCGGGACGTTTCCTGGAAAACCACCCAAATCACAGACAAACGGCTCAAAATGTCCGAACGATGGCCTTAAGGTTCATTGCTGAATGTTTTATGGATCAATTGCAATATGTTTATGGGTAATTCGTACAAATCCAATGCTCATTATTTAGAAATGTAGTGGTACATTTTTACAATTGTGTTGCTAAGTTTCACATAAAATATTGATAATATTGATATTTTTTATGGATCATCCACACTTTTTTAGGGATTTTCTCCGATGTTTTATGGATCATTTGGATGTTTTTAATGGAACGGTTTTCAATATTTTATGGATCGTTTTATCAATTCTAAAGGTGCAAACTTAGGGCTGCCAGGTACTTCGAGCAATGGCCTATGGTAAGAAGGAATTCTGTACACACTACGTATGTACTAGGTGGGGTGAAAAGTAACCTCCTTGACCACCAGAATGCGCTGCAAGCGTTGTTATGATATACTTCGTAGATTGGATACTAGCGACACTCACGTCTCTTCTGAAATTCTCAGTTAGACTACTTTCAGGAATAATGCTCGGGAGTAAACATTGGTTCCAATCTAAACAAGAGTAACAGAAGCATGACTGTCGCTATTCCCGGCCACGCCCATCTTTACCATAACTAGGGATAGGAAAGAAAATGTTGATGTAGTACTTACTTTACGAGAGGCCACCGACTTAGCGACACCATCATAAGTGCTACGGAGTTGGAGGGTTGGGTAGGGTATTCGGTTAGGATTCACCTCAAGTTGGCGATGCAACCAAAAGTATGTATTGTTTATTTGTTGTTTATTTAATCTCTCGATAGCCGGCTATAGAAAGAACATATTAATTTTGTTTAGTGATCATGAACTTTAAGAGTCATGACGGAGAGCTTGGGATTAAACCCATTATTTTCTGCTCAGTAAGCAAATACGATCCCTCTAGGTTCATCGAGCATCTCGAGCACCATAACGCTTTGCGACAATACAGTTTCCGAGGTTAATGTTCAATATCAAATATACAAATGATGGTGGCGATTTATTGTGCTGTGGAAGAGCTTGGGGTTAAATCCATGATTTTCTGCTCAGTAAGCAAAATCGATCCCTCCAGAGTCATCGAGCATCTCATAATCCACAGCGCTTCGCGTCAATGTACGAATATATGGATAAACTATCTATTATTGAATAACTATTATTTACGATAATTACATGAAAGAAATAAAATATAAACTACAAACAAAACGTAACTACTAAAATCTCAAAAAGATATTCTCACAAATATATTTCACGCAACCAGGAATCCCAAACCATTAGACGCTATAATGATACTCTGCACATGTTAGACACAAGAAGAGGTCCGTATGTCCACAAGCGTCTGACACACAAAACCCGTCAAATCCACTTGCAGTCACAATCAACGATTATACGAATCGCGAGCGCTCACGAATTATAAAACCGCTGACTGCGACACTCAGAAAACCGAAATTGACAGGCTCTATGCGTCAAACACCCGCCCTTCATTCTCCATTACAACATCTAACGAATTCAAACCTCTGAAAATCACTCATCTATTACAAATGAGTGGAAGCAACCCTGCATGCAACCATTCTTCATGATACACTTTTTCTGCCTATCTTTCTATTAGGCCTGTGGACATGCGTTAGCTTTGAAACTTCTAACCAAACTGTGAAAATCATCACAACCACAAAAAAAATGGAAAAATCTTTCAAAGGTATAAATATTGATTATTTTACGCAAAAAAGAGAATGTATGTCTTTTATCTTATGCTAATGCTAATTGACTGTAACAAAAGTAATATGCTTAAATAAAATAAAATATTAATAAAATTAAATGCAAGATTTACTAGAAGATCATTAATTTATTGGTAAGAAGTTTCTAATAAGCCCTCCCAGTTCCTCTGTATACAGAACAAATCTGATACTAAAATCAAAATAGCTAAGTCTGCATGAAGCAGCCAATTTCATCAAGGAAGTTCTATTAACAACCAAGAATTAATCGTTTGAGGCATACTGAAGCATTAAGAAGGTGATATGTGTCACTAAAGGAATTCATGATCGTTACAAATATAAAGAATTTAAACATAACCCTTTGCTTCGGTACCGTCAACCTCCATATCCATGGGGAGGGCTAGACCGCCAGAATGCGCTGCTACTGCAAAAAAAAGGTTATGGTGCCTGTAGTCCGTTCATATTTAGGCAGACATGCCAAGTTTCAGTGCGATACTGACTTTAGTTTTGTTTTGACAGCTGATTGTTGTTGACGTGTTTGGTATCATGTTGAGTATGGATAAAAACGATTTTTGATCTCTCTCCTTTTTTATAATGCGTTTATTTTTCCAGGCTTATTTGCTGTAGCTTTGCGGAGCCGATATTCAGTGTTAGTGTAAGAAATTGTAACAATCGGATGTCAGGGAAGGGATTGAGAACACAGGGTTTGGAGAGCATTGTGCTCTTGATCTCGAACTAAGTGACATACTGATGAAAAAGACAAACATGGGAGTACACCGATGAAGAGCTAACAACTTGGGAGAACGCAAGATGACACTAACTACTAAATCCTCAGATCTATCCGTTTTAAAAACACATAAATTAAATTCAAACAGTCGAGATCTCCGCTCGCCAAGATGCCGCAAAGGTTGTTTTCCTCGGGCCTTGAGGGATGCGGATAACTCGAAGCTAGCAACACAATGGAGGGTGCATGAACAAAGAACGTGGTCGATATCTTGAGAGCCACTACCACAAGCGCACAAATTGCTGCCTGCGAGCCCGATTCGAAAGAAATGCGAGTATAACGAGCAGTGATTGAACATGAGCCTCGACATGACACGTATAAAATCACGGCTTATGTACAATTCTTTGAACCACGGCTTGTTCGACACCTGTGGGAGAATAGAATGTAACCATCTTCCCAGATCACTCTCATTCCATTTTTGTTGCCAGTTGACGAGGACTTGCTGACGGGTAATGGAGAAAAATTCAGCATAGGCGATTTGTCGATCAAAAATATGCCCACCATAGCTAGCGAGTCCGCTTGCTCATTACCCGGAACTGAAAACGGCGAAGGCAACAAAAGAAAAGTTGGATAAATATTATGGGGCTAATGCTCCGTCAGATTACACCATCAAATATTGGTTTCGAGAGCTTCGTGGTGGCCGCAACTCCACTACCGTTCAAGTCCACAGCGGCAGGTCCTCCGATGCGGTTACAGAGGACAACGTCAAAAAAATACATGAAATGGTGTTGACCGGAAAGTGAAGATGCGCGAGCTAGCAGATATCGTTAAGATTAGTACTGAGCGCAAGCGCCATATTTTGGGTGAGATTCTGCATATGAAAAAGTTATCCTGCCGCTGGGTGCCGCGCAAGCTCACTCCTTACCAAAAACACGAACGCGAGACCACTTCGAAAGAGTGTTTGGACCTGCTGATGTGGAATCGGGCGGACTTTTGGCGTCGATTGGTAACTGTTGATGAAACCTGGATCCACTATTACACCCCAGAGAACAGAATGAGTGCCCGGCAATGAACTGAAGCCAGCACGAGTGCTCCAAAGCGGCCGAGGTTGACTCGATGGGTCGGAAAGGTTATGGCGTCGGTTTTCTGGGATTGTCATGGCATACTCTTCGTGGACTATATCGGAAAAGGAAAAACCATCAACAGCGATTATTACTGTGCATTATTGGAACGAGTGAAGGCCGAAATGGCTGCAAAACGGCCTCATATGAAGCGAAAAAAAAAATTCGCCCGATGTGGCTCCTTCCCAAACATCAAAAGATGGCTCTTCAATAAAAAAAATTCAGCCCACGTGAAGAAATCCTTGACGTCGCGGATGAGTATTTTGTAGACCCTCCAGAAAATTGCTTTTCGGACGGGATCATGAAGTTGGAAAATCGCTGGAATAAGTGTATCGAGCTAAAAGGGGGACTATATTCAATAAAATAAAAACAAAAAAACATTAATTTTTCTCATTCTCAAGGAGGTTACTTTTCAAACCACCTAGTATAGCTGTTGCATTGAACTATGAAAAATAAAACGCATTTTTAAACCCCAACAAGATTTTTGTTTTTTTTTAATGTTCAACCTTTATTCCTAGAAACCATCAAATTCATAGATCGAGAGGATCTCAAATAAACAAAGACATTTTGTTAATACATCTTGTATGATTGTAAACACATTCTTATTCTCTGTTGGTCTTCAAATGTAACCCCTACAATTCTAGTGTTATATGCTGTTACATCAGAGCGACTGAGAATGAAATCATATTTGGTAATAGAGTTAAATGCTAGTTGTTATTTATTTATGTTGCAGTGAAAAACAGAAGAATATAAAACATCTGCATAGATGAAAAAAGGGAGAAGTATTGTTTTGGCAAATTTATGTATTGGAGGGGAGTTTTTTAGTAGAACCAAGAAAAGAAGACCGAAGAATATATTCAAACATGTGTTATTAACTTGAGCTTTAAAATCAAGGTTGGGAGTCCATCGATAAATCCATTCAAAAAATATAGACATACATAGTCCATTCCAGATAGCGATGGTTAGCGGTTTAGACACCATGGATGATGAACTTACCGAGCACTTGGCTTATTGCGGCACTTACGTAGAGCACAGGTCATGTTGACGAAAATTTCCATCAGTTCATCCGCTGAAAAAAAGATCGGGGTTGTTGTTTTGCATTGATGCTTGTCTCCAGAATCCAGGAGGGGATGGACAGCTTTGTCCAGCAGAAGAGTCAAACGGTTTTTGATGGGGAAGCAGATTGCACCCGCGAATTCGCTTGTGTTGACGGAGCGGGTGGCTTTCAGCGCGTTGAGCGTCACCGTTCCCTTCTGGAAGTGTACCAGGAAAAGGCAATCCGGATACGCCTTCACATTCTCGTCCTTCCTTGTCATCCTATAGACGGCACTTAGAGCCAGCTTGTACCGGTCTCGGATTTCAGCTTCGATAAACTTCGGGTCGAAGTTTGGTATGCCTCTGATGGGTGATGACGACCTTGAACGGTTTTTCACCGGGAATGTCTTGGGTGAAGAATTCCATCTTAGCAGTCCTCAGGTGGGCGACGACCAAGTCATACTCCGACTTCGTACGGAGCACCACCTTGGTACCCACTCTACCCAACTTGTATTCGGCTTTGATGCCCAGTAACGACAGATCTGCGATTAGCTCGTTAAGATGGGCATTTTTAACCACCAGCGGAAGTAGCTTCACTTTTGCGGTGCTCATTTCGGAAGCATACCAACCCTGTTGGATGTAGGTACAGCCAAGCTTCCTTCACCGGGGTCCTTGTCCTTCACCGGGCGTCGCGAGCGATCCTTCTCCATTTCGGGGCACACACACAAACACCGCGAACTATCGCAACGAACTTTCCGAACAACTCGAGAGCACGTGCTAAACTGAACTGTTTGACAGTCAAGCAGAGAAATGATTACTGACTGCTGATCATGAGCAGAGGCACGACAGCAGCGCTGTTTTATATCTTTTCAGGTTCAAGCAGAACAATGTACATTTTTCAAAAGTTTTTTTTTAATTTAAAAAAAAATATTTATTTCATCAGATTTGTAATTCGATAGGGGAAATGGCTCTAATGTTGGCCTATGGATCTAAAATTAGACACATCGCTAAAAATCTGCTATTGATCTATTTTATCTAAATGTAAATGGGACGGTACTAATGGATATTTTGGTCGCTATTGAAAAGTCAGTCGATTGCTGAATTTATGTATGGGCCCAAATTAGGGGCATTCAGGGCGCCCTTACATATATTTCCACTATCATATCGATTGGCGTATTTGGATTTTTATTTGTTTATAAATGGCCCCGCTTGTAGCGTTCAAAACCTAACACTATTTCACCAAAATATTTTTTGATTTGCACCCCAGTATAGCCGACAAAGACGTAGTTCTAAAATCGTTTGAAGGAAACCCTAAACCCTACCAACGACGACGGAAAATCGCTCGAGAGTATTCGTAAAAAGCGAGGAATTACACAGGACAAAATAGTGTCAAACCAGGTGGCCACAGTTGTAGTAAAGGGTGATACGGTCAAAATTTGGTCAAGGGAAAACGCGTGTAAATCGGTGAAATCGTTTATTTAAAAAATCAAATTAAATTTCTTTTTCAAGTTCAATTACACAGCAAAAAAATAATTTTGATATCACGTCAAAGTGGATGCACTACAATCATGTCGAAAATATGGTGTAATATTACTTGCTAAAAAGGACAAAATTATCATTAATACAATGCATGAACTGACATAACGCTGCTTTTACTGCATTTGTTTATTTATGTGGTCATAAAAATTACATGAAATTTTCGACATGATTGTAGTGCATCCACTTTGATGTGATATCAAAATTATTTTTTTGCTGTGTAGTATAAAATTCAGGAAAAATATTCAGTTAGGCTTCCGCTTTTCCAAATCCGAATTGCCGGGCCTTACGCTTGACCCCTGCCATCAGATTTTGTACAGCCACCTTGTCCACTTTCTTCGCCGCAGAAAGCCAGTTTGCCTTGAACTGCTGCTCGCCCTTAGCAGTTTTTTTGGTCTTCTTTAAGTTCCGCTTGACAATAGCCCAGTATTTCTCAATTGGGCGGAGCTCTGGCGTGTTGGGAGGGTTCTTGTCCTTGGGAACCACCTGCACGTTTTTGGCGGCGTACCACTCCATGGCCTTTTTACCGTAATGGCAAGATGCCAAATCCGGCCAAAACAGTACGGAACAACCGTGTTTCTTCAGGAAAGGCAGCAGACGTTTATTCAAACACTCTTTCACGTAAATTTCTTGGTTGACAGTCCCGGAAGCTATGAAAATGCTGGTTTTCAAGCCACAGGTACAGATGGCTTGCCAAACCAGATATTTCTTTGCGAACTTTGACAGTTTCATGTGCTTGAAAACATCTGCTACCTTTCCCCTTCCTTTTGCCGTATAAAACTCCTGTCCCGGAAGCTGCTTGTAGTCGGCTTTGACGTAGGTTTCGTCGTCCATTACCACGCAGTCAAACTTCGTCAGCATCGTCGTGTACAGCCTCCGGGATCGCGCTTTGGCCATCGTATTTTGTTTATCATCGCGATTTGGAGTCACTACCTTCTTGTAAGTCGATAGTCCGGCTCGTTTTTTGGCTCGATGCACGGTTGTAGACGATACACCCAGCTTATTTGCGGCATCTCGGAGAGAGAGGTTAGGGTTTCGCTTGAAACTACCGGCAACTCTCTTTGTCGTCTCAGCGGCTTCCGGTTTTCGATTTCCCCCCGATCCAGACTTCCTGGCTGTCGACAAACGTTCCCCAAACACTTTAATTACATTTGTAACGGTTGATTTGGCAACTTTTAGCGATTTTGCCAACTTTGCGTGCGAGTAGCTCGGATTTTCGCGATGCGCGAGCAAAATTTTGATACGCTGCTCTTCTTGCTTGGACGGCATTTTGACAACTGAAGAGTGAATTCCAAAATCAAAATAGAAGCAACATTCTACACACACACACACCTTCAAAATGAGGGGTGTTCAGGTTTTTTAAATCCAAAATTGAAAGAAATACGTCAAGTTGATATTGACCAAATTTTGACCGTATCACCCTTTAAGCCACACGGTGAACAGCAAGGAACCCAAGGAAAGCAGCAAGGACTAATGTTGAGCCAGATGTTCACACCGATGCACTGCGGGGCGATTCCAAACAAAAGCTGGCTAAGCATAAAATCGTCTTTAAATCAATTAAAATACATTTTTCTTATGTAATTTATGGGCGCTGAATTCTAATCTTTGGTTGTTTCTGTATAATGCTTGCCTTTTCTCACGTTATGGGCAATTTCTTAAAATGTTATTAAAAGGTATTGAGAGTAGAAAAAAAACTTTGAAAGATATTAGAGCATATTTTTTCTTAAATGATATGCCTATGGAGTAGCACTTGTGTCATGTTTATTTAAATAAATTGATCGCAAAATAAATGCATTTTAAGATTGAACCGTGGAAAATGTGTATATCATCATCACTTTCATAGTTCTTCTATTCTCCACAGGGGCTAACTTTGATTCACCTCACGGCAAATTAATCTGACTCATATTTGAGTCCTGTTCACTAGACACTTATAAATAACCATTTTTACACGATTTGATGTGAATCGTGGAACGTAACCTAAATTTAGTGTTCCAACACCGAAGTATACGCGTCCCTTTCAACTGATTCTTATGTCATTAGGGCCGTTTGCATGAGTCGGTCTCAGGGCACTAAAATTAACATGACTTTTTCGTAGTGTGTAGCATTCGCAAAAGTGTGGGTCAGTTATGGAATGAGTTAATTTTACTCAAATATTAAAGAATGTCTCTCATATGTGAGTAACATTTACTCATAGTTATATGAGTGACTTTTACTCATTATAAGTAAACATCTACTCATTCTATGAGTTCCTTGTCGGCATTTTCGTCTCTCGTCGTTAAAGCTATTTTCGAAACTGTGAAAGCGATATTAATAGATAGATAGATATAGATTTTGTGCCACCTATTCGTAATTCACTTTTTTTTTCTGCATACCCCCTTAATGCAGGCCATTACACGGTACAGTTTCATTAGTATTTTTGCAGGCAATTGGCTTTCAGAACAGTTTTAACTGAACAGATTTCTTACACAGCAAAAAATTAATTTTGATATCACAACAAAGTGGATGCACTTCAATCGTTTCAAAAATATGGTGTTATATTACTTGCCAAAAAGGATAAAATTATCATTATTACAGTGCATGAACTGACATTACGCTGCTTTTACTGCATTTGTTTATTTTTGAGGCCATAAAAATTACATGAGATTTTTGACATGATTGAAGTGCATCCTCTTGGATGCAATATTAAAATTTATTTTTTACTGTGTAGAATCGTAAATTGCTATTCGTCGATTATTTTTTCTTGTGTATATTTTTTGAACTTCTGCCTTACCTACGCACTAAACACGATGTAAATTGCATGCTAAATACCGATCCACATATTTCATCTCATCCATCTTTGCTGATATGTACCGCAAAAGTAGTCGATTCGTGACAAAAGCCGTGAATGATGATGCTGATGGCTGGTGGTTTCCAAAACAGGATCCATTCCCTTTATAAACTATGCCAGACAACTGACAATCTCAATTGAGTTCATCGAGCGTGAAGACGGTTTCCTCTTTCTGTCGGTGGCATGCGTGGCAGGTAGATGTCGATGTAGATATGTGAATCTTTGTATTATTATCGCCGTTCGCTGATGCTGAGTGCTTTTTCCTCACAGTCGCTTGCCACCTGCCTGCATCATTGTGACCGTCGATCTTTTGCAAATGCACTGTGACGGACAAATAGATGCAGGTGGGTGCACGATTGAGTTGTGCCGCAGCACTGCGCTGACTATGTAGAACGCGAACCGAACAAAAGTGCATCCATCCGACAGCTGACAACCGGCGACAGAAGTGGTTCAAATGCAACGAGTGAGAGACAGAAGTTTTCCACAACGATGAATAATTTTCTCCCTGATTGTGAAGTGGTTCACGGCAACCAGATAAAGTTCTGAAGTTCGTTGCAAGCGGATTACGGTACCTTAGAAGCCAACTTGATAAAGGTTATAGTTAAAAGCTACAAATTACTTAATTACTCAGGATGAGTACATTGGCATTCGGGATGAGAATGCAAGATGGAATGCAGGTGCATACAATATAACATTTTCTCCTCGATGGTAACGACTCCTTACCTAACCAGAGTTTATTGTAACACATCTCAGGTTATTCCGTAAACATACCTTTTTGACATCAAGTCACTCATGATAAATGTTAGACAGGCTCGGTATCATAGTGGTTACCGTTTCTGCTTACTGAGCAGAAGGTCGAGAGTTCAATCTCAGGCCCCGTACCCTTCCTTTCAAGTTTTCACTATGCCTTATTCTATCCCTATTGCTATTATAAATCTGCCAGCATCGTTTACCGAACGTGTATCCTCTGGCTTCAACCTCATAATTAACAAACCTCCAAACTACTGTAACATTTATGGGAGGTCGTAAAGTTCTATGCATCTCTCTTAAGTAAGTGTCCAACTAACAATCCTTTCCATCCTCAGCAGTAGCAGTTCTCGATTGTTGGAGATAGTACTACTTTTCATCTCGGAGGCCAAGATCAATTCCAAATCTCGGTCAACAGATGGAGGTGGCAATCTTCTCAAAGCAATGGTATAAGACTTGCACCACCTACGAATGCGAATGCGAACCCGAGCAAAGTTTTATACCACATTGATAACAAGTTCTGATACCCGGTTATCAAGGTTTGATAACTGAATACCTTATAATTGTGGTTGAATAAACAGCCAACATAAGAAAAGTTCTAACAGAAAATGCTCATTGGATATCACATAAATAACCAATTTTGTTATCATCGTTTATTATAACTGAAACATGATAAACGGTGTAAAACCCCATTTTTTAAACCATGCAGATAATATTTAGAGTTTTGAAGCAAATGGTACTTTTTTAATGATAACAACTGAGTTAAATGATTCAAGGTTGGTATCTAAATTAGTTCAAAAAATCCAGATTATATAAGCTTGTCATTTTATTTTGCTCGGCAAATAAGTCGCATTCAAAGTGTTTTTATGTTACTTCATACGCGAAGTTAGCGATTTTCAGAGTGGGTTGGAAATGCTAACATGAAGCTATAGTGTGATAATTTATTAGCTAGAGAATGATCTTTAGAAGAGAGTAGGTGGATAGTTCCGTTAGAGTACGGCAGTATGAAAATTTAATAGAAGTTGAAAATGAGCGAAGGGCCATTAATGCGACAGTTTTTAAAGTTAGACGCACATCTTTTGCCTAACCCGTACGATGTACGCGGAGACTTGAAGTATGTCTCCAAGTCTACAGGCAAAAAATGTGCGTCCTTCTTCTGCTCATAAACTGACTGCGGCTGTGGAATAGTCCTAACGACGTTTTCATCACTACCTAAATCCCCACGTTGCGAGAGCATTTCCAGTCGATGGTGTGTTATAATGCAATTCTTCTTTACCCAACTATTGTGTTGCTCCTCTCGTCATGACCAACTTGGTCATCTCAGAGAGACGGCAGTAGGGTGGTTGTTGCGTGCTGTACCATCATCAGCATTGTTGTGAGCAAAAGAAAGACGCACATTTTTTGCCTGTAGACTTGGAGACATACTTCAAGTCTCCACGTACATCGTACGGGTTAGGCAAAAGATGTGCGTCTATCTTTAAAAAACTGTCGCATTAATGGCCCTTCGCTCATTTTCAACTTCTATTCAATTTTCATACTGCCGTACTCTAACGGAACTATCCACCTACTCTCTTCAAAAGATTATTCTCTAGCTAATAAATTATCACACTAAAGCTTCATGTTAGCATTTCCAACCAACTCTGAAAATCGCTAACTTCGCGTATGAAGTAACATAAAACACTTTGAATGTAACAACTCAAGGTGGGAGTAGCCGTCAACAATGCTGATGATGGTACAGCACGCAAAAACCACCCTACTGCCTTCTCTCTGAGATGACCAAGTTGGTGATGACGAGAGGAGCAACACAACAGTTGGGTAAAGAAGAATTGCATTATAACACACCATCGACTGGAAATGCTCTCGCAACGTGGGGATTTAGGTAGTGATGAAAACGTCGTTAGGACTATTCCACAGCCGCAGTCAGTTTATGAGCAGAAGAAGGACGCACATTTTTTGCCTGTAGACTTGGAGACATACTTCAAGTCTCCGCGTACATCGTACGGGTTAGGCAAAAGATGTGCGTCTAACTTTAAAAACTGTCACATTAATGGCCCTTCGCTCATTTTCAACTTCTATTCAATTTTCATACTGCCGTACTCTAACGGAACTATTTACTTTCTCTCTTCTAAAGATCATTCTCTAGCTAATAAATTATCACACTAAAGCTTCATGTTAGCATTTCCAACCCACTCTGAAATAAGTCATGGTTAAGGTTGTACCAATGTTAAAAACACTATATGTAATGAATACACTACGCGAAAATGTACATTCTAGTCGTACAATGTTAGTATTATTGAGATGTTTGATTTTGGTTTTTGAAAAATTGTTTATTTCGATACGCAATTACACATTTTTTGATTTCTTGGTGCATTCAAACTATTAATTATAAAAATCGCATGTTTGTATCACTATAGAAAACTGTTAACAGGTTGTTCTAAAAGATATAGGGTGGGACGGGGCAAGATCGCCACCGTAAGGTTAAAATCAATTTTACATGTAATAGTCGTAATTAATTCATAACGATATTGTCTGTCCTAGTTCTGTAATACCTACTTTAACGCTCTAGGGCTTATATATTTCAATTTGAATACATTGACTATTGACAAACTTAATTAAAATTTTACTTTTTTACACCATTCTCAGACAACTTTGCGGGGGGAAACGTGCACTTTTAGCATAATTTGTTCTTACATGATATTTTTGAGTTATAAAATTCCTTAGTTTATCAATATAATATAAAGCACAAAGTTGAAATAGGGGAAATGGCTCTAATATTGGCCTATGGATCTAAGATTGGGCCCATCGCTAAAAAGCTGCTATTTTTCAATTTTATCTAGATGAACGCGGCATTTGGATGGTACTCATGAATATTTTTGGTCGCTATTGAAAATTTAGTCGATCACTAAATTTATGTATGGGCCCAAATTAGGGGCATTTAGGCCGACACTACTTCCATTTCCCCTTTTAATTGAAAGCAAATTATTTTTACAAAGAGAGGATTTCTTTTCGTTCGGCATATTTTCATAAATTTTTCGGTAATTATTGAATATTTCTCAATAATTTTTCGAACGTTGGATATTAGGACCATTGTTTTAGGGTACGTATTTGCAGTTTTCAAAAATATAGAATTGTCTTGCCCCGGGTGATGATCTTACCCCGTCCTACCATATATTTTGTCGTTTTTAACGCCCTTCCAGATACAAACACATTCTAATCGAAGCGTTTCACGTACATTTAATGAGTGGGGATGCCGGACAAAAATGAAACTGAAGGTTTTTGTGATGATGAGAACTACGTCATTTATGCAATCGCAAAAGTGTCTGAAATATCATTCCATGTAGAAAACAGTGAAAACGATACTGATTCCGATAAAGTTGTTCATAAGCAATCACTTAAGTGAGATAGTCGTCAATATTTTAGAAAATCCTTGAAATTACTATATTTTTTAATTTAACACATGACTTTCATTACAAATTGTAAAATTATTTCAAAAAACGAATTCAAAATATACCATAACGTGAAATGAGTGTTACATTTCATAGTTTTTAAAACAGATAATCCACTTCAAAAATATGTTTGTTTAGGAAATCTCTCAAAGTTACAAAAAGTTTCAACTACATTGCTTACGATCCATTAAAAGACACTTCTAGCAACACATCTGTGGTTGTTTGTAAAGACGAAACTTATTCAATGCTTTATTGCAACATGCCTTTCTTTCCTTTATTACTATTCTCTATTTAACATAAATTGAGCATGATTGACCACCCACAGGTGCTACCCTGCTATCGTCAGATCAGCTGTAATTACACAGAGAACCAATAGACGATGCTCAGGACTAGCAATCATTCTCAATGTGTAAAAACTAGTGATCTCAAACTAGGCGATACCAGCACCGGCCGCGCCCGAACACAGGTCAAGAAAGGAATGGGTAGGAATGTGTTGACGTGACACTCGCTTTGATGGAAGCCGAGAACACCTCTGCACATCCACGAAGAGTCACTGGGATATTGGGTAAGAGGGTTGGAATTGCAGCAGGGTTCGTTTCGTTAAAGGATAATCTGGATTGATGTCCTAACGATCCTATAACGCGAAAGAGCTTTCGATATTCTGCTCAGTAAGCAAAAACGTTGAGTTTTTGTTGTTATCATGTAGTCATATTAACAAATAAAACGATTGACGAATCTTGAATGTGGATGGGTCTGAGGCTAGACTCATGATGTTCTGCTAAGTAAGCAAAAACGATCGCTCTTAGGCCACCGAGCCCCTCATATCGCATCATACAGTTATTGTACACTCTAAAAAAAACTGAAAATTACACGAGCTTGAATTGACGTATGATCTAATTTTCTTGTCATGTAATTCGATAAACAACTTAATTTTATGTGCACATAGACGCACTTCAAAAAAATAAATGTCGACATTTGATAATAAACACATGATGCCTAACCTCGGTGACAACGCACCTGAAAGCAGTAAGTAAAGCTTCGATCGTCATCGGCAACGCACTCCGCAGTTTTATTGCGTTACGGTGAGGTATTGAAAAAAATGAGTGTCCGGTGCAATAGATGTGGTTTGGACTGCGCGAATTCCACATTTTATAAAACAACATATCCGGCTGCATAGGAATTCACTAGTATTTAAGTACGCGTTCGGATGTGAAGTGATATTTAAGTCATTTGTGGCATATCGGCAGCACTTGAGGCAGCGCCATATTGAATGGCAAAGTGAAATTTTATACGAATGTCCGATAATATCCTGTAGTGTCAAAACAAACGATTTTAAATAAATCACTAAGCATGCAACGCACCACATATCCACAGGAGAGCATTTTTTTTGCCAGTTGAATTGCCGGAGAACCAAAACATTCGCAACACCAAACAGCTTGAGGATCCACACTAAATTATGTCTAAAAGATGTAAAATTGCAGATTTTGAAAAATTATCAAAATCAGTAAAAATGAGCACTAGTGACAAAAATTTACAACACGACATGTAAAAATATGTCTTCAGTTTGTGGTTCGAGTAAATTTAAGAAAAGACGTAAATTTAGGTCGATTAAGCCGCTTCTTTTGAGTACATCTAAAAAGATTTAAATTTACATGAAATTTTTCAAGTGTGTATCTATTCAAATCCGGCGCCGACGACAAGTTTCGCAAAACACACGATAAACAAGCCATTTGACCATAAATCGACTCAATATGAAAGGTCCTGAGACTTCGTTTTTCTGCTCATTAAGCAAGCCGCTGCAACCGACGATCTTTCAAATTCGAAAAATAAAAGATACGAAAAAGAACGTAGGCCACGGTGTGTTTTGTAGAACAATTTCAACATTAAAAAAATCAGCAAGTCTTATATTTGCACACATGTAAGAATAGGTTTTTGCGACCTCGATTGAAATAATCTGTCCAGCGGTCTAGAGCAACTTTTTTTTTTTAAGTTTTTTTTTTTCATTTAAACTGTGGTTTTTCAATGGTAGTTTTTGAATATCCAAGACAATGGTAGTAAGAGCTCTCATCTTCCCTTTTGATAAAACAAAAGGGACAGCTGAGTGGTGGAAAACATGTAAAATAGAAGTGTAGAGAAACCAAGGTAAGTAGATAAGTCGGAGGATAAGTACACACTTAGATAAATTCATGTAAATTTAGGTACTCTGAGGCTGACACAAACGAGCGTCAATTATGACATAAAATTGAGTCATAATAGACGCGAAATTCAGCTCAATCAAACATACTTTTCGTCGTGTAACGAACTTTTCAGTCTCCGAGCACTTAATTTTACATAATATGTTTGTTTACGTCTCATCCTTTATGTCAAAGATGGATTCCGTCACGTGTAAAATTAGGTATTTCTAAGTGTGTAGGCTTTTCGATTAAATATAATTAAAAGCTTGTATTCAAGTAAAAATTTTACGCTAATGATTATTTGCGTTTAAATGTGTATTTAAATAACAAATATAGACAAATGATCTGTTGTTCGGATATGCTATTGTTTTTACAAATGAGCACTGTTGTATAAAATCACGGAACGGAGCTAATGATCTTCGTAATGTTATGACGTCTCTGGAACTTTCATCTTCTGTCATGTTAGTCCAAAATCAAAATCGACAGCTTCGCACGCCTGTTCGACATATAGCTCCAACCCTGATCCTACGAAGTTGCAGAACTCTGGAACATGGAAGCGTAAGATATGGAACTTGTAACTATTTGGTAGTCCTGTCTGAATCCAGCTTTCTACAAATTCTTCAATTCTCTGAAGATATCCAGAAATTAAGTTTCTTAAAGCAAACTTTGCAAAACGGTCACGTACCTACAAATAGTTGCTTAATTAAGTTAATGATAATAATAGAAGAGTTAAATTTAATTCTTAAATTTCTGAAAACTGAGTGGTCCATCAGATTTCAACAAAGTCCTCTTCTCCAGTAATGTGTAGCCGTTTCTATCTGTAAAGCCATACTTTCTATGACGTTGACATGAACTAAGCTTCACCCACTGTTCAGCAGTTGTTGGATCAACAGCTTCAACACCTTTGTAAATGGGGTTTATGATCCCAAGTACGATATGGAGCACGGGTGGTGGACAAAGCAGAACAGTTCTTTGATTAGGAGCTCCACACAACATTGGTTTTTGAACGCAATTATAAAAATGCTTTGCTCGTTTATCATCAGCACCATCAGTCTTCCATTTTACGTAACTTGTGTTTATTAAGTCCAACGTTCTTGGAACCTTGCTCTCTTGAGAAAGCATGGACCTACTTGTGCAATTATATGGAAAAGGATAAGTTGCACTGTGACTCATGATACCAAGCGAAAGATTGATGATAGTAGTTATTTCATTATAAAACAATTTCAAATGTTTGGCCTTGAAATGGTGTTCACTGTGTTCAGCTGGAAAACTGTGAATACCCTTTTATGTCAAAAGGAAAGTTGCTTAAGCTTTTTATTTAATGCTCAGTGTTATATTTAATATAAAGGTACATATTTTGTAAGCAATAAGATCAGTAACTAGGTAAATTTTATACAACTGACAATTTTCGCAAAATCATAAAATCCTATTTTGCCAAAGTGGCCATTACGAAAATGTTGGCTACATTATTCTCATTTAAACATTCTTGCTGACATTGTACTGTTGCCGCTTTGAATAAATGTATATTGTACACTTCACTTGTAGCAAGAAAAAGAAAATAATTTTAATCTTTTTTGCTAATGTCATGGAGGGATACTGGAGATGCACACGGTAATTGAAAAATAATCTCAACGGCTAATGGAACCGTTCTGCAACTAACATACCGTTTTGTATTGCGCTTGAATAAAACATAAAAGATGACAGGTTGTTTCTGTTCACATCTGATGGAGACGAGTTGCCGTTTCCGCCATATTCATCCTGGGAAGTAGGAAGTGGTGCCGTACAACAGAAACACCCAAGCAGATAAAGCCAAAGAAGATATGCAAGGAAATGAAGCTAAAAAAGTTTCTTTTTTTTTTAATATAAAGACAAAGCCCATCCCCGCCTGGCTGAGAAACGAAAGAGTAGGTATCTCTACCTACCAACGGATGGCAGAAAGCGAAAAGTCATCATCTCTGATGTGAAATTGAATTTTCAGTATTGCGTATATCTCGGGCATGTTGTGGAAAAGCAACTTGGTAAAGTTTTCTCATTTGCGGGTGGAAAGCTCCTAGTTTCTGCGTTTTGTGGATGGTTGTGTGTGTATGTTTGTTTGTGTAGTGCTTCACTCTTAGCACTTTCTGGTTGGGTAAGGTTTCCTCATTCTTTCATTCCTAACATGTTTGTTTCAATGGGCAGAAGGCAGTAGGTAAGTGGAAATCTATCATTCATGCAGAATTAAGACATCTTTGGAAAACTAGCTGGTACGAGAAAAATCAATAATGATTAGATACAACAGGTTCTGTCTGCAGTTGAATTTTCTTTAATTCTTTCAGGACGTTAAGTAATCGCAGCAAATCGAGAAAAGGCAAAAATATGGTACACCGGGCAAATTACAACGTGGGGTAAGTGCGAACGGCTGTCATAAATTATTTTAACAGCAAGCTTTAGGGTTAAGTATGTCACAATATATAAGGTATAATGCCAACGCTCACAGTGCATAAGATAAAATAATTTCACCACTACTATATTCCAGTGAGCAATGAAGCGTTTTCAAGCACGAAATATCATGCTGAGATGATGCTTTACTGGCGACACATGACACATGCTCCTTAAAGGTTAGTTGATAATCTAACATGACTCATAAGTCTTTGACGGTAGTCTCCCGATTCAGTGTCATGTTCCTTCAAGAAACTGAAGTGTTTGATGTTTGACTTGGGTCAAACATATCATGCGACACATCAAATATCATCTGAATTCATTAAACAGTTCGTTCAATTGCAGTCATATCGAATGCCCAGTGCAAAATTGGCCACAGCTCAGAAGAAGTGGTCAGTATCTGAATAGATCCAAACTCCATAAAGCGACACCTCATATCACATGAGAATTCAAAATCACGTTCAATCGAAGTTATATCCAGTTCCCAGGAACAGTTTTTGATTAGGTAAAAAATCAAACATACCTTAAATCACATAAGAGTTCATTTATAGCATCACATCACAAGAATTTTTGTATGTATTGCTGTTAGTAAGAAGGGTGGAATAATTCAGACTTTTATTTGCCTCTAGTAGCATAATAAATATTTGGAAAAGGCGTATTGTTTGAGAATAAAATTTAAAAACTCTTGATCGTAAGATTTATTAAAAAGTTCTTGTGCCTTGGAAAGCTCTGTAATTCACTTGAAAATAACTTTTTCAAGAAATTAAAATTAATAAAGTTAGACCATAAAAATTGTTATTTTTGCCATAAATTGCTGAAAATGGAAAATTTATCTAAATCTGCCACTAAGAGAGATAGATTTATGCAGTTATTGACCTTCCTAATTTTAACAAACACCAAGATGAGGGCTAAACAACAACTTTGTCAACGACAATTTTTTCCTACAGTTTCAATTTTAGGCCTGGTGGAAACGGTGGTGGTGTGTTAAGCGTGATTGCCTCTCACCGCAGCAGGCCTGGGTTCAATCCCAGTTGGCGCCACCGGGATGTTCTGAGACATAACATCTAGGAAGTAAAGCCTTTGTTCCCCGGTTCATGAGTTGATGGGTCGATATGAAGGGTCTAGGTGTAGGAGCTGCCTCGCTGGCGTCGGTAACATTGGTGCTCAGCACGGAAAACAAGATCAACGGAAAACAAATGAAGGAAAAACAAAATTAGGCTAAACATATATCTTTCCTCCTGAATTTGTATTCTGACCACTGTTTACTGTGTTGTGTATATTTAAAAATTGTAAAACAAATTAAAAACACATTTTCGAAGGCAAGTTTTAACCAATACTTTAATACAGACCCAAAGTCAACGTACGGTATCTATGAAGGAAAATAAGTTTTGGATATTATTCATAGCTTTACCATTTGGACTTCTTGCCATGAGCTCATTGTTATTAATAAATCAATTATCTTGTAAAGCACTTCATACATGAAAAGTATATATCATGCCGTATAAAAACACACGGTTTTAAATGATACTAGCCCATATTGCTAGGTGCAAGTCCTATAAAATCCCTCTTTATCGCCCCAACAGCGGTTGAAAATCATGACTTATAGAAGGCGATAATTAAAGCCATGATGGGTCGGTCGGTAGGTGGCCCACGTGCTGCATTCAGCGGAGAATCCGACACGATAGGATAGAACGGAAAGAACCTCCCATCGTGCCAGCGTTAAGCGATACGGTGTTTAATTGCGGAGTTTTCCGACGGTTCCCAGCCTATCCCAATAGGCATCATCGCACTAGGTGGAAGCACATTAACCTAGCCCCCCCGGAAAGGTATGTAATAAAAGGGGCAGAACACTCAATCAATTTTAATGACAAGCAGATAAATTATTCAATCCCCGTGAGGCTCTGCCAGCAACAAGCTTCGGAACTGGGTCCTCGGAGTCTCATAGCAGCGGAATGAACGGGAACATCGGAAAAGGAATTTCAGGAAGCGTGCTTAAAAGCAAAACGTTCGGGCAGGAACTCACATAGCTGATATCCTCTTAGTTGGTTGGTGTCTCGGTCTTCCGCCTAGATAACTAGATATCCTACAGATAGTAAAGAAATTAAGTATACTAAAAGGAACATTATTAAAATTAAGGTTGACTTTTTATGGGATCTTTCATTACGGTCTTTGATTAAAATTTATTGCATTTTGCGTTCTATTATATTCTCGACAGGGTTTAAATAAAATCTGCCTTTGTATGTAATGACTAGTTTCACCAAATTCTAGATGAATTCTTCAAAATGTTCTATCTGCATTGATCGATTCTCTTTATCCACTTTATCTTTTGATAACCACGGTTATACAAACAGACTTCGTGCTATTTTACCACATGGTTTGATGAAGGAGGTGCTCATTTTGCATCTAGAATGTCAAACACAACAGGAAATGTTACAACTGAGTTATTAACAATATAAAAGGTCAACATAGAGAATCGATCAAAGCAAATTGAACCTTTTGATGAATACATCTAGAATGGTATGTTTCAACTTAATTTGCATTTCCATTTGTGTCGTGAGTAAAATACGAAATGGCAGAAACTGGTGGTAGCGCACAGTTTTAAGTTATTTAAAATTTAAATGGCTTCGTGCTACAATTATGGTAAAAACACTTAGATATACCAAACCATGGTTTTATTCTCTTGAAGGTGTTAAATCAAATAAGCAAAACAAATCGACGCAATAACCCAAAATTTCCTAGGAACTGTTGATTCCGCGAAAGTGGAAATGTCACCAGTCGTCAGCATCTACCAGTCTATTTAGGGTCTCCATAAATAACGGACCAAAGATCAATCTATTGTTATGACAAAGACCAAAGTACAGTGCTTCGTGTTAACGTAATTTTCTTGAAACACACAAACATTGTATCTTTCCAGGCCGGCTGGGTTAAATTGTTGTTCGCAAGATACCAACAGTGCCGATAAAGAGTAGTAGGCAGAGTGCTACGCCACCCTAGTGTTAGGAAGAGACCACCAGCAGAACGTGACAGTATCTACACCCCTCAACCCACTAGCATGCCAGCCAAACAAAGTGTGTATTGCTTGAAAGCGTAAAAATATATATGGCTCAACGAGTGGATAAATATAAGAGGAATGTGTGTGGGTTAGTACAAAGGTGCCTCGGCATAAAGTAGGAAGTAATGGTAAATCTCCCCATTTCGCACTTTACGCGGCACTTTCGTTATACTTATCCCGATAGCACGGTATCAGGAGGCATATGTCTCAGAGAGAGCTAGGCTTATCATCTCATGGCAGATTGATACATTGAGTTCCAGTGAACTATTTCAAGCTTAGAATTTCCATAGTAACCCAAAAAGTTAAGCGACTGCAGTACATAATTCTGAGATGCCGATCGTAAATGCGGCTTTATTTTGTCCCTACTGAGACATTGCGCCAGCCCTCAACTTAGTGTTCTTTGGGCACTTTCACAGTTATTAATTGAGAAATTTCTGAGCTTGTACCATTTTGAAATTAGTATGATTGTGTGGCGAGTCGAGAAATTTTTCATCCCGAAAAAATCCTAGATCAGACCGGGAATCGAACCCAGTCACCTGCAGCATGGTCTTGGTTTGTAGCTGCGTGTTTACCGACTATGCTAAGTGACGCCCCTAAAACTGAGCTTTATTCATTTTTATTCACACTTTCATCGGGGTTAATAGAAGGTACAACTAATATTAATTAAATACACATTCCATCCTGTATGATACTTTCATCATCAGTGCCGCATCACCAGCCGGAACTCGTAAAATGTGTCCACATTTTACAATACATGATATAAAGAAGCGTACATATAACATAACCCCAAAAGCAACTCTTTTCCTTGCCACACCGCCTGTAGATGATACACTTATGCAGGTTGAGTTACAAGGAAAGTAAAGAGCCACCCATAAAGCATCCGGTTCCGTTCCTCTGCGGCAAAGTGATTTAATTTATAATTGTCAGATCTGTCGGAACGGATCAGATATGGACACATTGGGCGTGGCTCTTTACTCTCTGCACTACACACTTTTAATGTCAATTTACACTTGCATTACGCACACACACACACACACACACACCCCATCGTACTACGTGACTGGCACTTTCATGCTTTCATCAACACTCTCGATGATTTAACCCAATCAGCAAAGCACCCGATTTTAAAAATGTTTATGCACATCTAAAAAGTTACAACACCTTTGAGAAACAAAAATGACGAGGTGATATACTTTTGACCGGTGCTGTATATAAACTAAGGTTATGTTTCTACCATACCTGATCATTGACCATTTACTGTACCATTTTATACAAAAAATAGAATTACTTTAGGTAGGTACCTGAAAAGAGAAAGAAAAAAGTGTCAGTCGCATTAAGCTCAATGGATTCAGTATTTTCTATAATATTTGAGGTTAATCCAGTCTATTTATTAGAAAGCGGAATTTTATAGTACTATATCAAGAGAAACACATATGAAAACATAAAAATAGATTTGGTTGTTCGACTGGTTGTATGGAGATTTCGTTTTTATGGCTTTCTCAGTCTAGGGTAATTAAAACTGTTAGTTGTGCATTGCCCAACTAACTGTTTGAATTACCCTAGACTGAGAAAGCCATTAAAACGAAATCATAAAAATAGATTAATTTAAATAAATAATATTTCTATACATTGAAACGTTTTTTGCCTTTTAAGTCTACTACTATTGCAACACTTTTACTTTCCCTATTAATAATCACTATCACTAAAAAAAACTACAACAGATACGTTCTTCGTTTACTACTACTGTTATAGTTTTTCTTTAACAGTGATAGTAAAAGTAAATAAAGAAAGTCAATAAGTGAAAGGGAAAGTTATTCAATAGTAGTAGAACTAAATGGAAAAACAACGTATTAAGGTATACAATTATTCTACTAAAACACTCATCAATCAATTTAGAAAAGTATTTCTATCTATTTGTTTGTAATAACTTGAAATGACTTTCGAACTTATGTTTACTCCGCACATCGAACGTGAGGTTTTGCTTGCAAGGTGTTTCAAACAGTGTCTGTTTTTATCACGAAAAGAGTAGCGCTTTAACCTAGTATAGATGAATTGTATTCGTTTTGTATATTTTCGCTGTCACCTACGTGCGAAACAAACAAATGAGTTCAAAATACATCAACGAATACGCATTTGTTGATATTACCCAGTACTTCATTATAAAACCCAAAAATGACAAAATCAGATGCGATCCTTAAAAGCAAAATAATCAAATTCAATTTGGGCAAAATGACTAATTTGAATATTGTCGACCCCAGAGCCTAAAAATCAATATTATCATCAGTTCAGCATGAGGTAATAATTTTGCATCGATCTTTACACACGTTTTACAGCGCTTTATGTGTGTAAAATGAAAATAATCATTTTGCAATTGATTCTCAAAATCATTCCCACCAAGATGAAGACGAATATTGATATTGACAACAACACAAGCGAATCACACAGAGAATCTTTTTATATCAAAATTCATGTAGGTAGTTGGTCCATCTGTTAAAGTTGTCTTCATTTTCAGCTAAGTTTATTGTAGAAGGAATGATTTTTATCAGTGTCGGAAGTGAAATTCAGTGCTAGACCAATATTTTACGTCAATTGACATTGTTGAGAGTACGCAGCACTGACATCATTCAGAGTAATGCCAGACGAGTGGTGAACAAAAAGGTCTAATACACTCATAGTTCATGGTCCGCGCTCGACTTGTTGCCTTTTATAATTAATTTTAAAATCATTAATTATTTCCAACAGTCTGGTTTGGCAGCCTGGTTGCTGCCAATTCTTCACGTAACTTCAGCTAGTAGATTTTTTTCTAAACAAATTTACACTCAAAAAATTTGTCACATAAATGTCACTGGGAAAAACACGTAACCTTCAGATATTAAAAATTGTCTCCAAAGTACATGACGTTAATAAATTTCATTACAAATCGTATTAAAAGCAATGTAATAAGCTTTGAAACTTAGATGAATATATATAAGTTTCAAGTGAATTTCATGTAAGATAATTTCACTTAGATTCTACATGAATTTATAGTGTGAAAATTTCTGAGTGGTGATAGCACAAACAAACCCTAACATGGCGTCCGAACGGTGCATTGCTGACGAGTTGTTACTGGATTCACAAATACCATTGGATTTGTTGAATTTTCTGATAAGTATAATGTTTTATTTTTGTCATGATACACCATTTATTTATGGTATGTTTTTAGAACGAGGAATCGACGGACAACGAATGATCTCACCCGAAAGATTGGCAGAGGAAGTGTAGCTGGCTGGAGGTTAATGAAACACATAAGACATATATGATCAGCTTTCTGAACAATACAATTTTTATAATTAAAAAAAATAATAATTTTTAACAATGGATCATGCTACGAAGAAAATAATAAAATAATAAAATTTACTTAGAAAGTACCATAAAATCTATGTTGCTATCTAGTGGATTGTGCAAAGATCTTTTCACTTTGAGTAATTTTCACTTAGATGCTACATGAAAAAAAAGTGAAATTTACTTCCAAAGCATATACTACCTATTAGAGTTGTATGTGGATTAAAATTAGAACTTTCAAACTGATCTACATATGAAAAACGTAAAAATCTATGTATGTTTTCATGTAACATCTAAGTGAAACATTTTCTGAGTGTATGACACATTATAATTTATAGAACAAAAACAAAATAGTAAAACATAGCTCTTGAGGCAACTATTGTAAAACGGTTTATACTGATTGACTACAAATAAATAATAATAAAATAATAGGGCCTATGGATCTAAGATTGGGCCCATTGCTAAAAATCTGCTATATGTCAATTTTATCTAGATGCATGCGTAAGTGGGACGGTACTTATGGATATTTTGGTAGCTATTGAAAATTTAGTCGATTGCTTAATTTATGCATGGGCTCAAATTAGGGGCATTTAGGCCGACATTACATCCATTTCCCCTAATATTTGAAGTCGAACAAAGTTTAAACGCTGAAGCAAACGATGTACGAGTTGAGGTGTGTATTCGTTTGATTGAGTGCACGTGTGACCACATAGTGAATGCTTATGTATGTTCAAAAACCCGTCACACATCAGGGCTTCCACATGTAACGTTAGATTTGATAGAGTCACAAATTGTTGAAAATGGGCGATTAGGCCAAAGTGAATGTTTACCCTATTTTAAACTTCGAATATTAAGTTGATTGCCAGTTATGAACCCGAAAAAATGTGAAGTAGTAAAACAAATTGTATGCACAAAGGATTTCGTTAATCGTGTCCTTAACATACACTTTAATCCTAGTAATGTTTTTTCCATTACGGCCATATTGTGTGCATGCTATTTCAAAACTACCCAAATTTGGGTTGAATCCACCCAGATTGGTCAAAACTGAACCTGTGCAAAAATTGGTAAACAATGTTGGGAGTGACAAGTCGACGAATGAACAAAGTCGTTCGGATTCATGTCGATGTTGTTAATTTGTCTACTTGTCACTCCCAACAAAGTTTACCCATTTTGGGTGGATTCTACCCAAATTTGGGTAGTTTTGAAATAGCGTGAAAGCTATAAGTGTCAAATTAGCTGTCATTTTAGTGTGTCTTGCAAAATTTACATGGAGAGCTATAGCAACAGCTATAGCGTGCATCAGCTCTTCAAATGATAAAATTGTTTTATTTAAGTAGGTAAGTGTTCTTTGCGAGCAACGTTCCGAGCGCTTCGCCCATTTTACGGTTGCAATAATCGTCGTACCGAGAGGACTATTCACAATATGGTGAACAAATTCGACGAAAATGGTTCGGTGAATACTCAACCACCACCCGTACGTCAACGGAACACAAGGCCTACTGAGAATATCGCCACTGTACGCAAAAGTGTGCTTTAACTTGGTGAATTCTGCGTTAAGGAGCTCAAGCTTAATGATCACAGACAGCGCCGTATGTTAACTGATTGGGGTTTGGAGCAGTTGGAAACAGACTCCGATTTTGCCCGAAAAATCTTCTTCAGCTACGAAGCCCATTTCTGGATAAACGGGTATGTGAAGAAGCAGAATTGTCGAATTTAGAACAAGGGCAATCAACACGAGGTCCACCAAGTGGCAATGCATTCCCAGAAAGTCACTGTTTGGTGTGCATTTTGGGCCGGAGGCGTCATCGGTCTGTACTTCTTCGAAAACGACTCTGGCGAGGCCATCACCGTCAACAGAAAGCGCTACAGATATGGATGTGAACGATATGTGGTTCCAACTGGACAGTACAACATGTCACACAGTGTACGAAACAATCGATATTCTGCTTGAGCGATTTCCGGGTATAGTTATTTTGATGTCGATGTCAACTGGCCACCAAGATCGTGTGATTTAATCCCGCTAGATTTCTTCTTGTGGGGTTATGTTAAGTCGCAAACCACCGATGCTCTCAAAGCCAACTTTAATCAAGCCATCAACGAGATTCAGCTCGATTTGTGCTCCAGAGTCATAGAAAATTTGACCTCTCTGATGCACGCCACCAAGCGAAGCCAATACGGCCATTTGAACGATGTCATATTCCATACATAATGGTATTGATAGGCCTTTCATAGAAAAATACATCTCACACACAGTTTGTTTTAGCCAACCACCCTGATTTCCAGGATATCAAGGCAATCATTTTAGTTCCTTTTTTTCGTTGACCTGTGGATTTTTTTTAACATACTTTTAATTGACATTTGCACCACTTTTTACACGATCAGCAATTATCTTCAAACTGTGTACAACTGTAGTTCTTCTCTTCTGCTTCAAGCGATTGTAGTTGAAAAATTTGCCTCATTAGTGCAGCGTCAAAGTGTACATTACAGTGGTAATCAAATTAACGGCTCAATTAAAACGGACAGTCGGGCTCGTTCTCGTTAACAAACCACTTGAGAGCGAAAAACACATGTTTCCGGAAGCCAATGTTTATTTTATCGAACATACCCGGCAGGCCAAGTAGAGCAGAGACTTTTTGCCGGAGCCGTACTGGTGAGGATATTCTTCATCCTCTCCTTGAATTGCAGAACGCCTGCTGGGAAAGATTTGTAGGAACAAGTTGAATAGTTTTTTTCTGTTGTTGTTATACTTTTGTAGCGTATCTTGTGGAGAAGGATTTGTTGGCCGAGAGACTTTTTTTTTTCTCGTAATGATTTGCCATGGAGCAAGAAACACAGCAAGAAACAGTATGGTCATTAATAATTGAAATCTTCGAATTCGAATTGAAGTTTCAAATTGAATTAATCTGGATAAGAGTAGTTTTCCGAGAACGAATGACCTAGTACGATGCCACATTGTAGCCATCTCTACAAGCTGCAACTGTAAAAAGGGGAGAATTTGACCAGTGACGTGAAGTTTATCTCGCCATTTTTGGATAAATTTTTCCTTAGACTCAGATTATTATTAAACAAATAATTTTGCCGCAATAAAATATGAAATTTTAGAAATGTATGCAGTTTATCTTGTTTGACTGAGCTCCAAAATACCATTGTGGCAAGATTTTTTATTGGAGTGGTATCCTAAGAGTAATAGAAGTTTATATATTATTTATGGTTAATGAATCTGAGTTTGAGAACATTTTTTTTTCTATATAATTTTAAGTAGTATAAAACGTTGTCAAAATTTACGCTTATTTTGACTGTTAAAAAAAATCTGCATGTTCATATTTACTAATAATTCTACCGTAATGCACCGAATATCGGTTAATCAGTACATTTAAAATGTTATTAAAAATTCCGTCTACATGTGATGATTCTGAACGGTACTATAATGTCATAATAAAATGTACGTACTATTTTGTGCATGATAGGCATAGATAATCGACTTTGAAGAGTGTCTGGATTTCAAGCCATTACAGTATTTACTGATGGTTAAATTGCTTTGAAATCCATTTGACCGAACTCACTCCAGTATTGCATGATTATGAATTGTTATTTTTATTAAAATTTACAAAACATTCAGTGGTACTGCTTAGGAGTCATTTGATTTCAAATAAAACTTATTGTTGGAAAAATATTCTGGTTTTATTTAGTATACGGTATACGATAGAAACGATCCAATGAGAATCAATCTCTCCTGCATCGAGGAAAATGCGGAGAGTGAAAAAGGCACAGAAAAATCAACACTCACTATAATTGAATCCGATGCCGGGTAAAAGCTATAGATTAATTAATTTAATTACTCGCTCTCGGCCGGTCGCATGCTGTTGGTTGGTCGGGTTGTGCATCGGATGAGAGATCCTTGTCGGATCACCCACGTGATTTCCCGAAAGGTTTCAAGAATGAATATATACATACCATATATGTAGAACTGACCGGCAGCCAGAGGATAACTGAACGTAGTATTTGTGGAGTGCGTTCTCTCTGCTTCTGCACGAAGCGACAAACCTGATCTGATGTGCAAGGCGCCAACAAAATCAGTGGGGACACTTTTTTCGAAATCAGTCTTGCGTTTATACGACTGTTTCAAATGACAAACAGATGCTGGTTTTAGGGTGGCATATCATGTATTATTTGTACATTGGTGAAACCCTTTTGAGACACTTTGAACTCAGAAGGGGTGTTTAAACTTTGCCTATGTCATGAACAATATAACAGAGAATGCTAAAATAATTGTAATGAAAACTCTCAGTTAATTTTGCAAGGAAGCACTGAATTTCCACTTAGTGGTTAGTCTGAGTAGAACTAAAAAAATATTCGGAAGAGAAATTAATGTTAATTCAAATGACAATTCCGAGGGAATTCTTAGCAAACATGCATAAATGATGTAGCATTTGAGGGGGGGGGGTGGTTTTAGAATATGCGATTAACCTTGTATTAGTTATAGCCTTAAGGGGAGACAACTGGGGTATAGATTTTGATCCAATTTTTCATTTAGTCACTATTTGGTAGATTTTCATGTTTAAGATTGTTTTTTTTTTGTTGCTTCAAATGTGTACGAAAGAAATGTCAGAATTGTTGTATTGATTAAGCACCGATAATGTTCAATAGGGACTGCAGGAGCTAATGTAGAACCTGAAAAGAAAAATAGAAAAAGCCATATGTCCTGTCTTTTCTAACCACGAAAACCAAAAATGTATTACATTTAATGTTAGTTGCATTTCCTATCATCCTCTGCAACGAATACCGTAGCAAATGATATAAGTTGATCTTTCAGACGATGCAATATTTTTTTTTCGTGTTCTGTCTGCGCTTTAGACTATACAAGCAAGCATATTGTAGAACGATGCACATCCTTGCCACGATTCTCTCCAATTACCGTTCAGCAGAAAAGCATACGAAATCAAGTAATCATACTATGAGCTCTTCTTATTCGCTTTTAGCCTATCCATATCCCAAAGCATGCAGAGAGCAGTGGAAAAAGCACAGGTCTGATAATCGATAATTGATAATTTTTCGAACTCCATTTTCTTGCATTGAATGAAAATCCTGCGATGATGAAACCCTCATAATTGTAAACAAATCTTAGATCCCCGGATTGGGTGTATAGTTATACTACGAGGGTGGTCTATAATTGATCAAACATATGCTAAGATGGTCTCTAAAAGGGATTCTAAGATGTTTTCCACATGAATTCTGATGAGTATTTCAAGCTAATTTCAAAAATAATTCCAAGAAAAAATTAATTAACGATGCATTCCGAGATTATTTAAAGAAAATTCTTCAAATGTACAAGGTTATGCTGTGAAGACTTTCTGCCGATTTACGACAAGCGTGCTACAAATCTTCTTGATCTCAGGAAAATAAAAAGGTCAATTATTCCTATTCAAGAAGCTGCTGGAATGATTAAAGCCGCAGAGTTTCGGCCCATTAACATTTTGCACACATTAGAGAAAAAGTGAGAACTTGTTGTTAAAGACCAGCTGTTGGTGTACTTACATAGTAATAGATAGTTGATACCAGAATAATCGGGATATCGGAAAGGTCATTCTTGTCAAACCGCACTGAATTTGGTATTAGTGAAGTGGAAAAATAACTTGAAGCATAAAGGTATGATTGTTGTTTTTTTTAAGCTAACCGTGCTTTTGAAACAATGTCTAGAGAATCAATCAAGCGCTTTGAAATTATTAGTGCTGCACATAAATTGTTTGAGCAGAATTTGCCTGATAGAACTCAATTGACTGTTTTGAATGATTCTGTTTCCAGTTCCATGGGGAACAACCATGGAGTGCCCCAGGGAAGTGTATTAGGCCTCCTTTTTATTTATTATGTGTACTAATGACATGAGACGTATCTTACGATTTTGCAGATGATACTGTGTTATTCATTGCAGCTAAGAATGTATGCCCTTTTACACTTGAATAGAGATTTGCGTTCTCTAAGAAGATGGTTGAAGTATAAACAGTTGAAGTTGAATACGAGTAAAACATAATTTATGGTAATTTGGCGGAAACAAGTAAATGAGAACGTCTGTGTTGAAATTGTATGATAAGATAATTCGGGAGATTAAAAATAATGGCGTGATTATTGATGACAAACTTAAGTTCAGCTCTCACATTGCAAATTCCTTCAAGAAAATTTAAATGCTTTTTTTTTTTTTTTATTAATTTATTTGATAAGGCTCAACCGAATTAACTTTACAGAGCCGAGGATTCTTGGTCACTATACAATACATCTGAAACTATAGTCAAAAGGTACAACACAAAAAACACTTTATCTTCCGCTATCCAAAAAGCCTCCTCCATCAGAACTGGAGCCGCTTCCAGTAGTTTCATTGTATGGCAAATTGTTGTACGCCAACGAGGGTCAGAGCGCGTCCATTGCAGCAATGGACGCAAAACGTGGTCAGCACTCACACACTCATCACGAAACGGTTGCTTTCCAAAGTCGACGACGCATCGACCGAAAGAACTGCTGATGAAGAACAATGAGGAGGACCACACAATGGTTGCTGCCGAAAAAACAGACAATCGAGTAGCACACATCGAGAGTGGCCTGCTTTTGTCGACAGCCGAGTGAACACTCAAAATTTAAATGCTGTCAAATACTTATCAATAAAGGTATTTTTGTAATCGGTATGAAGTCTACATATCGAAAATTGATATGCGACGACATTTCGAAATCCATGATGGCGCCTTCCGATTTCAGATTAAGTGGGAAATACTGTCGAATACCCCATTGGAATCAGGATGGCGTCTAGAGGCCGGAAATTGATATCCGACGCCATTTTGAAATCCAATATAGCGGCTTACTATTTCGGAAAAAATGGGAAATGCTGATACCGTTCCATCAATATGGGTATTTTTGGAATCAGGGTGACGTCTGGAGATTGGAAATCAATATCCGATGCCATTTTGAAATCCGGTTTGACAAAAAGTTGTAAATTCTATCAAATACCCAAACAAACGTTTTTTTAGAATCAGGGTAACGTCAAGAAGCCGGGAATCGATATCCGACGCCATTTTGTAATCCAAGATGGTGGCTTTCGATTTGCGGAAAAGTATCAAATATCCTAAAATATGGTTATTTTCAGAATGAGGATGAGACGTTGATGTCAAAAATTGATATCACATCGTCTTTAATTCCAAGATGGCGGCTTTGGTTCAGAAAAACTGTGAACTACTGTCAAATACCGATCAATGAGGGTTTTTTGGAATCGGGCTGACATCTAGAAGCCAGAAATCGATGTCCGACGCCATCTTGAAATTCAAGAAGGTGACTTCCGATTTCAGAAGAAGTGTCAAATAGCCTATAAATGGCATCGAATATCGATTTTCAGTATTTACGCGTCGTCCTCGTTCCGAAATTACCTAGATCTTAGAGTATTTGACACTTTTTGTGAAACCCGATGGCCGCCATATTGGATTCCAAAATAATATCGAATATCGATTTTCGGTACCTTCGCGTCGTCCCTGTTCCGAAAATACCCATATTTTAGGGTATTTGAGACTTTCCCTGACACCGATGGCTGCCATCTTGGACTTCAGAATGGCCTCGTTAGTTTAATTTTCGTTTAATATAAAATAATATATTATTACTACATATAATCCGGATGCCATTCCTATCGGCAACCGATATTGTGCGGATATTATCCGGATACTGTGATAGTGATAGTACAGACATGTTTGGAAAGAGGAATGTTCATCGTGACTCGATAACAAGAAACACGATGACTTACAGGAAATAAAGCGTTTCTTCGGAGAGTTCATTTTCTTTTCTTTGTTGATTCAATCCCATCCCTCGGTGGGATGATTAAAGAATATTTCAAAAAGAAGACGATTACGTATGTCAGGTTTTGCCACTTTTAAAAATAGGCACAAGGAAAGAGCTATTAATGTTTTAGGGAAATGTGGCTGGAATTCTAATGGATCCAAAAACTTTGGAGGTAAAACTTCCATAATATCCTGTACATTTACTTTAATAACTGGTTCAAAGAAGGTAATATTATATAAATTTGTTAAATTTAATATAGTTGATCACTTCCTAAGACGGCATTCAGCAGTTGCTTTTTACTTCTTTACTTTGACGCCAAGCACATTGATGGATTTTTTTTTTATAATTACTTTATTTGTACAGGCTCAATCGAATAAACTTTACAGAGCCGAGTTATCCTTTGCGTTATACATTATTACTGTCTTAAATTTAAAGTTAAAGGAACTGGACCGAGTACTCGCGGTTGTCTCGAGGTTAGTGGAGATTTAAAATTTTTTGGATGGGAAAAGAGAAGAAGGAGGTTTGAAATGTGGTTTACGATACAACTATTTAATTAATCCTAAAGCATGAAATTATTTCATCTTGAAAATAAACATTGAAAAAAAAAAACCCCACACGTACAAAATACAAACTAAACACAAGGTTAATCAAACTTACAATCTAAGTTTAATATCCGTAAAGTAAACATATATGAGTTTCATAAACTCCAGATCGCGTCTAGCCAAAATATCCCGAACATTAGGTTGTCTACCTCGAGCCCGAAGGGAATCATAAAAATGTGATCTGACTCCACGATACTCACAAGACGCACAAGACCAAAGGATGTGATCAGCGTCCTGGTAACCTTGTCCACATTCACAGAGATTGCTGTCTCCCAGCCCCACACGGAACAAGTGAGCGTTTAGACAACATTGATGGAATTGTACCAAGCGTTCTACCATCAGCTGTTTAACGATCGTGATTGTGACTGGGCATAACAGGCTTTTAAAATAAATAAAAATGTTGCACTACATTACATCGCCCATCTCCATTGATCCAAGTTCTTTAACACAACAATTCAGTTCAAATAGACTCGCTCAATAAATGAGAATTTCATTTTATGCCCAGGAAACTGAAACACCGGAATCAACTAAACAACAATTGAATTGTAAAACTGTAATTAGATCCACTCTAATGCGCACGCACTCACCCACTCTAAATTGGATTGATTCTGCAACATTTTTCTGTACCTGAGCTAACTGCGACTGTCCTGCAGATGGGGCTGAACATACACATCCACACTTGCACGTGACTGTGTGGATGTTGGTTTTCATACACAGCAAAAAAATAATTTTGATATCACGTCAAAGTGGATGCACTACAATCATGTCGAAAATATGGTGTAATATTACTTGCTAAAAAGGACAAAATTATCATTAATACAATGCATGAACTGACATTACGCTGCTTTTACTGCATTTGTTTATTTATGTGGTCATAAAAATTACATGAAATTTTCGACATGATTGTAGTGCATCCACTTTGATGTGATATCAAAATTATTTTTTTGCTGTGTATAGGAGGATGCGAGGGTAAACCAAGCAGAATCCGTTTTTACTGCTCTCTGCATGGCAACAATGCGTCGTTCGCTGCTGGATGCACACGCTTTCGACCGAAACCGACCAACCAATCCATACATAAATCGCTACCAACAATCTCGTACAGATCCTTGTTACCACCACCGCTTCAGTTCAATGCTTGGTAAAACAAACAAAAATTAATTAATCAAGCAAATTTCGATTCGGGTTTCGAGTAGATTCAATTAGTACTCCAAGTCTGCAGCGGGTTACGATTGTTTTTCACACGTTCTACGATTTGAATTCAATTCCATTGCTGGCTGCAAGGGAAGCAAATGCTGTCATGGCCATCCAGCATATCGACGTCGTTCGAGGAAGCGGGCCAACGGGTGCAAGAAATGTAGATGAAAGGATTTTCATGATTACGTGTTCTATGTTACCGACAATGCAAGTCGTCACGCTAGAACGGTTCGATTTGCTGATAGTGCTGATTCAGAGCAGACTCATAGTGGGTTCCAGTTGAACTGACCCTTTCAAGATTGCAGAAGAGGATGTGATTCGTTTGATTAGAAGCAAGACTCGAACGAAGGAAAAAAGAATTGATGGTGGTGAAATTCCTTTGGTTGAGCTCTAATACTCTGTTCGCCAACAACTTCGACCTCAAGCATTTTTCCTCAAAGTCTAACTGATGTGCAAATTAAGCGATCATCATTAATTTCACTGTGAGGTTGAACATTGAAAACTTTTTGAAAGTGATTTAAAATTGACTGATGCCTAAAGTTGATCATTAATTCTGCCAGGATTATCATCAAACAGTGAATACGGCTTTCCACCCTTATAAGCACTTGCCTGTTCTGCTGATGAGGTGAAAATGGAATCGTAAAATAGCTAATTACCATATGGGAGGATGGTGTGAAGCGAGATGAACACTCATCATTGCGAGAGTCTCGTAGAGTATGTATGCCACTCGAGTTGATGGAGGTAAGAAGTTGATTAAAATCAGTAATAGGCCACACCGCGAGCAAAACAATTCCAAACATTTGCCTTTTCACATGCCTAAACGGAAGCGGTTTTCAATTTTTATTTGTATGATAAATACTTTACCAAAGTTTTCCTGGCTCGTATGGAATGAGGCATATGGTGCTTGGGGGAAGAGAATAAAAATAAAAAAGCATGGTATTAAGGAGAAAACAACTTCAGTCTGCACGGCCGATGAGATCAACTAAAAAATTAGTGCGTTTTCACTCAAAATCGCGAAAGCGTAGGTTACTCATACCCGAGTAAAATTGCCCTCACTTTTTGTAAAAAACCTGCTCTAATATAAGAAAAAATTTACAATCATTATAGTCAGTTTATGAATAGAATGAGTGAATCCTCTCTTGATTTTCCTTATATTCGAACAGTTTTTCCTGGAAAACCGAAGGAAATTTTACTCAGTCTATGAGTAACCTAAGTTTTTGCGAATTTGAGTTAACGAAACTCACATTTGTTGGTTTAATTGGCCTTGGCTGTGCCATGTTTTGTTTAAATGTTGACATTAAGATGCACTAACAACGAAAATTCGCCAAAACATTAAAAACGTTCACCGAAAATATGCCTGGAATGCCTATAGGACCACACACCCTGTTGTCTCGTGGTTCAAACAGAAACAAACGGAACCGTAAAGATGATGGTGATCAGATCCCAAAACTCGAGGGTCTGGAAACAATCAGCCTGGTTTGACGTCTATAGTGGAGGTAAGCATTAGACTCATGCAAAATTTGTGCTGAAACGGTTCTAAATTAGGTCCTGATTAGCCTTCCAAAATTTAAATTCATTTAGGAAGAAAAAGACTAGGCACAAACTATTTAAAGTCTATATGGAGATTACTAAGGGAAAACCAAATTTTTGATCATATCTATCTAACAATTCACTATATCGTCGAGTGGTGGCACAAGTACTGGTTTTTAATATTTTTCATTTGATACTTTTCGCAATGACCATAGTGAAGACAAACAAAAACAAACTGGCAAACGGTCAAAATGTCATGACATTTCTGCACTATTTTCTGCCAGCGACAGAACATTTTTGCACAAAGAAGCAGGCAAGCCCAGCAGCACGCGCGACATAAATTTATGTCATGTAGAATTTTGATTTGATTGATTTATTTGATGTTTATTGCATGGAATTAAAAGATAAGAATGAATACTAACCACCCATAAGCATAAAGTGGCACTGGTTGTGTAGTGGTAAGCGTGATTGTCTCTCTCCCCAAAAGGCCTGAGTTCGATCTCAGTTGGGGCCGCCAGGACTTTCTGAGGCATAACATCTCTGATCACGCCTTCCTTCGGGAAGGGAATTAAAGCCGATGATCAATGGTCCATGAGTTTTTAGATCGATAGATAGGGTCCAGGTGACGTAGTTGCCTCCCTGAAGTCGGTAGCATTGGTTCTCAGTGCGGAAAACATGATTGACGGAAAACAAATCAAGAGAAAAAAAAAATCATAAGAATAAATATAAGATGTTAAAATAATGCGCAAATAAGGGAGTTGATAATTTACTGTCACATGCCAGCTTGCAGCTAAAATTTCAATTCCAAATTAAACTGTTGGAAAAATAATTAGCTGAGATATTTCTCCTATTCTCTATCCCGCCGTTTGCTTTAAATGGCCGCACGCGTGTTCGATGTTTTTGTTTCGCTCTGGACGATGGTTTCACGAAAAAAAAAAAAAAAAAAACATTCGCCATCACTGATTATGTCACACTGCAGAACATAGTGTTGCATAAAAAACAGCTTCTTGATCATATCATAAAATTAAGTATCAGTCTCATGAACAATTACTAACTATTTAAATTGATGTTTGGGTGAAAATCAATGTTCTGTAAAGTTGTAACTGAGAAAATTTCCCATAAGAATAGTTAAAGAACTTTTTAATAGTTCAATAAGGAAAAATGCTAAAAGTCAATGAACAAAAAAGTGTGGTTTTCCACAGTAATTTGCATATCAACCTCGAATGGTTTGTGCCAAGTCAGTTTCTTACCAAATGAGTTCAAGTTTTGAGAGGCTAATCAGCGATTTGGAACCGCTTAAGCACTGTGCAGCGAAAATTTCAAATATAGCAGCAGTCTAGTGAGCATTCAAGAAGATAGGAGGAAAGATTTTGGCTGTCACTTATAAAAATGTGTATTCTTATGAAAAACCAAAGTTTGCCGAAATTATTTTCAAAATATCTCGAAACGTCTGCATTTACCACCATTCACGATGAGCATTTTAATTTAAAATCTATAGTTAGGTACAAACGAATGTTCTACATATGAATAATCGATCACGAACTAGATGTAGACTCAACATAAAATCTGAAAGCAACAATAGCCAACTAGCAACGCAACAACCATCAGAACAGACGCAGTTCTCCTGACCTAGTTCTACTAAACGGTATTTGTATGGTGTCTTTGTAATTTTTCAAAAAATTTAAGCATGAAAGAGACAGCTATACGCAGCGAAATAAATTAAAATGTCCTCGTAAAACAGGAAATTTTCTAAAATTTTAGAGCTTTAAATCCGAATTAGGTTTGATGTACAGTGTGTTTTGAATTTGTGGACATTAACTTTTATAAGAAATTAAAATATACTAGCATATTATGTATTTGTTGTTTAAAATATGCGAAACTCAATTATATGCAAATATCCTCCCTCCCTCCTTGTCACACGTTGTCACAAATTTAGTTGAACCCCTTCCTCGCTCCTAGAATTTAACGTCATTTATGCATAGTCCCTTATGGCGGTTAGCTCGAACTTGGAATAACCCCGAGATGTGTGATTGAGATTTTATTCTAATGTCGTTTTCTTTTTTGCTACACTATACAGGTATAGTGTAAGCATCAATAAGCGCGAGTCTTTGACAGCTCATCAGCATTTGCTTGTAAACAAAGGTGCAACCGATAGCTACACCCTGATTTTTATTTTCGGTATTCGGCGGTGTAGCACCGCAAAAACGAAAACGACATAAGATTACTCTGATTTCAGCAACACACTTTTGTTCACTTTTAGGCTTTCCACAAAATATAAAAATTGCAAACATGATTATCTAATCACTTTCATAGCTCCACAATTATATGGAAAACATAAAAAAGCTATTAAATAAAATTCAACGATTTTAAAGTTCAGAGCACAAGCAAATTTCAAACACTGGAGATGGGTTGCCAAAGTCGGACCCATGCTGTACCAGTTAGAGCTTACCAGCATTGGAAATTTCTTTTTTGACTTTTTTGACAGCTGAGCTTCAGTAAAATTTTAAAGAGTGTTTTACTCAAACATATTTTCAATACCCTCTAAACCACATTAAGATATGCGAAACTCACGTTTCAGAGTGATTTGAATTTGTTGTGAAACTCCAACATAATAATTTAATATTCCGGATTTCTGTTATTCGATTAGCTATTGACAGATCGATAAAACATTACAGTGGTCGGCAAAAGATTCTAAAAGTATAGTGCATCTCAATGCTATGCCATACCTGCTAATTAACCTTTCCACAACTATTGGTTATGCAACCAATGCCTGTCGATTATTCATTGAAAAATAAATCACAACGCAACTTACACTAGGTACTATTTCATGCCCTACCGGTAATGGAAATAATGATTCATCTTTTTTTAATTTATTACGTCCTTACTGGGACTTTATGCCCACTCTCAACAAAGTGTTCTTACAGCACTTTCACAGTTGTTAATTTACATATTTCTGAGCCAGACACCATTTAAGCATTAATATTAATTATTGTATGGCAAGTACAATCACAAACCCTGGGCGTTAGTCTGATGCAAGTTTTGAAATTTCAATCCCAGTGCTCATACGGCTGGACAATGCGTACCATTGATACTACGCGTATCTGCAGGTATAAAATAGACCCCATTAGCGGTCCTTAGCCTCTTGTCCAGTAACTCCTATCCCTACCTCCCCGCGGTGTCGGCTGGGGTACAAGTAACCATAGGGAGATCGGGTAACTCGGGGGGAAGGGGGGGGACTCCTTACTCCTTACTCCTCTCTCCGGAGAGTGCAGTCTTCTGTTCACTATGGAGGTGCGGCTCAAAACGACGTCTGTTCTCCATGTTAGGAGCGGCTGATCAGCGTCCTGGTGTCAGCGTGGGACTCTAAACAGTGTTGTGCACGATAGTCCCCCGCCGAGACAATGGGGGCTGGTGCAGGCCCTACAAGCCAGCCGTAAAAAACAAAAGTACAGGATGCAAGCAATGTAAATACGGACCGGAACAATCGGCATAGACCCAAGCAACGAAAACGGAGTAACGATTGGAAACTCGGAACATGGAACTGCAAGTCTCTCAATTTCTTGGGAAGTACCCGCATTCTTTCCGATTTATTGAGGGTCCGCAAGTTCAACATCGTAGCGCTGCAGGAGGTTTGCTGGAAGGAATCGTCGGTACATACGTATATGGATGGTTATATCATCTACCAGAGCTGTGACAATATACATGAGCTGGGTACAGCTTCCATCGTCATGGGTGAAATGCAGAAGAGCGTGATTGGGTGGTGGCCAATCGATAGCAGAATGTGCAAGTTGAGGATCAAAGGCCATTTCTTCAATGTCAGCATAATTAACGTGCACAGCCCTCACTTAGCAAGTGAAGATGACGATAAAGACACTTTTTACGCGCAGCTGGAACGGGAATACGAGAGTTGCCCAAGCCATGACGTCAAAATCGTCATCGGAGATCTTAACGCTCAGGTCGGCCAAGAGGAGGAATTCAGGCCGGTTATAGGAAAGTTCAGCGCTCACCAGCCAACGAACGTCAACGGCCTTAGACTTATCGATTTCGCCGCCTCTAAGAACATGGCCATACGTAGTACCTACTTCCAGCATAGCCTCCCATATCGGTACACCTGGAGATCACCGCAGCAGACAGAATCGCAAATCGACCACGTCTTGATCGACGGAAGGCACTTCTCGGACATTATCGACGTCAGGACTTATCACGGTGCAAATATCGATTCGGACCACTACCTTCTAATGGTCAAGGTGCGCCAAAAACTTTCCGTTGCCAACAACATTCGGTACCGACGCCCGCCACGGTACAATCTGGAGTGACTGAAGCTGCCCGAAGTCGCAACTGAGTACGTGCAATGCCTCGACGCAGCGTTGCCGGATGAGGGAGAGCTCACCGAAGCCCTTCTTGAGGGCTTCTTCAACGTGAAAGCAGCCATTAACAGCGCTGCTGCGATTGGTTCGACGAAGAGTGTCAGACGGTTTTGGACGAGAAGAACGTAGCGCGGGTGGCGATGCAGCAAGGAACCCGTCATAATGTGAAGACAGCAAATCCATCTTTTCCAGGATAAGAAACGCTGTTTGGAAGAGCTGGAATGTGAAGAAATGGAGCAGCTGTATCGTTCTCAAGAAGCACGCAAGTTCTACAAGAAACTCAACGCATCCCGCAAAGGCTTTGTGCCGCGAAATGTGTCGGGATAAGGAAGGGGGTATCTTAACGGACGGTGGAAGCAGCACTACGATGAACATCTGAACGGCGCAGAGGCGGAGGACCAAGGCGGCAAACGGAATGGCTTCGTCGGTACAGCGGATGAGGGGGACATGCCAGATCCCACGATAGGTGAAGTTAAGGATGCTATCCGACAGCTTAAGAACAACAAAGCTGCTGGGAAAGATGGCATCGGAGTGGAACTTATCAAAATGGGCCCGGAGAAGTTGGCCACTTGTCTGCACTGACTGATAGTCAGGATCTGGGATACAAAACAGCTACCGGAGGAGTGGAAAGAGGGAGTAAAACGTTATCCAGACTGGAGAGTTATAACATGTTATAACGATTATCAACTAATTGCAACACAGAAACCACCATCAAGATAGCCCTATAACATGTTATAACTCTGTAGTCTGAACAAGGCTAAAGCGCTGGCCAGACTGAGCAGTTATAACATGTTATAACGGTTGTCAAATAATTGTAACACAGAAACCACCATCAAGATAGCGCTATAACATGTTATAACTCTGTAGTCTGAACGTACTATAATATGCCCAGTATATAAAAAAGGTGACAAACTAGAATGTGAGAACTATCGAGCGATCACTATTCTTAACGCGGCCTACAAAGTGCTTTCCCAGATCATCTTTCGCCGTTTATCGCCGCTAGCAAGCAGATTTGTGGGAAGTTATCAAGCCGGTTTTGTAGACGGGCGATCGACAATGGACCAAATATTTACGTTGCGGCAGATCCTCCAAAAGTGTCGTGAAATATAAAGTCCCTACGCACCACCTATTCATCGATTTCAAGGCCGCTTATGATACTATTGACCGTGAAGAGCTATGGAAGTTTATGGACGAGAACGGTTTTCCCGGGAAGCTGACCATACTGGTCAGGACTACGATGTACAGTGCTGCGTGAAGATATCGGGTGCGTTATCGGACTCGTTGTGGGGCCTCCCTTAGCTCAGTCGATAAAGGCGCAGCTACAAAGCAAGACCATGCTGGAGGTGGCTGGGTTCAATTTCCCGGTCCGGTCTAGGAATTTTTCGGGTTGGAAAATTTCTCGACTTCCCTGGGCATAGAAGTATAATTGGACTTGCCACACATTTATACTAATGCAAAAATGGTACAGGCATCGAAGGCTCTCAATTAATAACTGTGGAAGTGCATCTAGAACACTAAGTTGAGAGCACGCAATAAGCTAATATGCGATATGCAATAAGCTTGAAATGCGAAGAAGAAGAAGAGGAAGTATCGGACTCGTTTGAAACTCGCAAAGGACTTTGGCAAGGCGATGGTTTTTCCTCCTGGTGTTATGAAACGTGAGGGCTTTAACATGCGGGCACGATCTTCAATAAGTCCAACCAGTTCACCTGCTTCGTTGACCACGTGGACATTGTCGGAAGAACGTTTCAGGCCATGGCGGAGTAGCACACCAGGCTGAAACGTGAAGCAGAGAAGGTTGGGTTAAAGGTGAATACGTCGAAGACAAAGTATCTGTTAGCTGGAGGAACCGAGCGGGATAGGGCTCGCATACGCAGAAGCGTGACAATCGACGGAGATGAGTTCGAGGTGGTGGATGAATGTGTGTACCTCGGATTATTGGTGACGTCGGATAACAACTGCAGCAGAGAAATTCGTCGGCGTATTATTGCCGGAAGTCGTGCTTACTAAGGACTCCACAAGACCCTGAGGCCGGGTAAACTTCACCTCCGTACTAAATGTACCATGTACAAGACGCTGATAAGATCGGTAGTTCTCTCCGGGCACGAGACGTTGACGATGCTCGAAGAGGACCTGCAAGCACTGGGTGTTTTCGATCGACGAGTGCTTAAGACCATCTTTGGCGGGGTATGTGAGAACGGTGTATGGAGGCGAAGGATGAACCATGCGCTGGCACAACTCTATGGCGAACCCTGTATCCAGAAAGTTGCAAAAGCTGGACGAGTACGATGGGCGGGACACGTTTTAAGAATGCCGGACAACAATCCCGCAAAAATGGTGTTTGCCTCGAATCCGGCCGGTACAAGACGAAGAGGAGCACAGCGAGCAAGGTGGTTAAACCAAGTGGAGCAGGATCTTGGAAGTGTGGGACGGTCAAGAAATTGGAGACAAACAGCCACAAACCGAGTGAATTGGCGTAACATTGTGATGCTGGTGCAATCCTGAGGAATGTCGGACCAGGATAATATAACATAACATGCTCATACGGTATCAAATTGAGCCCTGATAAGACTTCCAAAATTTAAACTTATTTAGTAAGAAACTGACTTGACACAAACCATTTGAAGTTTATTAAGAAATTACTGAGGGAAAACATTTTTTTTTGCTCATATCTATCTTATAATTAAATACATCAGTTTACTTTGAAAAATGATAGCAGTAGGAAATTTTCTCAGTTTCAACTTTGTTGAAGACGATAAAATGAAAGAATCAAAAGTTTTTAATGATTCAAGTCACTGATGTCTATCGATTGTGCTCAATCAACTGTTCAGCAGGCAACATTGTTGTTTCTGACGCATAAATAGAGCTCAATAATGACTACTTTGTCACACTGCAGAATACAGTGTTGCCCACAAAACAGATTCTTGATCATGAAATAAGATTATCGACATCTTAAACAATTAATTATTATTTAAATTGACGTTTGACTGAAAAACAATTTTGGGCAAAGTTGTAGCTGAGAAAATTTTCCATAATAACTTAAGCACTTTTTAACAGTTCAGTATGAAAATTGGCTAGAAGACAACGAACAAAACGTTTGTTTTTACCATAGTAATTTTCATAAAAACTTCAAAGAAATTCTGCCAGTTTCTTGCCAAACGTGTTCAAATTTTCGGAGACATTATCAGGACCCGATTTGAAACTGTTGAGCGAAAATTTCAAATTTTGTATGAGTCTGCTGGGCATAGTGAAGTCGAGAAATGTTTTAACCATGCTTGGCATACACAGTTTTGGTCACGAACTGCTCATTTGATAATAATTTTGCACACAGTTGATGAAACAAAGTTCTTTTTCAGTCGATAGAATAGAGCTAAACTTGGTAGACACACGTACAAAAAGTAAATTTTAGTTCTAGTAATAAACTGTATATGTTTCTGCGTTGCGAAAATGAAGTGAGAAGTGCTCGCTGCACATCTCAGACTTTAAGTGAAAAAAATCATTGATGTTGATACAAATGTTAAGATTTACCAGTTCTATGCATGTCTATAGTAAACTATGATCCTAATCTATCAATTACTTTAAAGAAAAATAAATTTCAACAACTGAGTTAAAAGTTATTAACAAATGAGCAGCTGGTATGTACAACTGTGCATGCCAAACATGTTTTTACCTGAAAACTTCGTAAACCGGACCGGAAATCGAACCCTGCCGCCTCCAGTATGATTTTGTTGACTGAGCTAAGGGAGGCCGGGAATAATGGTACTCTTCTCAATTTCCACGAAATGAAAATATTTTCCATTGCTGATGGCTCTACCGAAAAGGTATTCATTTTTTGCACACATACTAAGGCAGGTATGAAGCTGTGAAGACGATGGCGGTGGTGGTAGTTTTCGGGCTGGAAAATGAGGAATTATTCGACTGCATAAATAAAAGATGAGGAGCGGCAGCAGGAACGTGAATTTCCCATGCATACCTTTCCTGTGGCACACGTAGACGAACGTACATTCAATGCCTCACCGGAAAAGCCGGTCGGAGTGCCATCGAGACGGATCCAAAGTCATCGTCGTCGCCGGTCGGTGTTGGTAGCTTGCTTCTCGTTATCATACAAATAGACCCCGAGCTTGGCAATGTGCTGATGGAATATGGTTATAGTTTTCTATGAATCTAATTCCGGGCAAATTCAGCTGCAATAAATTTTCACTCGTTTCGCGCCTTTCGTGTTTTTTTTTGCTGATATTCTTGTCTTCTGTTCTCACTTCAATTTAGAAAAAAGAATTCGTAGAAAGTGAGATGTTGGTATAAATTAATACGCTTCAACGTATTTTCCCTTCTGTTCGTGATTGTTCTCAATCTGAAATGGAAAAATGAGAGTCAACGGCAGGAAGGCGGAGCAGTTGGCTGAAAAGTTGACAAAATTAGGAAGGTGGCTTAGCTGTTGCTTGTAAATGAGTGGGATAATCTGTTATATATTTACGTCACGCTAAGATACTGGATCTGTGGTGAAATTGTGTACTGATTTAATTTAAGTATCATTTATGTACATTCTTCAATGGCGATGAATGAGACTTGGTCTCCCAAAATTAAATGACAATATTTTGGTAAGGCAACGAACCAGCTGGAGTTAATATGGCACTGCAATTTTTATGAACACTGACGAAATCAAAATGCACATTATTATCAAAGATCTTCTTACTGCTGGATTACTCTCATACACGAGCTTACACAGAACAAATAAATAAATTTTAATCTTACTTCAACCATGTCGAAAATCTCATGTAATTTTTATGGCCACAAAAATAAACAAATGTAGTAAAAGTAGCGTAATGCACTGTATTAATGATAATTTTGTCCTTTTTGGCAAGTAAAATATATTTTCAACACGATTGAAATGTGTTCACTTTGATGCGATAGGCGAAATGTCTCTAATGTTGGCATATGGATATAAGATTGGGCCCATCGCTAAAAATCTGATATTGATCAACTTTATCTAGATGAACGCGTTATTAGGAGGTTACTAATGGATATTTTTGGTTTCTATTGAAAATTTAGTCGTTTTCTGAATTTATGTTAGGGACACTTAGGCCGACATTACCTGCATTTCCCCTATTTAAATTAGTTTTGAAGTGTATGCATGTTGTAAACATAGTGGTTTTAAGCACTTCCACAGTTATTAGAGGCTGTTCATTAACAACGTGGACAGTTTTTTTTGTATTCTTGACCCCCCTGCGTAGGAAATTGTCGGTACATTTTTTTAATTTGTATGGGCCCTGGATAATTGCAATAATTAACAAGGCATAGAAAGTAACGAGGCTAAGATGCGTTTCATTGATTTCTAAAAAATCCTGTTCCCTTAGTTTAAAGAAGATCATACACCGTCACGCATCAGTAAATATCTGCCCACGCTATGTGAAAATACAATATATCAACACGCTATCTCAATAAGGACTCATTTTCGAAAATCAGATTGTGGGAAAATATGACCACGATAAATAAAAAATAAATCGAGCTCTCAGCATGAATTGACACTATCACTTTCACAAATAGCTACAGTGCGCTCTTAATCAGAGCAAAAATAGCAAACTATAAATTATAATTCCAAACACACCCTACCATTTCATTCAGATGTTCCCCAAAAGGATGCCAACAAGCAGTGCAAGAAGAGTTCTGGATGAGGATACATTCTGCCGGACAAAATCATATACAAGACATAATATACAAGAAAATAAACATACATGAAACTGGTGACCAGATTGCAACTCATCGCACTACGTTCACTTGAAACTAGCTACAGATACGCTACCACTACTTATTTAACAACTACCTACACCCACATCAGGAGAGATATTGTGTCAAAAAAAAATCTCTCCGAAGGCGTTTTTTTTTTTCGTTCAGCTGAAGCTTTTCACAAAATCCGATTTCCACCTCACTTCCCTGTCACAATTTTCCCACCCCAGGAGTTGACGGCAGTGCCATCTATATATCCCCATTTGGTTGGCGTCGACCCGTAACGAATCGCAGCCCTCTCAACACCGAAGCTCTGAGGGTAAGTTCCGCTTATTTTTTTTCTGCTGCTGCTCCACATTTTCAATGTGTCACTTCACCCAGACCAGGCAGAGTACTCAACTTCTGAGATGATACTGATGATGCCGAGTGCACAAGATCGACCAACCGACCGACCGACCGGAGAGGAGATGGAAGGGCAAATTATCGTCACGGTCATGAGCTTATCGATTTGGCTTCTGGCGTTTCCCCTTTAATAATTAATGCTTTTTGAAGCGCACGTAACGACACATGACAGCGAACTTAATTAGTTTATTATGTGAAAGGATGATCCTTGGGTCGGTTGCGGTTTTTGGTCGGGTTTCACGTTTTGTAATCTAGGAATTGGCTTTTATGCAAAGCATATTGTATGTTAGTAAACATATGGAGAAATGCATCTGATCCTCTTTCCAGTGCTGTTTCAGTTTACGTCTTTCATTTCAAGATATTTCCGAGAAACAGATAAGCATTGAAACGTATACTATGTAGTCCTAATTTTGGTGTACCTTGCCTTCGGAATTATAAGGTCCTACCTGCGATAACTGATTTCTCTTTTGTTAATAACTCGGCTGGATTAACATTTCTCGATACGTTTGATGCTGCTGATAAAACTTTCACTACACTGTATTGTGATAATTTCGGAAAATTCACTGAACTATGGTAATGCGAAGATAAAATCGATGAAGAGAATCGATCATCGTAGTTAGGCCCTTATGATTCTGAACGCTAGAGATGAAAACTCGTAATTTTATCAAATTTTGTAATAAGTGAAAACGCGCTTATTTGTACAGTTTGGTGTGAAATGCGTAATACACACATTTTTTAATTTGATAATTCTGAAAGTCTACGTAGACTTTAGGTGATGGAAAGGTAGTTTCAGAAAAGTCTTCTGTAGTCTACGAGGTGGGAGGAAGGTGTTAAAAATATTAAATTCCGTGGCCCTTGTGCAGTGGTTAGCACTTTTTCGTAGCATAGTTATATATTAATTAAAGCCCATTTTGTCCGATAGTAAAAGAAACTCCAATGAGCCAAGGTTAAATTTAAATGGGGACCATCCTATTTAGCATTTTCATAAAACGACGGATCATTTAACTCCGGTTTAATGTGTAACGGAAAAAATGCATTATTTGAAAAATCCTAGCTCAGCCATTTATTGACAAATTTCATATCTACTAGCATCATTTGAAATTGCATACTTTATGGATTTATTTGGTGTCAATAGATTTAATTTTTTTCCATAAATTGCTGAGCAATGATTTTTGAAACACTGTCAATTTTCCATTACGCATTTCAACGGAGGCATCGTGTTCGGTGTGTTAATGTCATAAGATAGTTTTCTAGGTTTAATGTATTGGAGAGAACGTATTTAATTCATAAAATTAGCTAAGCATACTTTTACACAATTATTTGAAAAGTGTTCTGATGACAACATTTTATCATCTTTACATGTCGTTTTATTCCTTACAGATGCGGTTTTTACTAATACATTCCCCAATTTAATGAGTCAGGGAACATTTGACAAAATATATCCCAAGGGGAAAAACAGTCCTAGACTCCTAGATAAACTCGTATTATATCCACCAAAGTTAGATTTTTGTGTTTTTCCAAGTGAACAATATGAATGAGTATGAAAAAAATGCCTCCTCTCTGAGGTTTAAATCTAGCTTTTTTTTTCAACTAACAAGCGATGATTTACTTACAGGAAAGAAGAAACAGGAACCTTGACTACCTGCCAGAAAGTTGAGCAAGCACGACCAGAAACATCACTTCAAAGAAAAGTGGCTCTCGATATTGGACCAAAATGACACACCTGTATCAAATTAAGTTCCTTATAAATATTCCACAGATGTAGAATAGTAGCAGAAGATCTTGGAGTAAAAAGAAAATAAAGAAACCAAGGAAAAGCAGCTTGGACGATTCTTCTGGTTTTCTTTTTTCGCCATCCTGTGGCACTCTTAACGCACTAGACTTGCTGTTTGTCACGTTTGTCATGTTGCTTCATCTTTTTACGACAACGTGCTGCACAGGAGGATGGCTGTTTTGGCGGACACTCACTCTGGAGTGTGCTTCGCTTTTGCAGGTTCCATCCAAGCCATGGCAGCGAGTCCTAGCATCACACGGACGCTGAATGGTGTTATGTAATTCGGGAAAGATGGATGGCTAAACTGTTTCTCATCCTCGTCGTCAGTGGAAGATGCTGGGACGCGAAACGTGGCCAACGGTAAATTACGGATGCACTGTGCATTCGATGAAAGACGGGAAAACTTCGTGACTAAGATCAGTCAGCCGGCTGAGTTAATGAAAGTGTCGTAACTTTGAGAGCGCAACAACTTATGACACTGGGAAATAAACTTCACGCTCGCTGACCTTTAGCTACTGTTGCTCGGGAGCATGTGGGCTGTTTCTCATCAGTGGATGCAGTAGAGATGGCTTGTAGAGTCTGGGGATTTATGTATTTAATTACATTTCCAGAACAAGCCATCTTTCTGAAAAACACTATATCGTAATCCACATTGCAAATAATCGGCAAAAACTATGGTATTAAGAGGTACTGTAAGTGGAAATGGTTGATTGAAATTGATATCTCATTTTACAAAAATTAAATAAAAAATGAACCAATGTAAAACAAGGTGACATTGGACCAAAACATAAATTTGATTAAAATATCTTAAAGTATGTAAATGTAACGTAGCTATTAAGAATACACGTGGTTCTGACCACAACTATGGCTCAAGATCCACATAAAAGTGTGTTTAAACTTTTGTTTACCTGTGGACGGTTTAAAAAACGTGTTTTTGAAACTTAATTCTACAGCTAATATATTCTATTCATCTTTTTTTTATATATTCATGATATTTACAGAAATAAACATTTTTTTACATTTTGGCCCAATATCACCCCGTCTATGATCTTCCAGCGTGAAAATCGATCTTCGGAAGTATTTCGATTCTCGGCTTCCTTTGTTTAAAACGGTTAAAGTTAGCACTTTTGTACTTTGCAATCCCCTAATCAGATCCTAAATGAATATTTTGGGTTTTATTTTCAAAGGATTGATTGTTTCCTTCGTGAAAACTATGAACATGAAAAATCCACTGGACCTATTTATTAGATTTAATTTCCTTTTTACAAGCTAGTACAGAACATGGTATTCATTGTAACCATGGCTACTATGAATACTGACGGTGGAGTGAATACTGTGTTCAACAATCATTGACGTTGCAAAGCTTGTTGATGTGAAGGCATGCTTGCAGACGTTCTTCCACAGGTGAATATAGGGTTACCATATGGTATCCTAAAGGAGGACATGTGCTCCTTTTCATCCTTTAGTTTTTTGTCCTCCCTTCACCTCAAAATGTCCTCCTTTTACGATTAAGCTTTGTTTGTATCACTATTTCAAACAAAATTTTAAAAGTTAAATTGACAACACTGGTTTCATGCCACATCATCAAATGCATTTCACTAACGGGTACAATGAGCATTTTTTGACGTTTGCCAATATTCACCACCTTTCGTTAGCCGTACTCAATGAGCTGGATTACCGAGGTGAAGCAATCGGTTAAGTTGTGTGAGTAAAACCCCTGTACGATACAAGCAATTAGTGACGTCACTACTTGCGTTTCCGTTGATTTTTTGGTTTACTAATACAACAATATTTCACGATCTGCTTCACCTCTCTCTGTACCTCATTGAGCCTTACCATGTTCACCTCTTCGATGGAGTGAAGAGATAAGACAAATCCTCTACCATATGAGTAAAGAGTACATCAAGCATTGATGCGATTGTGTGATTCACCAGCGACGATTTTTTCTTCCGTCCCTTCAAAGCAAAGTCAAAACGTCATACAGCCACGGAGTGAATGTTTTCGTACGTTAACTGCATATTTCGTTTCATATGTTATGTAAGCAAATGTTGAAAGAATAAGGCTGTATGCAAATAATGAAGAAATTTTTAATTTTCTAGTTCCTGTTGTGCTTTTACTTTCTGTCCACGACCACCTTCATCTTGTGTTTTGTTATACTATCATAGAAATAAGAGCCACCGAAGGTAAAAAAAAACACAGAATAATGTTTTACTTAAGATAAGCAACTTTCAGTGTTCACTTCGATGTTCTTTTTTTTTTTCAGTACGATGAGCACGAAGCGAAAGTGCAAATTTTCCAACGTGTTGCAGGAGAAGTTCACATGCTTTTCTAAAGGTCGAGGCGAGTATGACGCGAAATGCATAATTTGCGATTGCCACGTCGACGTTGGCAATAAGGGCGCAGTGGCATTAGAACGTCATATTCGATCGGATAAACACATACAAATGATTGGTGCATCTGCCTCGACATCAAAATTTACTTCTTTTTTCGAACCGGTTGCATCATCAGCCGTAAAAAAAGCGAATGCAGTTGCTGGAACTTTGGCATTCCACACAGTTCAGCACCATCAATCGTTCAAGTCAATGGATTGTACTGCAGGCCTGCTGCGACAGCTATTCAACGATTCAAAAATTGCTGAAAATCTTAAATGTGCCCGAACGAAAACCGAAGCCATCGTGAACCGTGTCATCGCACCCCACACTATGCAGAAAACTTTGGAGACATTAAAGGACATTCGTTTCATCTCTGTCGCTACAGATGCAAGCAACCACAATGCTGAGAAGATATTTCCTGTCATCATTCAGTTCTACAATTGGGTGAGTCTTGGAATCGAAACTAAATTGATTGATGTAAGCAGCCTACCAAATGAGACTTCTAATACAATTGCTGAGTATTTACTCACGTGCTTAAAGACCCATGGACTGGCTGAAAAATTCATTGCATTTCCAGGGGATAACGCAAATGTAAATTTTGGTGGCATCAATCCTGGTCGAAACGTTCTCACTTTGCTGATGGAAAGTTTGCAAAACCCAAATTTAGTTGGTGTCGGCTGCCCTGCACACATAGTTCACAACAGTCTTCATCATGGCATTGATCTTATGACTGTGGATGTGGAGTCTATAACATTGAAGATTTTTAACTTTTTTTCGATTTACACGGTAAGGACTCAGGCACTCAAAGAGTTTTGTGATTACGTGGAACTTAATTACCAACCTTTGCTGAGTCATAGCAAAACTCGATGGTTGAGTCTATTTCCCGCAGTGGAAAGAATTCTTAAGCTTTATTCAGCTCTCAAAGACTACTTTATGTCCCAAACTCAGCCACCACAACTAATTAAATCGTTTTTTGAAAATGCAAACTCTGAAATTTACTTGTGGTTCGCGCACTCTCTAATGTCTGTTTTCCAAACAAGTTTGGCATCGATCGAAAGAGGGGGAAATTCGGTGCTTGAGGTTATTTCTATTATTGAAAATATTTTACGTTTACTGCGCAACCGCATCAAAGACAAGTTTATTCCATTGAAAATTAAACAGCTTTTCAATGAACTGAAGGTATCTGTAACAGAGAAGCAGAAAATGGGAAATGAGTTTCAAGAGGTTTACAAAGCTTGCTTAAATTATATGGAAAAATGGATTCAACCACTTGCAGAAATTAATATGCTCCGTTGGATGATTGTAAGAAATTACAAATCCATTCATTACGATGATCTTATTCCTGTATAAACTATCTCACCAAGCACGGTATTCAAATTGAAGATGTTAAACTATATGATCAGTTTTGCAATCTTACTTCATTTCTAGACAGTTTTGATATCGGTTCAGATTTTTTTACAGAGCTTATGCTCCATGAGCAATCTACAAAATTTTTTAAAGCTTGTCCTGATCGTAGCACTTTCTCAGAACTAGAAGTAATATGCCAGTATGTATCCCCGCATATAACGCAAACGTTGAAAGGGTTTTTTCTTTGATGAACGCACAGTGGACGAAAGAACGAAACAGGTTGAATATTACTTCAATTAAATCACTCTTGCAAGTGAAATACAACATGAAACATGTAACATGTTCTGCTTTCTATAGCGAATTGATTAGGAATGGAAAATTGCTTGATGCAATTGGAAGCTCGGAAAAGTATGATTAAACAAGTGATTTGTTAAAATGTGTAATTTTACTATAAAAATGTGATACAATAAAGTTTGTGGAGCCTAAAATGTGTTTTTTATCTTGTCCTCCTTTACTATATAATAGGTCCTCCTTTTTCTATGATTTTGGAGTGAAAAGTCCTCCTTTCCGATTATTTGATATGGTAACCCTAGGTGAATATGGCTTACTGCAATAATCCTGCGAATTGGGGATCAGTCGAAGTTCGAATCTCCAAATCTGACCATTTTTTAGTTCTTGCGTCCCTTTTTATTAGACCTGTGCGCAGCCGCGCCACGCCACCACGCCACGCCACCGCGCCACGCCACCGCACCACGCCACCGCGCCACGCCACCGCGCCACGCCACCGCGCCACGCCACCGCACCATGCCACCGCGCCACGCCACCGCACCACGCCACCGCGCCACGCCACCGCGCCACGCCACCGCGCCACGCCACCGCGCCACGCCACCGCGCCACGCCACCGCGCCACGCCACCGCGCCACGCCACCGCGCCACGCCACCGCGCCACGCCACCGCGCCACGCCACCGCGCCACGCCACCGCGCCACGCCACCGCGCCACGCCACCGCGCCACGCCACCGCGCCACGCCACCGCGCCACGCCACCGCGCCACGCCACCGCGCCACGCCACCGCGCCACGCCACCGCGCCACGCCACCGCGCCACGCCACCGCGCCACGCCACCGCGCCACGCCACCGCGCCACGCCACCGCGCCACGCCACCGCGCCACGCCACCGCGCCACGCCACCGCGCCACGCCACCGCGCCACGCCACCGCGCCACGCCACCGCGCCACGCCACCGCGCCACGCCACCGCGCCACGCCACCGCGCCACGCCACCGCGCCACGCCACCGCACCACGCCACCGCGCCACGCCACCGCGCCACGCCGCCGCGCCACGCCGCCGCGCCACGCCGCCGCGCCACGCCGCCGCTGATGAAATTGAGCCGGCGCGCCGCCGCAGTAAAATCTTTCACGCCGCCGAATAAATTTATGTCACGCCGATGAAAAGTCCGTAGCACCTTTTCGGTAAAATGCATCTTGAACGCATTAAAATTAGAACTTGTGTGGGGTGCAGCGATTTTCATTTAGTTTTGTGACGTTTGTTCGCACTTTCACACAGGATTGAATCATTCGGATTGGATTTACATAAAGGTGAATAAGAGACTTTTATTAACAACGCGTTGATATTTGAGATTTTTTTAAATCTCTTACAGGTCCAAGTTGTGCGGGATTCAACGTTTATCGTGTATATTCAAATATGTATCAGAGTGATACAAGCTTATTATTTATCGCTATTAACATATTAATAACGTGTGATGCTCAATAAATGAAGGACGTAAAGGAATTCCTAGGGCCCATTAAAATGTTACGTATGCAACAGATTGCCTTTTAATACTATGTAGGGGTGGATAACGTACTTTTTTTTAAACTTAATAAAAGGATTGTAACACTTTGCCATACGACTTCACTAACAGATTCCGCACGCACCGCCAATGAGAACGACTCAAAATTGAGTAAGAGTTACTCATAGTTGTGTTGCTATTTATGTCAAATAATCAGTTCAATTCAACCTTCGTACCAACGAAGTTATGGATGGCAACTGGTTCTTGGGCATTACAGTTGTACGTGACATGAAGATGGGTAATTATGGTGGTTTGTATCATTCTCCCAGTTCTAGTGACTAGCGTTTTGTTGAAGTTTCAGAGAACTGGCCCGAGACATTCCTTGATTCTAATAAATTAAATATGTTGGCTGGTGATTTTAATATAAATTGGCGTGATAACCATAATTCGATTCATTTGAAGCGTTTAGCTGATTTTTTCAATTTAAAGCAAACGGCACAGTAGAACTTAAATTGATCATGTTTATTCCAATTTTGATTCTATTTGTTCAGTTATGAATCATGAGACCTTAGTGATTAATGTATTATACCATGTTAACGATAACGATAATTTTGTAAAATTGAAGTGCTGGAGGATATTGTTGAAGTAAGCTGATTCGAATCTTGTGGAGAGAAGCGTGGATTTTCCATTCGCTGCCGGTAATTTAGATGAATCCAGAGCTGTTATTACTAACGTTTGAAAACGTGTACCAATCAACTAGTTTAGCAAAAGTTTGTTTCTTTGAAAAACTCGAATAGCTGGTACAATTTGGATCTATTGCGTCTTAAACGGAAAAGGGACAAGTTTTGTAGATTGAATAATGACAATCATTGGAATAGGTACACAATCGCGCGTAATAAGTATTCACAATCGATAAATAAAATTCGTTGTGAATATGTTCAAAGGAAGATTGATCAGCATAAAAACAACAGCAAAGAGCTATGGGAAATTTTGAAACCTTTATTAAAACTTTGTAATTGCAAATCGCGGTTCATAACTCTTAATGACATATTAGAAAAGTCAGAACAAGTAATTGCATCTAAGTTTTATGATTATTTTGTCGACCGTGTTTCATTGATTAATCAATCCATTGAATTGGTCGATGAACATGACGAAATAAAACTGCCAGTTAATAGTAGTTGTATATTTGAAGGTTTTCACCCAATTACAACAGATGAAATTAGAGTTAATTGTTTTTCATTATGAAAATCGGGTGGAGTAGATAATGTTAATGCTACACTAATAAAATTCCACACATTTTAATTGAAGAATTTCCATGTGAAATTTCACATGATTTTCATGTGACCATACATAAATAGAATCCACCCAGAAGCACACATAACATTTATGAGTCAAATTAATAGTATGTGTGGTTACACATGGCTTTTATGTTTACACATATTAAGTATGTGTCCAACACATAGATATCATTTGTTGATCACATTGCAAAAATTTATGTGTGGGACACATAAAAACAATCTTTGAAATTTTATCAGTGTAGAGTTATTCAAGATTGTTTCATGTCATTGGCCACATCTTGCTGGACCTTATTAATGAATCATTGCAAACTGGACATGTGCCACAAATTTAGAAGGAATCCTTAGTGGTTCCTATTCAAAAAGTTGCTGGAACGATTAAAGCCGAAGAGTTTCGTCCCATCAACATGTTGCACACACTACAGACAATTTTAGAACTTGTTGTTAAACGCCAGCTGTTGGAGAATTTAAATAGTAATAGTTTGTTGATATCAGAACTATCGGGATATCGGGAAGGTCATTCTTGTGAAACTGCGTTGAATTAAGAATTAGTGAAGTGGACAAATAACTTGGAGTGTAAACAAACGATTGTTGCTGTTTTTTTTTTTTTTTTTTGATCTTAAACACGCTTTTGAAACAATTTCTAGGCCCTTTTTGTTAAGATCAATCAAGCGCTTTGGAATTACGAGTACTGCATATACATAGTTTGAAAGCTATTTGTCTGACAGAACTCAACGGCCTTCTTTTAATTATTATGTTTCCAGTCCCGTGGGGAATAACCATGGAGTGCCGCAGGGAAGTATATTAAGGCCCCTGTTATTTATTATGTATATTAATGACCTGCGATGTGTTTTACGATTTCGCGGCATTAATATTTTGCAGACGATACCGAGGATGCTACTGTGTTATTCATTGCAGCTAAGGATTTAGATGATGTCGTTTTACACTTGAATGAAGATTTGTTTTCTCTAAGTAGATGGTTGAAGTATAAAAAGCTGAGATTGAATACAAGTAAAACTAAATTTATGATAATTTCGCGGAATCGAGTAAATGAGAACTTCTCTGTTGTAATTGATGATGAGACTATTAATGGCGTTCGGGAGATTAAATATCTTGGCGTGATTATTGATGACAAACTGAAGTTCAACTCTCACATTGACAATGTCATCAAGAAAATTGCCAAGAAGTATGGAATTATATGTCGACTAAAAACGATTTAAATATTGCCAGAAAAATACAACTTAACATATCAATCATCTCTCCTCATCGAGACCTTTGCCCTTCCATTTTATTTCTGGCCAATGAAACACAAATATCGAGATTAAAGCGCTTCCAGAATAAATAATAAATTCTCTTCCTCAATTTTGATGCTAGACACCTTAAAATGGTTGTAAATGAAGCAAAAAATTGTATATTTGTTTATAGTGTTCATTTTTAAAGTAGTTAACGATTTTCGATATTTGTGTGATTGAATTGAAAGACGAAGTGATTTTCATAGATATACTAGAAACGTGGTTGACATAAGAACACCACATTTCTTGACTTGTGCTTCACAATATTAATTGTTTTTTAAAGTAATAAATGTTTTCAATTCGATGCCTAGACGTTCAGCAATACTTTCAGAATTTAAAAGACACTGCATTTCACACGTTAATTTTTTTATGAATTGTCATATTATGTATCTTGACGAAGTTATCTCTAACGGATTATTGTGTATGGATAGTTGTCATAATCTGACTTTTAATAATTATTGTAGCACTGCAAAAACAATTTTTGTTTACCACGATGGTGATGAGGCATTTTTAATATTTTATTTAATAGTAGTAGATAAAAAAAAAGTAGTCTACAAAGGTTTGAGCCTCACGCACGAATTACGGATATAGAGCTGACTGAATTTAAATTTGATAAAAAAAATGCAATTTTGAAGCTTATTTGGAAGATACCTTGAGTTAGTAGTAAGTTTTCTGGCAAATATTGGGGGTTCGTGAGCATTCCTGACATTGCTGAAAATTATGATAGCATCAGGTTGCGGGGTGTAACATGATGCTTTGTTGATTGTTCGTTAACTCTTGATTACTTGTAATACTTGTGAATATTTTAGGTGGACAAAAAGGCGAACTAAGAAGTGGACGCCTGAGCTTTTCCATACTTATATCGCTGTGAAGCAACTGTAAACTCTATAGGGAATTTATATCTGTGACTGTAACCAGTTCAATTTGTTTGCTAACCTGAAAAAAAAACGTCACATTTAATTATCCTAAAGATAAATCGTCCTGCTCAAACCTTTGTAGGGGTAATAGGTGGGACCATCATCATCATCAGAAGTTTTCCCCAGGAAAGTGTCGGAAAATTTACTCAAACTATGAGTGACCTACGTTTTAGCGATTTTGAGTAATATGAACTCAACTCTGGGTAGCATTTTTTGTCCATGTGCGAATGGTTTGGAAAGTTTTTTTTTTCTAAATCATTAAAAATAAACTCACGCTGACCAACGCCGCCACGCCACCGCCACCGAAAGCAGACGGCGTGACGCCGCCGCCGGGCGAAAATAACATATCACGCCGCCGCCGAAAACATTTTGATCGGCGCACAGGTCTAGTTTTTAGGCATGGTGCGTGTAAACAGTTATAATTGCTTCGCCAAGTTAGTTCTTGAACATTTATCAGTTGAATAAACATCGAATTTATGAATAAAGTATTAATTTCATTGATCCGTGACGAAATTTACCGCGGTAAGTCCTTGATTCATTACCCATGCCTGATCCAGGACTGAGATTTGAACTCGTGACCTTTAGCGTGAGAGGCATGGATGCAAACCACTACGCTATGCATGTCCCCCATTTATCAATAATATCATCATTAATTTTAGTACATTTTATCTCATCATTCAGTATTTCCATCGACAAAGAGTGTATTCAGGTTAAAACAAATTTAATATGCTTGTCTGTCATTTCATAAAAAGGAGTTTACTCGCTGAAAGCGCTATACATCGTTCAAAGCCTTCAACGACAAAACGTCAATCATTTTTTTTTTCGAGCAGTTCCAATTAGTAACAACTCGTATCCACAACAGCTTCGGTGGCTTCATCTATTCATTGTGACAAATTTGTTCGATTTTGATGGCACAAACATGCAAATGAGACAGATTCATGTCGTTCAACGCACATGTCGCTACCAGAAACGATACATTACGATACGCAAAGGTCGGGTGCAGAGGCTTCCGATGTTGACCTTTTCGATTGTAATCTGCATGATTGACAATCAAGCCATTGAGGAAGGTCCGTAAAAAGGTTTACCTGATGGCACAATGTCCCGCTAGTACAACATGCTTTTAGTTGGGTAGGTACCTTCTACGCAGGGGGTATCATGACAAGGCAAAAAGTCAAAAATGATTACGAGAATCGTGATACCACCGATGATGATGATGCTACTTAAACCGACATACGGTGTTCAGAGCAATTGAAATTGTATACATAACGAATGGTCTGATGGAGAGCACAATATGACCAAATCCCCACCTTTCGGTTTCAAGCCATGCGGCTAATTGTTGTCAGTCAAATGTCACTCTACGGACACTCAACAGTAGCATACAATCCAAACCAAACCAAATCAAACCCAGCCAAACCCACAACGGATCACTACCGACTCTGCAGCACACCAAATGTAGTTTAGCACTCTCACTCGCTGGTTCCAGGATTGAGGTCAGCGATCTGCGGGATTTGTGGGCAATGGATTCTCTATACATGTCACTCAGTGTTGGTTGTCAGCCGCTGTGCGGAATGTTTTCCTGATTTATTGAGCTTTAATGATTATTTGAAGCGGAGACAATTAGTCATAATTTATGACCAAACAATTGAGGACTTTATTTGAGTGAAATATTAGCACATCCGAACGGAGCTGAAAACGGTTGATTTATTTTGTGTGCTGTGAGGATTTGCAAACCGCAGGATTCCAATCCTAAACAAACGACCGTGTTCCTTTTTTTGTGAATTTTATTATCTTAGATGATGGATATACACACGCCTACAGGCGAGACTCCTTGCAACACCCAAAGAAAGACATCTTTAGTGGTGCTAACGTTTGCTGAATTTTACATATGCATACCAAGAACACTATCGGGAAGAGGAGAATTTTCATTTTTACCCGTACTTAGGGTAGGGCCAGATATACAGTATCGGACAATATACCATTGATTTTTTTTTCTCTTTAAAAAATTCAAAGAACGGTAACTTTTCAGGATGATATATTTTATAAAATGTTGGCTGCTAGTTGGACAGGTATTCAAGACTTATCGGCAAGCTTGCAAATGCTCATTACAGCTTAATGCTACTTTTGCCCCGTAACGTGGGTAGATCACCTTTTCGTGGTACGTTACGGGATGTAAGATCTACCACCGATTCCTTGTCCTGACTTCTTCAAACTAGGGGAACAGGATTTTTCAGTAATCAAAGGAACACATCTTAGTCCTTGTTACTTTTTATGCCTTTTTGATAATGATAAGTCCTCGGGTTGCCTGAACCGAGGATGATCTTGAAACAAGGAAAAAATGAGTTAGTTAGTATTCACCTATGTATGTGATTCCTAATCTTCTATTCGTTGTTCCCTAGTTTGAAGTGGTTAAGACTAGGGTTCTGATGCATGGTCATTATCGGTTTCATAGCTTGTTTTTGTTGTTAAGGAATCCAATTTTGACTGACAAAGGGGCGCGCCTTTGGAGGGTGTTTTAACACTCCGAAGGGTATAAATAGCGGAACCTTTCAGTTAGAATCGATTCCGTGCGATGAAGGCAAGAATGACAACTGTACCAACGCCGAATACTGATGGAGTAAAATGACATGCACTAAACTAAGGACACGGGATATACTACAATAGATCAAATTACTAGTCGCAGTGGTGTTATGTCCCGAACAGAGGAAAAAAAAAACTCAAGACGCGGGATATACTACAATAGATCAAATTACTGGTCGCAGTAGTGTTATGTCCCGAACAGAGGAAAAAAAAATGCTATTTTTACGGATTTATGAAGCTATGAAACATTTTAATGATAATTCTTATTTACAAGATGCAAGAACAGAAGGTAAAGTGTGTGTATGACACATCAAACATATCAATTTAGATTTCAGAGGGTCACAATAGCGATTAGCTGTAACGATGAGCAACGCGATGAGCCAGCAATCAGCGATCATAAAATCGCTAGTTGTGACCTTCTGAAAGCAAAATTGTCAAATTTTATATCATATACAAACTTTACCACCTCTTCTTGCATCTTACAAATAAAAACTATCATTATAGTATCCCATTGTTTCATAATAACAAAAAATAGCATTTTAGCTGTAATGAGCAATTGCAAGCCTGCTTATCGGTAATATTTTGAGCTTAATTGACTGAATCTTTATCCCTAGTTGGTAAAGGCATGGTATTATGTTGCTAAGGGCAGTTTTCCAGTCGTGGCTGATTTAGTAGATCATTTGATTTGAAATCCGGGATGATTTAGAGAACATAGAATATCTAATATTCATATAAATCAGAGTTCAATTTTAATCTCTTGAAAAATAATACATAACTTCTTGCTTTGTTTACATACTCTCAAAACCGCTCACAAGTAAACTTGATTTTCGTTGTACATTATTAATGTCTTATATTTAAAGTTAAAGGAACTGGACCGAATACTCGCGGTTGTCTCGAGATTTATGGAGGTTTACAATTTGTTTTTTTGGATGGGAAAAGGGAAAAGAAGGTTTGCAATGTAGTTTACGATACAAATATTTAATTAATCCGAAAATATGAACTTATTTCTTTTCATCTTGAAAACTACATTTAAAAAAAACCCACACGTAAAAAATACAAACTAAATACAAGGTTAATCCAGCTTACAAAAAGATTAATATTCTTAAAGTAAACACATATGAGTTTCATAAACTCCAGATCGCGTCTAGCCAAAATATCCCGAACTGGAACATTAGGTTGTCTACCTCGAGCCCGAAGGGAATCGTACAGCTCAGATCTGACGCCACGATGCACAGCACAAGACCAAATCATGTGATCGGCGTCTTGGTAACCTTGTCCACATTCACATTAATTGCAATCCCCCAGCCCAACACGGAACAAGTGAGCGTTTGACGAATGGTGATTGAACATGAGGCGAGACATCATACGAATGAAGTCTCGACCCACCTCCAACACCTTGAACGAAGGACTCTTCGACACCTTAGGGATGATCGAATGTAGCCATCGTCCCAAACTCCCTTCATTCTATTTATTCTGCTAGCTGACGAGTGACGATAAATGAAGAAAAATTCATCGTAAGCGATTTGTCGATCGTAAATATCGCCTTCCATAGCACCCACCTTAGCAAGTGAGTCCGCCATCTCATTGCCCAGAATCGAGCAATGAGATGGGTGCTTTACCGGCCTCATGGAGCGAATAGCCTCGACATAACTAAGACTATCCGTAAAAATAAAGTAGTGATCTGGTGAAAGTGAGGCGATGGTTTCTAGCGTATAATATATTGCCGCCAGCTCAGCAACATATACGGAATAAGGAGCTTGAAGCATTCGAGAGGCCCTATTAAATTCGTTAAAAATACCAAATCCAGCGGACGCCTCTATTAGTGATCCATCTGTGAACAACTTGCGGAATCAACTTGGCCAAACTTTGCAGTGCATAGTGACGGAACAATCATGGAACGATGTTCTGAGATTCCGCGACCCAGACAACCAGAAATCGTATAACAATGTACAGACAGTATCGTAAATTGCTACAGTTTAAGTCAAAATCGCATATTAGAATGGCATACCTCGCATCATGTTTAAGTTAAATCGTATAGAATGCAAATTTCCGACTTATATGCGATGACTCATTTTTCCGTCGTACTGTATCACAAAATTTAATCGGATTACATCGTAAGACTTTTCAAAATGGATTTGTTATTACAGATCAAATCGCATATGATGTTAAATCACCTCTTTTAAAATTAAACGAAAATATGCGCGTATATGGCCTCCACTTTTGTACGTATAAGCCATTTCTTTGCATTCTATACGACTTATTTGTTTGTATATATGTTTGTATATCACGAAAACAACTTTGAATATACGGGCATTCTGGTTGTCTGGGGAATCTCTTGCGTCATAGATAAATCAAAACTAACTGAATTGCCGAAGTCGGAGAAGCATACACGATGAGGATTATGCTGTGACGGGCTGTGTTATGTACCCGTAGTACAATGACATAAAACGAGTTTGAGGGTTTAGCTCAAGAAGCTTCTCAAAGTTTTTGATTACCAGTGGGTTCATAGCTTCACAACGGGTGAGGAGCCTGAGGGACAATTCCGAAAACCGATCAGAGAGTGGCAACATGACAGCCAACACTTCAAGACTCATCGTATGAGTCGAGTGCATGCATCCTAACGCGATACGAAGACAACGATATTGAATACATTCCAGTTTGAAGATGTGAGTTTTAGCCGTCGACTGGAAACAAAAGCTACCGTATTATAAAACCGATAAAATCGTTGTCCGGTACAACGTCAGAAGATCTTGCGAATGAGCTCCCACCACGTTCCGGTAATTGTTCGGAGAAAATTGATTCTTTGTTGGCATTTTCGTCTCAGATACTCAATGTGGGATCGCCAGGTGCATTTGGAATCGAACCAGACCCCAAAATATTTGAAAGACATGGAATGAGTGATTGGCTTACCCAAAAGTTGAAGCTTCGGTTGTGCTGTGCTATGCTTCCTAGAAAAAACGACCAACTCAGTTTACTCCGTGGAGAATTCGATACCTATCTGGATAGGCCAGGTAGATAAATTGTCTAAGGTTTCATGTAATGGTCCTTGCAGGTCGACCCCTTTGGGTCCTGTCATAGACACTACGCCGTCATCTGCAAGTTGTCTCAACGTGCAGTTGTCACTTTGACAATTGTCAATTTCTCTGACGTAAAAAATATACAAAAGGGGGACATGATCCCTGGGGGAGACCCATATAGCTAAATCGTGAAGCTGTAGAGTTTCCATGAGAAAAACTCATATGTTTCTCTGACAGCAAATTGTACAAAAAGTTATTAATTAATGGAGAAAGGCCACAAGCGTGGAGTTTGTCTGAAAGGACTTCAACCGATACTGAATCAAAAACCCCTTAATATCCAAGAACACAGAAGCCATTTGCTCTTTTTTAGCAAAAGCCAACTGAATTTCTGTGGAAAGCAACGCGAGACAGTCGTTCGTTCCCTTGCCCCTATGGAAACCAAATTGAGTATCTGAGAATAGGTGGTTCATCTCAACCCATTTGTCCAAGCGAAAAAGGATCATTTTTTCCAACAATTTTAGAATGCAAGATAACATAGCAATCGGACGATACGAGTTATGATCTGACGCGGGTTTTCCAGGTTTTTGAATGGCTATAACTCTTACTCGCCTCCAATCATCTGCGACAATATTGAGCTCCAGAAACTGACAACACAAATTCTACATGCGCCTCTTAGCGACGTCTGGGAGGTTCTTCAACAAGTTGAACTTGATCCTATCAGCCCCCGGAGCCGAATTGCGACACGAAAGGAGCGCGAGTGAGAGCTCCAGCATTGAAAAAGGCTGGCTGATCTCGTCTACCGAATTCGTCGTTTCGCGAGGAATCATCTGTGCCGGCACAGAATCAGGACACACTTTTCGCGCGAACTTGAGATGCCAACGATCCGAGTACTCCTCGCTCTCGTTGTTTGAAGATCGGTTACGCATCCTTCGCGCCGCGTTCCACAACGTTTCGCGCGATAATCCGTCCATGAATTTCCGCCAGTATCCGCGTTTCTTAGTTTTGATGAGGCTCTTGAGTTCGCGTTCAAGCGGCCGAGTACGCTTCGAAATGCTCGAGTGTTCCACGATTCCGGAAAAGCTTAAACGCGTCGGAATTTTCACGACAAACCTCTGTGCATTGCTGGTTCCACCAAGAGGATGGAGGTTTCCTACGAAAAGACGTTCCTGGAACCAGCCAAGTTTGAGCTTGAAGCGCGCTGTCCAAGATCAGATTGGAGAGGAAGTTATATTGCTCCAACGGTGGAAGCTCTTCTACCAAAGTTAGTGCTTCATCTATCACAGTCTTGAACTTTGTCCAATCGATATTACGGGTGAGATCGTACGCGACGTTAACGGGTTCTGACGGTCTGAACCCACTGGCAATCGCTACCGTGGGGATCCTGGATTATTATAATCCCCGTGCAATCCAACGATAATGAATTAGAGCTAACTGTGAGTCTAATATGCTACCATTCGAGGATGGTCCAGCCAAACGTGTTACTTCTCCATTGTTAAGAATTGTCATATTTAAGTTATCACAGAGGTCATAAATATATCAAAGTAGAATGGTTGTCATCATACTGTTCCCCCCAGCCTGTACCGTGGGAATTCAAATCTCCCATAATCAACCGAACCGGAAGAACTGAACAGATATCTGAAAGTTGTTTTCGATTAACCGAAACTCGGGGAAGAATATACACAGAAGCAATACAAAGGCTCTTGCCTTTAACAATAGCCTGACATGCAACAACTTCAATACCTGGAAATTGTGGAAGATTCACTCAATATAGGGAATGGCACTTTTTGATGCCTAAAAATACCCCTCTTCCACGTGAATCCTCACGATCCAGTCGAATAATGTTAAAATTATAAAAAGGAACATCGATATCTGAAGAGAGCCATCTTTCACAAAGAGCAAAAGTATCACCACAGACAAACAGACGTAACTCTTCATTGTGTATCTTCGTTCACACATTTAACGGTTGATTTGAATATTATCAGTTCCGTGAACTACTCGCCGCAGCGCTGGCATCGGACCACTTTGACGTTTCTATGCATTCTATAGAACTTTTATGCAATATTGTTTGCGAGTTATCGAGCAAGCTTGTTTTCCGCGAGAAGCCTGAAAGATGTCGCTACTGAGGCTCTATGTTTTGAGATACTATGTTTTCTAGAAAAACTTTTTCAAAGAGTTACGTCTGTTTGTCTGTGGTATCACAATCATTAGTAAACTAGAAACTTAAAAGGGTCTAATTTAGGAATTAGACGTCGACAATTCCACTGTAGAACAGTGATCAAATCCCCGACCTCGTTTGGAAAATTATCCATCCATGGAAATGATTGCTGCAAGGAGGGGCAACTTAAATGTCAATTGCTTCAAGAGAGTCTTCACAGTAGGAAACATTACCAGAACAATGCTTTTGAGAGGATCAGAAATATCGAGGTAATTGAGGAAACCGTCCACAATGTCATCAAATGAGAACAACCCAGATGAAGAAGGGGCTTCAGTTCTTAAATATTGAACATTAGGGGTTTTGGATGTCCCCGGGAGTGGTGGAAATCCTTGGTATAGTCAGTTCTTCGGAAACCAGGAGGATTTGAGACTTCCTTTTTTCAACCACTCTTTGATTTGTGCAAGCTGATTTGAGGTTCCTCATCAGCGACTATCCGTGAACGGATGCGTCTTCGTTTCCGTGATAAAACTTCCGGTAAACTGATAGGAATTCCCTCCTCAGCCAAGTCAGAGTCAGACTCGTCGTCTGACAAAAAAGCGAAGCGATTTGCGTCGTTGGTCGATGGCTTGGCTGTCTTGCTTGGCATTTCTGCAAAAGACCACCTGGAACGTTCCTTAAGAGAGCGTTCTAGTTTCTCCCCGCGTTGTTTGTACACCGGGCACGACGAGAGACCATGAGGAGGAGTTCCTTTGTAGTACACGCATTTTCGTGCAGTAGCTTCACAGGAGCCATCCTCATGCTTCTCCCCGCATTTGGAACAGCGTGCCTTACTGCCACAGTGGGAGGCCGTATGTCCCAACTGCTTACAGTTTTGGCAGTTCATGACCCGGGGAACGAACAAGCGCACAGGCAGTCGAAGTTCTCCCAGCTCAATGTAGTGAGGAAAGACTGAACCAGAAAAGGTCTACGTCTACCATTAACCACGAATGTTGTGTTCCGATTAAGCTACATACACTACCGATGATAAGTTTAAGGACACCCAAAACAACCATGCAAATATGTTTTGTTCAATTTTCGATCTCCAAAGGTTATTTGAATGGTATGCATGGTATAACATAAGGGAAGGTCCATTAATTATGTCCCGCAAATTTGGCCCATTTTCAACACACCCCCCCTCCTCCCTTTGTCACATTTTTTATATGGACCTTAATTTTTTTTTGTATGACTCTTTACAGTTTCCAAACCCCCCCCCCTCCCCCCTAAAAGTGTGACATAATTAATGGACGATCCCTAAGTGTTCTACTACTACTTTTATTTCAAAATTTGGCCAACCCGATTCTGAGAAAATCAATCACGATTCTTCAGAGTAAATTTTGAAAAATATTGTAACTGTGGGCGAACTTTTAGCACACAAAATTTTAGAATTATATTGAACAATTTGCCTTTTGAATTTGAATTTGCCATTCAATACCTTTCAAATGATCTAAAGAGAACGAAAATTGCACGCAACATGACAGAGATATGAACATAACAAATATGTCATGTTTTTTTTTGGGGGTGTCCTTAAACTTATGCTCGGGAGTGTATGTTGGGGAGAAAGTTAGTCATGACAAACATCGTAAGCGTTTGTTAATACAGTATCCGTTTGATTTAGGTAATCAGCCCGGAAATTTAGTTCTGCCTAAATTGAACCGTGCCAAAATCGAACGGGGAGGATCCCTACATTTTGATGATTGTTGTGATAACTACGGAGACGGATAGAAATCAAACACTGTTGATTCAATCATAAAAGTAATTAATGAAATCAATTTGATTTCTGATTTTGAATTCATAATGTTTATCTGAATACGGGCCTGGCGTAATTGGTTAGCATCCATGCATCTCACGTTAAAAGATTTTATTCATGCATCACTTGACAGTTTAAGAAAATATCTAAATGCTCTGATTGTCATATAATGTAGCAAGCAATAAGGGGTGCATGATCAGAACAGCGATAATCGTTTTCCCCACAAAACAAGCACCTCCCCGTATAACCTCCCTCGTCTATTTTGCCCCATTACCTCTATTATGTTTATACACGAATATGAGGACTGAATATGCTATAACCATATTATGTACCATGTTAAGTAACGTTCGTGGAAGTGATAAGATTTAAAGGACTGGTGGCTGATAATAAAAATACAAAAAAAAAATTAAGAGAAGATTACCCTGAAATTACTATTGAAATGGTTCGTTAGTTTTCCTTATTAGGGAGTTTTTCAGCCATAAGATGGTAGTACAGGTATACCTCAATATAACGTAACTATTCGTTTTTCACCTCCATCGTCGATTTCTCACAAGCAACAATTAAATAACGTAAAGTAACAACCTTATCTAATCGCAATGTTAATTTGTGTGATTGAATTGTTGTTGGCGAGAAATTGAAGATGACACTAAAAAGTGACAGTTACGTTATAACGAGGTATACCTGTATTGTAATGAATAAAACAGCTCCTAAAAGGCACATGATGGAATAGAATAAATAAAACACAACGAGGCGTGCTATTCCATGCTTGCTCGTCATTTTCTTTTGTCTGTGCCTATAGTTAGATGCTAAATGACTGTCTGCACGATAAATATTATTCACCACATAGACACAAAGGACTCGTTTTCGATTGATTACATCCGACGGGACGAAGTCTGGTCTGAAGCTTTAACTGATTGATGTAGTGTCATAACAGCCTGAAACTAATGGCACCGCGGAAGAGCTGCTTCACAACAATAATAGCAGCCACCGATTTTGGATAACAGAAGAGTGATTCACATTTATTCTTCCACAAATAAATGATATTTTTTTTTCTTGCCTACCACAATTTGGTCAAATTGTATCACTGCTCACACAAAATTATACCCTCTTTGTTCGTAACAATATAGAGTAAAGTGGGGCAAGAGTACGCACTTGCATATATCTTTTTCATCGCACCATCAAACTTTAGACTGCACATACATAGCAATGCATTACAAAGGTTGCTACTCCGTGGTTGATGTTGACCAGAATTAGTGAAATTGCACAATGAATAAACTGAATGGAGCTGGGAGTGATCGTCCATACTCAAATGATTTTTTTTTATCTAGTTCGTTTATTTGGAAGGCTCAATCGCGTTAGCTTTACGGAGCCGATAATTCATTGTTCACTGTGTGTAACAAAATTCACTTAATTCTATGTCTAGTAGGAGTTGGGCCGATTACTCGCGGCTTACTCGAGGTTAGAAGGGTACATTTTCGAAGGATAGGATCAGGGGAGGAGCTTGGGGTAGGGTTTCGTTGTCTCATCAGAGCGTTGTCGCCAGTATGAACGGTAGTGCTGTTCTAGCTTCGTCCGGAGTTCGACCGGCTATGGTGGGTGACCAGTGGGCGACGATGAGACTCATCGAGACGGGGGGACAAGACAAACAAAAACTAATAAAGAGAGACAAAAGACAAAAGGAATTAAATTCTTATACTAGACATTTGAAGAAAAACATAAACGGACTGCATATAGCAGAGATCACGGGTTGCCAACACGTCTCTGATAGGAACATAGGGTTGTCTTCCTTGGGCCTCGAGGGTATTCAAAAGTCGCTCTCTGGCGGCGTCACTATCCGTACATTGCCAAACTGCGTGTTCGATGTCATCGTAACCGTTTCCACACCGACAGATGTTGCTGTCCACGAGGTTTATTCTATTGAGATGAGCATCTACCGAGTAGTGGTTGGACATAAGTCTACTCATCACGCGAATGAAGTCACGACTTAAGCCCAAGCCTTTAAACCACGCTCTCGAAGAAACTTTAGGAATAATTGCTTCGGTCGGTTTGCCGAATCGAAAAGGTACTCTGACGCACTAAATGGTAAAATTCATCGTGTGAAATTTGCCTGTCATACAATTCACCTTCCTGCGCGCCCACCTTTGCGAGAGAGTCCGCCTTCTCATTGCCTGGGATTGAGCAATGTGAGGGGACCCATACAAAGGTAATCATATATGATCTTTCGACCAGCACACACATCTGCTCCCTTACCTTTGAAAGGAAATAAGATGAGTGCCTACCTTGTTTCATCGACCGAATTGCCTCAATCGAACTGAGACTATCCGTGAAGATGAAGTAATGGTCTGCGGGCATGTTGGAAATCATCCCCAATGCGAAGTTTATTGCTGCCAGCTCAGCAACAAAAACGGAACAAGGTTCCTGAAGTTTGCGGAAGGCGCTAGAGTTTTCATTGAAGACACCGAAGCCAGTGGATCCATTGAGACGGGACCCGTCTGTAAAATATCTTTTCATGCAATTGACTTGTTGGTACTTTTCAGTAAAAATACGCGGAATAATAATAGGTCGAAGTTGATCGGGAATCCCATGAGTTGCTTGTTTCATGGTCAGATCATATTCAATTGAGGAACTGCGATTGGTGAAGTGAACACGGTCTGGAGTATAACAAGGAAGCAGAGTTACATTTTTCTCGTGTGTGCAAAAATGTGCTGCCGAGACTCTCAACAAACCGTCTCCCGTCGCAACGAAAACAACATGTGACGAGCGAGAAAGAGACACGCGGGAATAAGATACGAGCGAGAAACAAATGCGACACCCAAAAATGCTGGCGTGCGCGAGGCTCGCGCTGATCTCATGTGCCTCATCTCATGTGCTACAATTAATGCTAGAACTGCAGAGCTCGAAGTTCTGGAAGGTGTAGGTAAGTGAAATACAGGCTGTTGAAACTTGGTTGCTTTGACCGACATTCATTTGCGTTTGCACAAACCATTCCTATTTTAGAGGAAAGGTAGCATATATTTGCAGTGCTTAAATTCTTGAAATCCTCTAATAGCAAAAGCCATTAATTTGCCGGTCAATTAGAATATTCTTTGTTTATTTTTACCGGTTCAACACTTAACTGCACTTGCATGACTAACATCTTTTGACACGTTATTTTCAAAATATAGAATGGACAAAAATTCTACAAAAATTGTATCGGTATTGTTTAGTACGGGGATTTGACCGTTGCAAGACGTTCACACATTTTCAACGTAATTTAACCATTCATCGGCAACACAACTGGTATACATTGTTAGATGGGATTCAAAATACGAATAGATTATATCGGAATGCTACGAATGCAGCAATGTTATGATAATTCAATGGGTGAAAGAATTTTTTGCAGAACATTTTTTTCTTGGCGTATTACCTTTACGCGTTCACTTGTACTTTGTTACCATTACTTTAAAATGTTCAGATTTTTTTTAATGTGCCTCGTGTGATCGAGCATTCAGATAAATTCTATAACAGAAGCGGTGATGGCGCGGTCTATGCTAAATAGCTGCAGCAAAATAGTGACATGAGCGGGCATCGTTGGCTTTAACTCAGATGAGCTTGTAGACCAGTGCAGTGATATATTTACCATTCCAATTATTAATATCACCAAGTCTACCGACCTTCTGTTCTGTTCCTTCAAATCGCTTTCTGGTTGGCACGGTACGATCTAGGTGGCTTCTGCTGACCATTGCTCTGAGGGTTTCGATGGCATCGTTTTCGCGTCGATGTCCATAATCGCTTAGAAGAAATAACCTTTTCGGTTAGATAATGGGCGACCTTGCCTTTATATACCAACAGTGTCAGAAGGAAGCGCCTGAGTATCGGCACAAATTCCACAAAGTGACCACCAAGCGCCACCATCTCGCTACAACAAACCAGAAAGTGGTACAGCCATTGCTACAACCTGCAACAGATCAACCAAACAAATCATCATGTTGCCACCATGTTACCAGAGTGTATGGTTTAAATTTGGAAAATGCCGTGTTGAAAGTTAATTTATCCATTAGAAAAATTATGATATTCAAAAACTTAAGCACATTCTCAAGTCATCCTTTTTTTTAGCAACTCGCTAATTCAGATCAGGAGAACATCAGCAAATGCTGATCTTTTAAAACTTCCTGGCTATCTAGGGAGCATATCTGAAAGAATATCCTGTTACTTATGCAACGTTTCCTAAACATCTACTAAATTTCCTTAGGTTTTAGAAAAAGTACCTTGAAATTAAACGATGGTCCAAAATCTTCATCTTCAGGAAGTTCATTGAGATTTTTAAGATCTCTGACAAACTGCTATGAAGTTCCCTAAACTGAAACGAAGATCCCTGAAGTATTCTATCTTTACGAAATTCCCTAAACTTTTTCAAAATGCCCTGAAGTATTCTATCTTTACGAAATTCCCTAAACTTTTTCAAAATGCCCTGTACTTCTATGAAGTTATACGCAGTTCCTCGAATTATTACGCAGTACACAAAACTTCATCAAAGCTTGCTTCACGTCTACGTTTCTCGTTGATTTTGCACAAAGTTCGACGCACAAAATTTCCTGAATTTGTGCGGAATTCTCTGAACTATTTCAAGTCCATGAGGTTTCATCAAAGCTCTGAAGTTATAAAAAAGGTCCCTGAATAATAAAGAGGTTCCCTGCCATTAAACAATAAACTTCTACGAAGATACCTAAACTTGTATAAAGTTCCCACTTCTACGAATTTTTCTGAACTTTTCCATGATCTCAGAACTTCAAATAATTTCACTAAATTTAGCTCATGATTTATCTGACATATGTTGGTCTTAATGCATAAAACAAAATATAATAATAATAATACCAAAGAAACATTCAAAATCAGGACAGTGTTCTAGTGAAAACAGTTAAAGGAACATTAGGAAGCATAAGTGTTACTAATCACATTAGCGACAGTATGAACAGCCCATACTGTCAATTACGAGCGGCGAGGTGTATGATGTGTGGTTGTCTTATAACTTTTTCAGGTACTTAGAAGAAGAGTTATCGAAGCAGTTCGATGAAACTCTACGAAGTTCAATGAAGTTCAGTGAGCTTCTACAAAGTTAACTGAACTTTAAAGAAAAATCTGAGCTTCAAGAAAGTTTCCTGAACTTTTAAAAAGTTCCCTGAAGTACCACGAAGTTGCTTGAAGAACTATAAAATTCCTTGCAACTCGGATAGCAGTTCGTACCCTGGTGTAGTGGCTGTCAGACAGCACCAGTAAATCAACAGAGGAAGTGGTAGAGGTGCTGCATGAATAGGTGGTGATAATAGACGTGCCCTCAGGAGGCCGATAAAGCATGCAAAAACGAACATCAGCATCCTCGACAGAAAGGGTTTGTGGATCTGTCGAGATTCGATGCGTTGCAAACAAAAAAAAATAATATAGGAAATCGATTTAGATCTCCATTGTAATATTTGTTTAGTCCTTCGGCTCCACAGAGCTTTCAAAGATATTGAACCTACTAAATAAACATTTTGGAAACATGGTTTTCGATTCATATACTGACCGTTGAGTGTGACAAATATGTTGGATTCATCCCAAAATTTACAATTCAGTTTTCTTATTTCTCATCATATTTTCAGGTTGACTACTACTTGGGACGAACATACCATGCTTTTTGTCTAAATATATTTGAACAGTTCTCAAATTTAAGTAGATGTTTGAATTAACTAGTGATGTCGGCTACAGCTTGAAAGGCTGAAAATACTGATGGATGAAGTCATACGAATCAATTTCAACAACGAAGTTTTTTTTAAAGGGCCCTCCGAACTATTGGTTCTCTGCCAGCTGCAAAATACCTATCAATTTGATCCACCAAGATCAATCGGATCCAAATCTGACTGATCAATATCCCAAAATTTGAGCTAATTTGGTGGCGAACTGATTCTGCACTATAAGAAGAGTGTATTTTTTGTCCTCATCATTCTAGCCCTGCACCATAATGATTTACTGAAAAGTTGTCCATCGGAGCCCCCCCTCTTACTTGAAAATTTCCCAGCTACAACTTTGTTGAATGTCAAGAAAATTTGTTCTTAATTAATTTCCAAGTTGATAACGTGCTGGTAGGATTAATCGGCTGTTTTCAGGGCAACACTGCATCTTGCCCTTATGACATAATAGCATCAATTTTTTGTCTGCTGAATAGTAAATGAACCATGTCAGAAGAACATTATCTTCCTAATCAATCAATAACTATTAATCCTAACGTTCAATTTTTCAATTCCCACAAAAACTTCAAAGGGCCAAGTGCAGTATGAGTTCGCATCCTAATGAGAACAAATTTTGTGAGAATGATCAGGTGCTGATTTGAAATCGTTTGAACTTGGTGGAGCTAAATCAATATTTTGAACCATGAAAATTCCATGCGCATGGATCGGTAATAAATAACCCCGCCGGTAATTGGTTCGTAATTGTTTAACTCATCTTCCGCTTGAAATACTTCTATAAAACCACAATCTCTCAACCCTCAAAAACTGAATACCAACTGATTGAAATCAATCATTGTGCCAGCAACACGAGAATGTGACAGGACTACAACAGTTATCTGCTGTTTTTTTTTTTAATCACCAACCAGCCAGTTTTAGTATGCACGCAGGACGTAGGTGCGCTGCCGATCTCCTTGGAGCTCGCCGAGCTTAGCTCATGAGACACAGCACATGTGACACGAATGAGGCACGTAGGAACAAAAAAGAAACGCGAAATAATACGTCTCGAAATGTACCAGGCACCTACGATCTTATAGAAAGCGTGTCTCTATCACGCGGGATGGATGCACGTGTACATTAACTCTGCAAGGAAGACACATATCTGATGATATGTAGTGGTGGTAGATTCTCATAAATCGAGATTGTGTGTTCAGCCCAAGAATTTCTTCAAAATTAGCAATTATAAGTGTGTTCGTCACTCCGCATTTGATTAGTATTCTGAGAGAGAGCTCCCAGAAACGGTTCTGGAGGGGTGTTACTCCTGCCAGAACCTCGAGACTCATGTTATGCGTTGAGTGCATACAGCCTAGAGCAATACGCAGACAACGATATTGAATTCGTTCCAATTTTATTAGGTGACTTTTTCTTGCCGAGAGAAAGCAGAAAGAGCCGTACTCTAGAACAGAGAGAATAGTTGTTTTATAAAGCGTTATGAGGTCTCCCGGATGAGAACCCCACCATGTGCCACAAATTGAACGGAGAAAGTTGATCCTCTGCTGACATTTTTGCTTCAAATACGTAATATGGGTATTCCAAGTGCACTTTGAATCAAACCAGACCCCAAGGTACTTGAAAGACAATCATTGAGTAATGTTTCTGCCCAAAAGATTAAGATGCATTTGGGCTGGGTACCGCTTTCGAGTAAACACTACCAGTTCAGTTTTCTGCGGCGAGAATTCGATCCCCAGATTCCTAGCCCAAGAAGACAAGTAATCTAAGGAACTTTGCAATGGTCCTTGCAAGTCCACGGCATGTGGACCTCTTATGGAAACCACACCGTCATCTGCAAGTTGTCTTAGCGTGCATTGTTCTGCCAAACAGTTGTCGATATCTTTGACATAAAAGTTATAAAGAAGAGGGCTGAGACATGAGCCTTGGGGCAGGCCCATGTAGCTAATTCTGGAAGTTGTCAGTTGTCCAAGGGAAAAGTTCATTTGCTTTTCTGACAACAAATTGTACAAGAAATTATTTAAAATTCCGGAAAGTCCCCATCTGTGCAGATTGTCTGACAGAATTACAATGGAAACTGAATCAAAAGCCCCCTTAATGTCCAAGAATACTGAAGCCAATTGCTCCTTGTGCGCAAAGGCCAGTTGAATATCTGTGGAAAGCAGCGCTAGACAATCGTTTGTTCCTTTGCTCTTGCGGAACCCAAACTGTGTATTTGATAGCAAGTTATTTGTTTCGACCCACTGATCGAGTCTCCGAAGGATCATTTTCTCCAACAATTTCCTAATGCACGAAAGCATCGCAATCGGGCGGTATGAGTTATGGTCAGACGCTGGTTTACCAGGTTTTCGAATGGCTATTACTTTGACCTGTCTCCATTCAGGCGGTATAATGTTGTTTTGTAGTAAGGAATTGAATAAGTCTAGCAAGCGTCTTTTAGCGATATCTGGGAGATTTTTCAGAAGATTGAATTTAATCATATTGCTTCCCGGTGAGGAGTTGTTCGATGAAAGCCATAGAGCCATAGAGAATTCCAGCATTGTGAATGGTCTATCCAGAGAGCTGCCGCTCGGAGACGCTTCTCGAAGAATGTGTTGTGCTGGAACTGAGTCCGGACAGACTTTTTAGCGAAATCGAATATCCATCGGTTGGAGTATTCTTCACTCTCATTAGAAGATGAGCGGTAACGCATGTTTCGAGCCACCCTCCACAAGGTGGTCATTGAAGTTTCTCGAGAGAGTCCCTCGACGAAATTGCGCCAATAACCGCGTTTTTTTGCTTTGATTAATTGTTTCAGCTTTGTCTCAAGCTTTGAATATTCCTCGAAGTAAGTGGAGGTTTTGTGTCTACGAAAAGCTTTGAAAGCATCAGATTTTTCTACATACAATTTTGTGCATTCTTCGTCCCATCCAGGTGTGGCTGGTCTCCTTTTGAAGGGTGCACTTGGAACTTTTCTTTTTTGTGCTTCCAGTGAACTTTTGTAAATTAAATCGGCGAGGAATCGATATTCTTCCAATGGTGGAAGCGTATCTATTGATTCGGCACCGATTGTCACCGCCGTTGCATATTTATGCCAATCTATGTTCCTTGTAAGATCAAATGGAACTCTAGATGGTTCTGCAGAGTGAGGGGCGCACTTAATTGAAATGATGATTGGCAAATGATCGCTACCATGGGGATCATTGATAACCTTCCACAGACAATCCAATGATAGTGATCTTGAACACAAAGATATGTCGAGTCGGCTTTCTCGAGCCGGAGGTTTTGCTATACGTGTCGCTTCACCAATGTTCAAAATAGTCAAGTTGAAATCGTCGCATAAATCGTAAAAAATAGCCGCTCTATTGTCATCATATAGATCGCCCCACCCAGTACCATGGGAGTTCATATCACCCAGAATTAATACTGGGGATGGAAGAATCGAAACTAGATTCCAGAGTTGACTACGGCTAATGGAGGTTCTTGGTGGAACATAAACTGAAGCTATGCAAAGGTCTTTGTTCTTCACATTGATTTGGCAAGCGACGATTTCGACGCCTGATAGAGCAGGAAGGGAAGTTTTGTAGAAAGGGTAGCACTTTATGATCCCTAAAAGTACTCCTCCATAAGAATCGTCTCTATCCAGGCGTATAACGTTAAAATCGTGGAAGTTGAGTTCTTTATCTGAAGAAAGCCATGTTTCACAGAGAGCAAATATATCACAATTAGAATTGTGAAGTAAAATTTTGAACGAGTCTAGTTGAGGCACTAGACTACGGCAGTTCCACTGTAGCACAGTGATCATATCTTCAACCTCGTTCGACGAATTATCCATCGAAAGATATGATTGATGCAAGGAGGGGCCATGAAACAGTCAATTGCTTAAGATATGATTCTAATGTTGGAAGCAAGGCAGAAACTAAGCTTCTAAAAGGGTCTTGTATGTTGAACATATTTAATATGAATTCCACAATGTCCGAAAAAGCTAGCAAACCTCGTTCGGACTTGGATTTCTTTTGAGAAGTTTGAGGAGCAGCTTTATTATTTTTCTTATCTTTTTTGGGCAATGGTGGAAAATTCCAGCTGCATCCAGGGATTGGTTCAGCAGGAGCCTTCGCTTTTGGTTTTTCATCCCCATTACCCTGGGAATTTGCCAATCTTCTGGAGGTGACTTTTGTTTTCTTACGGCGCACTTTCGGGGAGGGGCATTTTCTTTTTGAGGATCCGTCCATTTTTGAAGGTGCGTGTACCACCGTAGAATCACCTTCATCGGATGAGTCAGAGTCCGATTCTTCAGCGGACAAAATCGAAAATTGGTTTGCATCTTGGACGGCTGATGCAGCCTTCACCATTTGAGCATATGTCTGCTTGGAGCGTCCAGAGATTGAACGCTGCACTTTATCGGAGTGCTGCTTGTACATCGGGCACTCCTGCAAGGGGTGAGGATTCTCACCACATTAAGCACATTTTACTGATTCTTTGTGGCAAGAATCCTCTTTGTGGTTTTCACCACATTTGCCACAACGAGTTTTGTTGCCGCAATGGCTGGCCGAGTGTCCCAGCCTTTTGCAGTTGGTACAATTGTAGACCCTCTGTACAAACAGCCGCACTGGAAAAAAAGCACCATCAATTTTAACAAAGTTTGGGAGAACCGAACCTGCGAAAGTCACCCGAAACGAGTCTGAATGCCGATAAACTTTTTTACCGTCTAGCAAAGATGCTGAATGCAGTTGCCTTACATCCAGTATCTTCACTAGCGCGGTAGCGAATGTGGAGTTTTTAAAACTTCCCGAGGCACGTTTCAAGTCCTCGACAGTCAGACTCGCGTCGGAGACCACGCCTTCTATCTCCACATCTCGAGAAGGGATGTAGATGTTATCCTCAACACTAAAAAGCTCGTGTTCAGCAATTTTATTTGCCACATCATAAGTCGGTGCTTCTACCCGCAGTTTGTTGAATCTTTCCTTGTGTACCAAGATTCCCGGATACTTCCGCAGCAAATCTCTCGTAATGTCGAGAGTTTTCAAAGGTTTATTTTTGGGCCGAAAAAAGACAACCCATGGTCCTTTCGAAGACGGTTGGTAGTATCTGGTTCGCGCAACGTAGGCATCCGAAGACGCTATAAGTGTTGCGCAGAAGCGGTGCACAACCGCTTAAAAATGAAAAAAAAAACTTAAGAATAACTTTCACCAATTAATTTACTTAACTACTAGTTGTTAATATTTCGTTGCCATGCAACCATACAAAAAAAAAAAAATTTCAAAAAAAAATTATATAAAAAAAAAATTATCAAAAAAAAAATTATATAAAAAAAAAATTATATAAAAAAAAAATTATATAAAAAAAAAAATTAACTTTTTACTAATTGCAAAAATGCCCCACCCTATTAGGGAGAGCACACTGCCACAAGGCAACTTTGCTATACAATAGCAAGGCAATCGAAAAAAACTATCCTATTATACTTATGCCGTTTGCTACTGCTTGCTTGCAGCTGCAGGTGGCGATACAATGGAGACGTCGATAACTGCGATACAATGGAGACGTCGTGATGATGGTGATCTTTCACCGGGATGGGTAGAGATGGACACTCGAAATAAACGGGCTCGCCGAATTTCGGTGCTTCCGAGACACGCGCGCGGAATCGGCGCCGGTGGTGTAGTGGTAAGCGTGATTACCTCTCACCCCAGCAGGCCTGGGTTCAATCCCAGTCGGCGCCGCCGGGATGTTCTGAGGCATAACATCTTTGATCACGCCTTCCTTCGGATGGGAAGTAAAGCCGTTGGTCCCCGGTTCATGAGTTGATGGGTCGATAGGTAGGGTCCAGGTGTGGGAGCTGCCTTCCTGGCACGTCGGTAGCATTGGTGCTCAGCACGGAAAACAAGATCGACGGAAACAAACAAAACAAAGGAAAAAAAAAAAAAGAGACACGCGCGCTTATCACCTGGACACTGCACTGTGATGCGAAAAAAACCACGCGGGTGGAAAAAAAATCACAACTAATACTTTATGTCGTGTGAGAGACCGGGACCGTGTTAACCGACTCAGCGCTCGATACGGAATGATACTCAAATGATGTTTTTTGTTTGTTTTTTAATTATAGTCAATTTAACGCTCTTCGGTCATTCGTGGCTTGTCCGGGGGTGAGATTCGAACTCGAGACTTTGGCGTGAGAGGTATGGCTGCTAACCACTACGCCGGGGTCACCCCCTCAAATGATGATGTTCAATGTTGTACAAGTTTCAGTGACTCCATATTTTAAAGGTCAATTATACCATCAGCCACGTCCTTACAGTCAGATGGGAATGGTGAAGAAATGTTATGGCATCATCCTTGCTGTATTAGAGACCGACTCTACCTCTGTATCCCCACGAAGATCACGTGAGGAAGATTTTTTTTAAAGGTTAGGTTAGTATAACCAGGATTCACTTTGTTGTGACCACATGTGATCGTGGTTTTGAGAATATTAAATTAATCAGCGTAAACATCATGCATTAAAATTTTCTTGGATTTGCCTGAACAAAACCTGAAAAAAATGATTGCATGGATTGTGGTCTCCTTGTATCCGTTGAGTCTCGTTGTTTCGAAGATGTACTGCAATTCTTTAACGTTTCCTGTTTTGCTGAGGGGAAGAGTCTACATCCGATAAATCATCATGTGATGGCAGGTGGCCATTTTTGCTAGAACGAATGGTTGGAAGCATACTCTTTGCCCAGGGAAGTCTAGAAATTTTCCAACCCAAAAAATTTCTAGATCGAACCCAGCTACCTCCAGCATGGTCTTGCTTTGTAGCTGCGCCTTTACAGACTGAGCTAAGGGAGGCCCCATAGCCTTGTATAAGCAATCTTATATTTCTATGGATCCACTCGAGCGAGTGGCAAATTCTTTCAGCTTCTTGATGAGTTTCCAAGTGGAACCCAGATGTTCACACGCGGCAGTCAGCATGGAATCCAGTTCCTTCAGGCCGTGAAATTGAACATGATCAACGAGAGCAGCCGCTCTATGGGTTTTATGAAACTATTTTCACTATTGGTACACCGATTAGACTCTAAAGAACGCAAAACAAATAAAAATTAATCTTCAGTACCTAACGAAAATATATCAGCAACATGTAAGCAATCACAAAGCAAAAGGCCTATGCTAAGTGTTGAATCAATTTTTTTTTGTTATCGTTTTTTTCTTTTCTGTAGTGCTTGTTTTTATACGTAATAAAAACCAGAAAAATATAAAGGACATGAAAAAAACCCTGCGGATAATTTAAAATTGGGATGTTGCAGTAATCAAAAATATAAAAATCGATACTTAAAAAAATTATGGAATGCATCCACCTTTTGCAAAAATTATAGATGAATTGACAGTTCTCTTAAAGAACACCTTGTCACTTGCCACTCACCTAGAAATGAACCTCTCACGTCACCCTATCAGTTGACTATCGGAATCGAGTGAGAGAAGTCATGTGACAGTGAGATGAGAATTGTCACCTCATTTCAGGCGCCGCGCAGAGTAAGCCTCCCTAATTTTTATTACACCACCTCAACAATTCATCACAAGCGACCGAGGTTATACCGGAAAACAAAAGGGAATTCGAGAGCTGCACACAAAGCACAATTGCAGCTGCAATCCAAGAACAAAGCATTTGCAAATATCTAATTCCATTAGATTAAACTATCGCCACGGGGAGTGGAGCTAATAAAAACAGGACCAAAAATCTCTCATAACCCACTCGAGAACAAAATGTATGCGAAAAACTAATTTAATCAAATGAACACACGCCAAGCACAGAACTAACAAAACATGCAACCGTACCACCTCAGCTCCTTTACCCACATATTATTTGTATGCACTCATCTGTTTTCTTTGTTCAAGTGTTTTTCATAAAATCCTACAAATCTGATGTATTTAATATATTCGGTAATATTCTTAATGCATGCTAATTTAGGAATATTTAAAAACAGGTTATATCATCATTCTTCAAAATCGACACGATTTGACCTCCATTCTAAGCCATCCGTACTTTTGCCCCACTTGAAGTCAATAATGAGAAGAGTCTCCCATAAATTACGCATTTCCTATATTGTTGATGTTATATAATATGAAATTCCTACCAGTAAGACCAATATTGGAATTTCCTATATATGATTTTCTTCCTTGATATAATAATATAGCTTAAAAATAAAAGAATTTATGTATTCGCGGCAATCTAAGCAGCTTTCACGCTTCTATAGACTTTTTCTATGCAACGCACAAATTTGCCATGTTTGGATATTTACATTCAGCTGCTGGAAATCAGCCATGAAAACCTTATCAGATTGAAGTCTAAGGAATCCTTTGAATATATTCAGCGAAGTGTTTTGGTGAGAAAATACATTGAAAATACCGTATACATTTTTGTTCCCGAAAACAGTCAATGAGGCCGAAATTTACCGTAGGTAATTTTATATATAAAAAAAATCATACATTTCATACGCGTGCACAGTTATTACTTGAATGCTTTCTATGCTATTTATTGTGTTAATTTGTGTATGGTGTGTGAATGCCCGAGGAATGATTTTCTAGATCGAACTGGAAATCGATACCACTGTCTCCGGTATTATTGAGACCGTGTCTTATTTGTGCCAAAAAAACAATTTAGATTTTGACTATTTGTATGAAGTAATCCATTCCTGGCACTTTAATTCCAACCCCCCATTTCCTGGTAGGTCTTGCGTTGAGGCTGCGCCAGCGTCATTACTTACTGATATAAGAGAGGTGCTAATAAGTCTAGTTCTATAATTAATTTCCGATACAGATGTAAATTAGTTTTATTCCATTCTCAAATAGCTGATTTAGCATGATAAATACTCAGCAGTTTCTGAGTTACAGTACATAATGTTTGGCGAATGAAAACCGTTTCACCGTTGTGCAAACTTGACGAACAATTTTCTGGTGCGTAAATGCAAACGACGTGACATTACCCTTGGCTCCTAAAGTAAACCCGTCTGCCGTGGTAATAATTTTTCTTTTCCAACCCCAGGCGGAGAGGATTGATTGATCCGCTTACCTTTTCCCCTTTTCTCCACTTCCAGGGGAACTTAGCTCAGGAAAGCGAGGGAAAAAGCAATAAAGAAAGCTGATCGCAATTTATTTAAAGACCTTCGCTCGCGTGCCGACATTAGCATACAACGAGGAAAACACTCCTAGATGAGTCTGATAGGAGGTTGTAGAGTCGCGCCACCAACCACAGCCACTGTGGCAATAACCCCTAAATCTTTTTCAACCTCAGACAAAGGCTGAAGTAAAATTGTTGCACATCGCTCTAGACCGAGAGTGACCATGGTGAACCTTTTAACTCTATACCGGATATTATTTCTGTGGGGCAGCACCGAGCCAACAACAGTTAATGCCTTAAAGCAAGCACCTCCCGAGGGAATAAGAAAAAAGTTTATTAAAACAAACTTTCAGTGGTGAACCTTTTTTTCCACAATTCGCACCGATTTTAAACATATTTTGTGGGGTGAGAAAGGACGAAGGAAGAGGGTGATTACATCGGACAGCCTGGTATAAATTAGGAATTCTAATTACTTTGTTTGCCGCGCACAGCGTCAAATTGGAGCTTATTAGCAGAACCAGTTTGTACTCTGTTTGAACAATTTCATTTTTGTAAATTAATCATTTTTTATTATTGTTCGGCTTTATGTTATTTAATTGCTAGAAGAAAAAAAAAATTCCGTGATAGAGCCTACACACTTCATTTTTTTCGCCGGGATTCCAACAGCCGAGTGATTCTGCAATTTATTTTGCTGAGATTCAGTAAAACAATTGCCGAGACTCAGCTAACGATTAACATTTTGCTGAGATATCAGCTAAAAAACAGATAAAAACAGATACAAAATAGAGATTTCACCGAGCTAGATTCAGTGTGTAATCCCGTCTAAAATAGAGCTCTCTTATATTTTATCTTCAGAGTTTTTTAGAGTGTCTTTTTTTTGGTATTTAGTTTTGTACAGATCGTATTTTAAACATAAGTGTTGTAATGTTGTATGTTATTTTTTATGAGGCTAAACGAAATCGAAATTTATTTTGTGTAGCTTTACATAGATCTACACACTTAATCTAGCTCGGCAAAATCTCCAACAGCCGATTAACTCGGTATGTACTTTTGCTGATATCTCAGCAAAATGTTATTTATTAGCTGAGTCTCGGCAATTGTTTTACTGAATCTCAGCAAAATAAATTGCAGAATTAAATTCGGCGAAAATGTTTAAGTGTGTAGGTCTAATCACAATGCGTCCGTTTATTTGCGGTTTTTTTCTAATATTAGAGGAGTAACATTTATGTTTCTTTTAATGGGATCACAAATCGCTGGTGTGAGGCAACGATGATACATCACTACTGTTCCTCGTCATAGTAGGTGCATTTGATCGTTTGTCGAATCGTTGGCTGCTACACGCGAAAAAAAACCGTTCCGGTATTCGTGAACAAAAAATCACGACAAGCTGAACTACAAGTTCTTCTGAATACATTTTAATTTTTATGCAACAAAAATAAACACATCGACAGTGAGCATGCATAAGGGCGTAAACGCGATGATCGATTCTCTTCGTCGATTTTCTCTTTTATTAATAACTCGCAAGAATTACCGTTTCTCGGTGCGGTTGCTGTTGCTTTTGACAGCCAATACAACCTGTTACAGTTCTGAATTTTTTTGCTGTGTAGCATCGTTGGGGATGTGATCAGTGCTTGTTGCTTGTTATTATGATGCAACTGGAAACCGGTGGTAGCTGCGATCATGGTGACCAAAGATCCGTTGAATTTGAGCTGAATGTGTATCCACTCCATCTGCTAGACAGATGTCTGCTGCCAATTTTGGTGTGGGTGACACTTAAATCGTTCTGCTGTTCCAGCCAAGTCTTCCGTCGTTTGCCATTTCTTTCCACTTCCATGCTGTATAATCCAATCAAAACATTGGACATCAATTTTATGTTTTACAATCCCATTTTTGAGCATCATGTTCTCATTTTTGAGAAAAGTTTCACGATATCAAGCACAACTCTTAAACTTTATTCACGTTTACCAGAACAAGATCATGTTTTTCAGAAAAAGTTCCCGTTTCTATGACAATTGTTGCGTTCGCCTGGTACCCGCAGGCGTTACATTTATTTTGCAGAACAATGTTCACGAATTCATGATTGTTATTTATGGTAAACTTTCGCAAACGATAATTTACTTGATCCTAAATTCGTGAAAGTTTCCAATATCTTGGCAGCCAGATAGCGTTAGACGGCAGGACCAAGAACGACATAGACGCACGAATCACGAAGGTTAGGGATATCTTTGCGTCTATAAGTTAGTATCCAGATTTTCAACTCAAATGTGAAATCTGTGCTGTACAAGAATGTACACACCAAAATTTGATCAAAACCATCGAGCTCCTATTTTTCCCGAGTTTACACAAACTTTAGGTTAATGATAAAACAAAGCTTTGTATCTTAGCTTTCAATGAAAAAAATTTGTAGAGTTTCATTGAGTTTTTGTGGAATGGCGCTGGAATATATAAAATTCACTGCTGATGCTGATGCTGAATCTCATGAAAATCTTTACAATCCTTAAACATACCATAACCAGTGCTCTCATTATCATTCACTATCTTTAAATGATGAAAAATAAATGACAACACTTCTGATAACGGATATTAATCCACTTTTTCATGTTTTGTGATTTGAGATTGAGTATTATTCTCAATTCTATATAGCTCAGAAATTTACGATCATGAATTCAATTACATTAATTTGTTTAATTTCATTTAATAGTATTAAGTCAATAATGCTCAGTTACGCAATTTTGGTCTGTAAAAGTGCCTTTAAACCAGACGAAAATGTTCGGAGAGCTAGGGGAAATGTTGGCTTCGGTTAAGGTATTACCTATTATCGTCAGGGGGTAAACAACGTCATTGAGAGCTCAATTTTGGCATGTGGATACATTGTGTTTCAGAGCATCTATTGGCCAAATTTGAGTGCTCTAGGACTTTGTTTACCGCCTGACGATAATAGGTTAAGGTATTGCCGAAGCCAACTTTTCCCCTATTTGATTTTCAAAGAAATCATGTTTTTTGAAATGGTCACATCTCTCTTACTTCGCAACTTACATTGATTGAATCATGATTTAAGCTACCACTGCTCAGTAAATTTGGAACTACCGAACTGTTCAGTAAAAGTAAAAATTATTGAAAAACTTTAAAATTAGAAAATTTATTGAACTTCCTTTTTGATAGTTACTTTATTTGTACAGGCTCAATTGAATAAACTTTACAGTGCCAAGAAAGCATTTGCGTTATACATCATTAATGTCTTAAATCTAAAGTTAAAGAAATTGAACGGAATACTCGCGGTCGTCATGAGGTTAGTGAAAATTTACAATTTTATGAATGGTGAAAGGGAGGGTTGAAATGTGATTTACGACACAAATATTTCATTTTTACTAAAACATGAACTTATACCTATTAACCATGATATCAGCAGTTTTAGGTTAACAATTAATACAAAAACAAACCTTTAAAAAAGCCCACACACAAAATAGAACCTAAACAGAAAGTAAATAAAACTACAATCTAAGGTTAGTATTCTTCAAGAAAACATATATGAGTTTCATAAACTCCAGATCGCGTCTAGCCAAAATATCCGAACTGGAACATTTGGTTGTCTGCCTCAAGCCAAAAGGGAATCGTTTAGCTCAGTTCTGGCTCCACGATGCTCAGCACAAGCTCTGGCTCCACGATGCTCAGCACAACCTTGTCCATATTTACAGAGATTGCTATTCCAAACTTTTACAAGCTTTGTTAAGTTCATCCCACTTAGTAATAACAAAATAAGTTGTCAATTTCACTGATATTTCACTGGTCAATTGAAGATTTTACCGACTGAAAAATCCGGTCAAATTCTACCGATTTCGGTGATTGAAATCAGTGTGTAAGTATATAAATTAAAAAAAAAAAACAAACATGTCAAACGAAGCTATCCACCTGGGTACTGCGGACTCACTCAATGGGCTTGTTAAGTGGGAGCCAATGTGAATTCAAAAATGGGAGCCAAACACTCAAGCCAAAAATGTAGTTACTCTTCTTATCTAACGTCGAGTATTCCATGGCAATTTTTCCAAGTTTGAGAAGTCTTGATTAATTTTGCAATTGGTTGTTAGTAACATTTTGTATCAGTTGAAAAAACAGCTCGGTAGTTTTTTTTTTTGAACTTAGTTTTGTTCCTATTAAGAAACGGAATGGTTGTATTTTATATGAACACTTTTAAACGACACTTTTAACTACGGTTCTACACCGCTTTGATAAACATTTAAATTAGGGGAAACAGATGTAATGTCGGCCTAAATACCCAACAAACAATTTTAGCTGCAGATTAGCTTATACTGCCAAAATTTGCCTTATGCAGCTAATTTTTGCCTGTATAAGCTGAGCTGCAGCTAAAATTGTGAGTTGGGTACCCCTAAATACATCAATCCAGTAATCGACTAAATTTTCAATAGCTCCAAAAATATCCATAAGTACCGTCCCAATGACGCGTTCATCTAGAAAAAATTGAGCTGGCGCCGGTGGTGTAGTGGTAAACGTGACTGCTTTCTAACACCCCAATGGGTCTGAGTTCAATCCCAGCCGAGGTCAGTGGGATTTTTCTGAGGCATTAAAATCTATGGTCATTCGGAAGGGAAGTAAAGCCGTTGGTCCTGGCCCATGTGTGTTGAATGGGTGCGATATCCTACGCAGGTGTGGAAGCTGCTTTCCTGCACATTCGATTGCCGTCAATGGATGGCAATCGATGGCCGTCGGTGATTGGCACTAGATTGCGGAACAGAGACCGACGTTAAATAAAGGAATGAAGTAGATAAAATTGATAAATAGCAGATTTTTAGCGATGGGCCCAATCTTAGATCCATTGGCCAACCTTCGGTCGAACCCGAAAGGTTTTTAGTCGTTTGTAAATTCAAAACGGAAAGAATCCGGGCTGCCTTGTTCCATGTTCCTCGGAGATGATACGGCCTGCAGCGAAAGTGAAAAATGCAGCTTGTTTGCTCGTCGATTCAAACAAGTCTTCCACAATTTTTCCGCTTCACCGACACAGGTGTTGGTCGCAACCTCCGGGATGCCACGTGATGTTTTTAGTTTTGACATAATGACACTGAAGACATGGTGATAGCCGCAACACGCAAAATGAAGAACTCATTCGCCGCTGGTCCTGACGTAATTCCCTCGTCAGTTTTAAAACGATGTGCAGTCAACCTCTGCCTTCCACTTGCGCGACTTTTTAATTTCTCGGCACAGCAAAGTGAATTCCCCTCCCGCTGGAAGCTTTCCTATCTGTTTCCAATTCACAAAAAAGGAGACAAACGGAATGTCGCTAATTATCGTGGGATTTCCTCCATGTGCGCCTGCTCTAAACTTTTCGAGATTATTGTAAATGATGCTCTGTTTATGTGCTGTAAAACTTATATCGATACGGACCAACATGGTTTTTACCCCAAGCGATCGGTTTCCACGAACTTGGTGCAGTTTACCTCTGACTGTCTGCGAAGCTTGTATGCTGGATGGCAAGTTGATGCTGCATACATGGACTTAAAAGCCGCTTTTGACAGGGTGGATCATGAAATCCTGCTTGCTAAGTTGGAGATACTAGGTGTCTTGTCTACGGCTGTGAAATAGTTCAGATCGTACTTAGTGAATCGCTCTGTACGAGTCAAGATTGGCGCGACGGAATCAAATGTTTTCTCAAACAACTCGGGAGTCCCGCAAGACAGCAACCTGGGACCTCTGCTGTTTTCGATCTTTTTAAACGACATCGCTCTGTTGTTACTATCTGGATGTCGTCTTTTCTACGCAGATGACGCCAAAATCTACAAAATTATCAAAAGCCTCTCGGACTGTTGGGATCTCCAGCGTATGCTATGTATTTTCGCTGACTGGTGCACGAGAAATTTGATGGGCCTGAGCATCAAAAAATGCAACGTCATCTCCTATCACCGTAAAAACGAACCAATTATGTTTGACTATGTGCTCTTTGGACGTTGCATTGCCCGTGTAGAACAAATAAAGGATCTCGGTGTTACTCTGGACTGCGGGCTCACCTTCAAAATCCATTATAACGACATCATTTCCCGAGCCAATCACCAACTGGGTTTTATTTTCAAAATTGCCGATGAGTTCCGGGACCCGTTATGCCTCAGATCACTTTACTGCTCACTTGTGCGGTCTATATTAGAATCAAGTGCAGTTGTATGGTGCCCTTTCCAAGCCACTTGGATCTCTAGAATCGAATCTGTTCAACGAAAGTTTGTGAGATATGCTCTTCGTTTCTTGAACTGGCGTGACTCATCGAACCTGCCACCGTACGAGGAGCGTTGCCGTCTTCTGGGCATCGAACCGCTAGTGGTGCGACGGACGGTCGCTCAAGCTATGTTTGCTGGAAAGCTTTTCACGGGTGACATCGACTGTCCAACGTTGCTGGCCCAGCTAAATATGTATGCTCCTGAGAGACCTCTTCGTCAACGCGAATTTCTGTTTTTGGAGCCACTAAGCAGAAATTATACGCAGAATGAGCCAATTCGTGCAATCAGCCGACAATTTAACTACTTTTATTGCGAATTTGACTTCAACGTATCAGCAAATGTGTTTCGTCACTGGTTACTTGACCGTTTTCGTTTCGTTGACCATAACTATTTAGATTAAGTTTTATTCATTAAGACATTAATTGTCAGTTGAATTATTAAATAAAAAAATAAACAAAATAAACAAAATTAGAGCCATTTCACCTATGTATGAAAATAAAATAATTCACGAAAATCATATATTATCCTACGTTAAGATATTAAGGATATTGCTTACGTCATGTTGGGTACGTCGATATGCAATACATTAATAAACAGACTGGCACTGACAACATTTCTGGTACCTTTACTTATGCATTTAGATTTGTATTCTAAGTCCCACCGTTTTTTCTTACAGTTTTTTTTTCCTTTATTAGAGAGATTTTTAGCCTAAGGCTAGTTCATCTCTTAGGTTTTCTTACAGAGTGATGTTTGTGGATAAAACAGAGACTTGCGGGTTTTGGAATACAAGCCATTTTTTGATCGCCAAACCCAATGCGCATTATAGTGAATGTTTCACAAACGTCTATTCGTATAAAATCGAGATGTCAAAATCAATAACCAACACTAATGGGATCTTAGTTTTATATCTTTACGCACGTATTACTTGTAGGGTAAAATGGGTAAAATGCACCCCGGGCAGTGTTGGAAAGTTCATTTTCAAAAAAGCTCTTTCACTGTTGTTGAAAGAATCATTTCGCTGAAGAGCTAGCTATGCAAAAATCGTGAACAAAATGGGAATAAAAGTTCCCGAACAAGATCTGCGAAACAGTGTAGCAAACGATCCCGAAAAAGAATTATGTTTTCGCTCATATTACAACCCAATGAGAGCGAAAACATAATTCTCTTTCGGAATCGTTTGCTACACTGCTTCGCACATCGCGTTCGGGAGCTTTTATTCCCATTTCAAAAATCGTGAAACGAGCTAGTTGAGTTTCTTGTTGTCTACACGGTGAGAAAAAAGTACCCAAAAGTTCACTCATCTCGGCACTTTAATGCAGGAACCCAAAGTAGGTAAAGCGGATCAAAGTAGTTTTCATTTACTTGTGTACAATTCGTATGGAATTTTCCACTAGCTTTCTACCCAAAAATAAGTTAGTTGTTCCCAAAAGTAGGTATATATGATTATACTCAACGTTGGGTTCCCACACTTCACTACCCCTGTTGGGTGGTTTTGCTATTCCGTTTTTGACAACATTAGAAGGAGAAAAGGAGACAAACTAGTCAAAAGTTGGTAAAAGTGAACTGGACGTTGAGTACTTTTTTCTTACCGTGTAAGTCGTTTCGTTGGAGAGTAGTATGAAATTCTCTCGCTGAACTTCAACCACTCTGCTGATGTTTTCTTTTCTAGGTTAGGTTTTTTGCTTTAAACATAATGATAATTAAGGTGCATACATGTAGGAGTAGCTCGTGCGTTATTATTGGTAGAAGTGTACCTTTAGGATGCATTTAATACGCATTTATTATGTTTTGACATTATGTAGCTTTTGTTTTACGTTTCAGCAATTCAAACTTCAACGGCTACTTAGGAGTAAGTTACCAATAAGACAATTAACGAGTCATATGTCGTTTTCGTTTTTGCGTTGCACTACACCGGTGTGGTGCTACACTTTGCACCGAATTAACGAACGCTTGCGGTGTAGCTTTATTGGTGTGTGTGATATCAGATCCATCTGTCACTGTTAACTTTCTGCCGCTTGATAAATATTATTTTCGTTTCGGGTGGAATTATAGTTTCTATCGAGCAGGAAAATGTCCGGTTTTCAGATAAATTTGGAAGATTACCACCTGGTAGTCAACCATGACGGTACAGCATATCAAGAAGAACCGGCATATTTATGTCTACAACACAAAACCAGGAAGTGAATGTGAAAAATATTTTTGTATTATTTTGCTTAAGTTGTAGTTCTCGTGCCGCTTGGAAAGACAACGCTATTTCATGAAGGAAATGGCTCTGAAAGAGATATAACAGTGATGTTCATAAAGCCAACTCGTTACTAATTATGCGTTTGATCAGAGTTCCGATCGCGGATGACTGTTACTCATCTTCTCCCAGGATCTGTTGTGCGTTCTTTGTAAACAAACATTTGTAGGCTTTCGCCAACCGATGGTCGCCCACGCAAACCAACAACATCATCGGGTAGATGAAATTTTCTCCTTCCCGGTGATATTGTTGGTTTACGTGGGCGACCTTCGGTTGATGAGAAAAGGGCCTATAAAGGTTCGTTTACAAAATGCTCTTGAATTGTGTTTGGGGGTTATAGAGCTGTGAATGACTGCCCGCTAAAATCGGTCCGGGTAGTTCACTGCGGAGTACTGGAATCTTTACGTTAGCCGCCAAAGTTTAACCGGTGAAGGCACCTTTAGCAACACAAGCACTGTCCGGTAGCTGGGAGCGGACTAAGGTCAGATAGGGGCCCGGGCATCCGACGGTGACCTCACTGTTAGCAGTGGTCGAGATTTTGCACAGCTCGGCGATGCTGATCTTGTCGCCGTTCATCTTTCAGTTGCCACCAACACAGAACTTACGACTGATTTTTTTTTTAATTTGATTGGCGCTCCGGTTTGCACGTTTGTCGGAGACGGATAAAACCGTCAACTTCAGCAAACCATAAGTATATTTTCTTTTAACCCATCATTATGATTATTCTCAAAAGCAAAATATGCCTACCTCTTCGTCTGAATAACGATCCACTACGTCCACCAGAAATTCTTTCATTCGATGCAATGTTTTTCTTCTTTTGTTAAGAATATTAAACATCATAAAATATTCATCCTCTGAATCTGATGAAGAGAATTCAAACAATCGAAATAGTTCTTCCATTCCAACCTCTTTTTTTTTTTTTGCAAAATTGAAAACTGTAATCAGCTGTAATCGCTGCATCACGACGAAAACGAGAGTTTTGACAACCATGGATTTTGGATGTATTGGTGTTTTGCGATAAACATATAGCTACACCGTGAATTTTTCGAGTGCTACACCATCGTGAGTGGTGCAGAATAAGTGTTACACCGGTGTAGCACCAAAACCAAAAACGAACGGTTTCGGTGCAAAAGTGTTGCACCAGTGTAGCTACACCGCAAAAACGAAAACGACAATAGTTTGCGATCTATTTCATCAAATATCGGAAACATAAAGTTGTGTAAGGAACTTAGCACAAAAAATATCGTTTAACATATGCTCTCTTGCTGGTGAGTCAACACGGCAGATATTTCTAGCTTTGAAGCAATCAGTAATCTCTCGCTCTCTCTCATGGCCATATGTTTCCATTACGGCCATTTTGGAACAAACCATAATAGGAACGTATAGCCATTTCCGGTAGTGGCCATCCATAAATAGCGTGAATAAAATACTAATACTAAGTAATATTATGTTAGAAAAGTGCAAGTTAATATCACCATGCGAAATTCACTCATTTCTCATTCGTTGACAAACATCATCGTAAATCTACGACTTTAGTTAGCTAACCGCAATCGGACAAACGATGCAGAATTTTAAAATCAACCGTATTGAAATTTCAACTGAAGCCACAGTCTTCTATACCTACATCTGTTTGAAACTGACTGGCTACCCACGGTGCAGACACGTGGATTCACCGAGGAATGCCGGTCAGCACTAGGTATTAAAATTATGTTTGAGTTGGCGTTCTTCCTAAGTATATTTTGTACGTGGCTCAGATTGGGATGAGCCCGAACCATGGAGCAGACATGATGTGCTACATCCACAAAACGTGCCCCTGGAGATCCCTTCCACGTCCGCACGTGGACACTAACTGATACGTACATGAATGGCCAACGAAGGCTTTGTTCCACACTGACTGTGATGGAAAAAGGGCTCTCTACCCGTCCCAGTAATTTATGTGGTGTTTGGATTCCGGAGCACATTGATGTCGATGTGGTTGCGCGTTTATGGTCAAGCCGCAGGCACCCGTTGCTCGTTTCGATACAATGTAAAATTGAACCATCTGATCCTGGCCTCGGGTGATGCATCGAATGCGGCGAGTGCAATAAAGCGTGCAATATTTGTGGACACCGCAAAACAGGCCGATGATACGCCAAAACGGGACCCAGCCTGGCTGAGGAGGAAAAATAAATCATAATTTTGGCGGTTTATTAAAAGTGGTTCACCCCGAAAAAGTGCATTCCGGTCTGGATATATTGGGTTTGCGTGTAGCTTTGTTTGGTCCAACGAGTAGCACGAGTTGCGGCAACCTCAACCAGTTTCGAAACGTGACGATGAATCGTGTGTCCTTAAATTCGAGCGGTGCGTGAGTATACGCTTATTAATTTGTCAATTGTGACGCAGCTCGACGTGGACGGAAACGGCAAAATATGTAGCACAATTGTTGCGAATAAATTACCGCACAGCATTGGGACAGAGATTTGGATGAAGCGTATTCAAAATAGGAAGTCGACCTGTACAAACGTTGATTACTGTATCTGTGGGTATCGAATTTCGGGGGACAGAAACGGTAAATTGCTTCTATGAGAAAGGTTATTATTCTGCAGCAACAGTTGACAAATAAGTTCAGCGGCACTCTTTTCATATAGAGTGAACATTAGGGTGCCAATGGATATATATTGGAAAAAAATGACTTTCGAATTTTGCTTAGAGCCTTTTTAGAGGTAATGTACCTTTTGTATATGGCAATATACGAAATTTTCATTGCCTCGGAAAAGGCCCTAAGCAAAATTTTAATTTTTTCAACTAAGGTTGAACCTTTGCCCCACCTTAATCTATCGTTTTGGCGGGCTATTTTGGCCACTTTTGAGGTTAAGGAAATCTTCAACATTTTGTTTGAAACCAATCAAATAGTTAACAATAGCATACAATACAATAAAACAGTGTGTTGTTTGCCTCCACCATGGCAGGACGGCAAAGCAATCGGGGCATTTTAGTTCCATCCGTCTTCGTAATTATCATAACAATCAACGCAACGTAGGGATCCGGTGCGCGATCAATAGCATTTAGTGTATTGGGAGCAGTGCTGAGATTTGTCATTGTCATTGACAGACTTTTGCGCGATATTGACAAAATTGTTTTTCACATAGTCACTGATAGACTTGATCCTCAAAAAACCTTTGTCAAAATCTCATTCATTTTTTCGTCAATGACAAAGATTCACCTGGTGTGATGTGATGTGATGTGATGTGAATAGAACCCACCATCAGTGCAAGGATTACCTATGACTGCAGATACTTCACTGGTTGTAAAGTTCTGCCTGATGGTTTGTTGCAGCAGGGTGAATTAACTTCATTGAAGACCTTTGGAAGACAAACGACAAGATGTACGTCTATCAACACGTGACAAGGGACTGGCAAATCCACGAACCCTTGTCCAGTCTACAAATCCATTGAAACCCTTAGGCTGCCCCCCCAAACCCAGCATATAATAATGTTTGATAAATGAAACGTATTCAAAACAGGGATATTTAGAGAGAACAATCTTCAACTGGAACGTACTCACCAAATCAATTTATCCGGGAGCGCATTCCCGATGCTTAATTTTCTCTAGTCATTTTTAAACAATTCCTCCTCCAGCGAAACCAACCACATAATAACGATGACAAAGATTCACCTGGTAACAAAAAGAGTAATTTCGTGCATTCTGAGTCACATCATTGTTATCCAAGCAGCTCATGACGTAGATGCTTGTTCACTTTAACGACTCCATAAGGAAAAATTAATTGATAGTTGGTTCATTATAATATTGATATTGAATCAACTACCAATTTATGTGTAATGAACAATTACAAATTGAAGGCTAAAGTACAGGATGTTCATTTGCCCACTTGCTCACAGTGCCTCGCCTTTCCCCACATTATGCAAATGGTTCTTTCTTAGACTTATATTGTAGCATGATCATTTGGCTGACAAACACACATGATTTCGAATATACCATCATGTTACAATAACACAGGAAACAATTGAATGTTCATAAATGACATTGTTTGATTGTCCAATACATATACAAAAAAAAAAACCATTTGATTATCGACCGTAAAAATTATCGTAAATTGCATGTTTACAATACATTCAATTGGTTGTTATGTATCTTGATTATACAAAAAAAATCCTCGAGCAAATTCTACGCTTTAACGATAAGATGTTATGTTTTTCTAATGCACGATGTTTGTACTGAAGACATATTTCAGCGATTTAAAAATATTTTGTTATGTGCGCTGCCATCTGCTGACTGCCACTGAAAATACCATCTACCTGTCACTACTGCTTGCGCCACCTAACCAGTTGGATCTGCTTTGTTTTGGCGTTACTTTGATAATACTCGATTAATGTAGAACAAGTAGAAGGGTTTGTGCCTAGGAGCATGAACGAAAGCTTGATGTAGGACCATGCATGGCCATTACATTTGTGTTTGCGCTTAGTTTTTTTTTAATTGTTCCAAAATGAAACAAAGATGCAGAGCCCGGTAGACTAATCAATTGAAATGTTAAATCAATGTACAATCAAAAACAAAAGAAATAAACTTAATGTTACTACTGCTAGGCTTTGCAGTATCAGGTGTTCTATTGATAGATGTGAGATTTCTAGCTTTTTTGATTGCACTACCTTCCCATACTGTCATTAATCCTAGGATCCCCACCCCTCAAAAGTGGACATCATATATGAATCAGGTTCTGCTTGTTACCCACCATCGATCATAGATTTTCGTTCCAGGCTTTTTTTTTTCAGAATTGTATGGGCTTGGTATCCTTTGCTCTTCTTCTGTTCAGGTTTATGTTGTGTTTACATCTGTGCTGATTTGCTAGCGCTAGTGTACTAAAAATTAGTATAATGTAAACAAGGCGTTAGCATCTACAAGCATGAGATTTCAGCTGGTGACAAAAGGTGGGGTGAGGACAGAGCTACACCACATGTGATGTAGTTAGGTGGTTCCTCTTTGGTGATTCGGTAGCTATGGGTAAGGGCGAGTATGACCAATTCTCAGTCTAGAATGCATACGGTGAACCTTAGGTTTTTTGTTATCGGGCCAACATGATGTGGACTCCTTGATGTTTCTCAAGACGGTGGGATCAATTTGGTAGTTGTTTTTATAGAAGCTGCTCTTCACCTCCTCTCATTCTTGCGTTACTCTGAGCTTCGATGAACCGTCGTGCTGGTGACCGAGCCGAGATAAGATTGAATTAACATACTAATATTCTTTTTGCTGATCAGCTTGGCCTCATTTTGCTGATCAGCAGGCCTCCTAACTCTGCCGGGCTTAAGACTTCTTCATTGCAGGATTCCTTCCCTGTGTTAGCGTTGGCTCCAAGCTCCGACCAGCTCGACTGTCTGGCTGTAAATGACGATAACCACTGCTATGCAAACAGGTTTTGCGCTATTTTTACCTCATAGTTTGTTAAAGGAGGTTCTTATCTAGCGTCCAAAATGTTAAATACAACAGGGAAAGGTTATGCAGCTGAGTTATTAACGAAAGAGAAAGTCGACAAAGAGAATCGATCATTGCAGATAGGACCTTTTGAAATGTTTATCTAGATTTGTCAATCGTTTTTACATACATACAATCGTTAGAAAGACGTAGTCGTACGTCAAAAACATGCGTGAAACTCAAACAATTTAGATCAAGAAACATGAAACTTTGAATTAGTATATAATCAGAAACATCATAAGCAATAAAAAGACAAAATTTATTTTGTGATGGCTATATCGGATGTACATTTAATAACTGATTGCTTGAGTGCCTTTTCAAATAGGCGAAAAACAAGAAAAAAAATTTTCAGAAATTTGATAAAATATGTAACACATACTATATAAACAATCATAGAGTTCGCCAGATGCAAAAAAAAGTGTGCGTGAGACCGCGCGCTACCTTTTTAAGTAGTTGTGATATTGCGATACCTTTTTGGTTCTTTTTCTTCTTCTTCTTCTTCTTCTTCTTCTTCTTCTTCTTCTTCTTCTTCTTCTTCATATTCATCTTATTCTTCTTCATTTTTATATATGGATGTTGAATTTTAGTGTTCGTGAGATTGCGCTTGGAGATCTCTATAGGATATGAATGGTAATGCCCTAAGCTACAAAATGAGTCCAATACTTCCAATTGGGAAATAGTTCACAAGGTAATTGAATCATTATATATTATATCAAAGTTACCCACATTATCAAAGAGACCCCGTTTTACGGGTTTTAAAAATTAAGGGATAGGGATTTGTGACGAATTGATTTTAAGTTTCTTCAAATACTTCAAATTCTTGAATCGGTATTCCGTATCCACACGTGCGTTTTACACCATTTTCCCCTTCTCTATCTTACCTCAAATGTTATCCATTAAAAAGTACTGGATATGAAGTTGAAAACGATAGATAAGCATGACACGAATATTTCTGGAATAACTTGATAAAGATAGAAATTCCATGTTGTCATCAGAAGAGGCGGGTTTTGGTCGAAACTTTGTCCTTGATTGTCCACTTATGGGTAAAAAATCTTGCATTTTCTGTCCACGTGGTATATGGATGTGGCCCCTTATCTTTAAGCTTCAATATTGAAATTTCAACTCCCTGTATGCTGCGCTACAACAAACGTGGAGTTTCAGTTTCATAATTGTATGTTTTGTGGAACCTGACATGTGCGCTCTTGATGCTTCTTTTCAGATTCACCTTAATCACCACTCTCGGACATTCACTTCAGTCATTTTCCAAGCAAAGCACTGCATGATCGATCTAGATTGCAGTATCTTTTCTTTTTAGGAACACCTCTTTCCCATACGCTCCAAACTTCAAGGAGCTCAACTCTCTGCACTGCGCACATTTTATAGCCATTTTTATTTTTCGAGAAATCATTATTATAAACAAATTATATCCTGGGATAACCTATTTAGAATTTAGATGTGTGAAGAAATATTGAGGATGTATTGCCGCCTCTATTTAGAAACCAGACACTTGATTCTTTTAATTGGTAAACAACGGAACTTATTTCCAAATATGCACAAGGCCTCACTACAATGCTGATTGTTTATTCAAGTCTCTTTAGTTAAACATCACGAAATTTCCTGAAACTAAATTAATTCCTGGACACCTGGAAAAGCGAGATCACTCTCAAATCTCGATTAATCGAGGAGTAATCAGACATCACTATCACACTAAATATGGGTGAAAATTTAGGTTAGTCACAACCTCGGGCATGGTATGTCGTACCTTAACTGGGTTACTGGAAAGATTCGAAATTTTGTCATTCAAAATGGTATTGATTCTTTATGGATACACCAAAATACTTAATTTGTTTCGCTTACGAGTTCTGCAGTTTTGATTTCCAATTAAGTATTTTCTATGAGAAACACATCAATTTAGCATACCTGCAATGAAAAGAAAAGAAGAGAATGTTTAATAAAATGCGGTTGATCGTTGTATCCAAAATTTTTAGAGCGGCTACAGTGACATGAGTGCATAACTATAAGTGGTTCAAAATATTGATTTCACTGGGTGGAGCTGTGGATTCTCTTCTTTGAAGTTGAAATGAGAATTGTTATGCGAAAAGTGAACTTTTTGTTCACGATATCCTAGCGTTTCCCCATATCGATTTACGAATGGATTTGGTACATGTTCATAGGAAATTTTCTCAGCTTTGCTAACGATCACTTTTTCATTGATGGTCTAGAAAATTTAATATCGATGAATTCTCAAGCCAATATCTGATATGACCAATCGAATGCTTTCAGGACAACATAGCCAAGATTTGTTCGCAAAGTACACCAATGTTGCCTGCTGAGAAGTTGATGGAGCATATCAGTAGAGTGTGATCTTCCTAATTAACTATATGTAAAAATAGCAAGTGTATCTGTAAATCATTATGGCGAATGGCTATGACAAGGAGAATAAACAGTTAACTTTTCCCATAGTAATTCCCACATAAACTTTAAACAGCCAGTGCAGTTTGAGATTGCAACGAAATGAGGTCGATAGGTAGGGTCCGGGTGTAGAAGCTGCCTTCCTAGCATCGGTAGCATTAGTACTCAGTACGGAAAACAAGATCGACGGAAAATAAATCAAAGAGAAAAATATTCTGGCCCGGAACCACTTCACGATTCCAAAAATATTCAAAAAATCGATGAGACCATACACACTAATCCAGGCATCCGTCGTTCGGTAAATTTTGAACTACAGAACTGTTCGGTAAAAGTTTAAAAATCAGTGAAAAATCCAATTATTAAAAAAAAAATTGTTGTTCAGTTTACCCCATTTTTTTTTTCCTTTGGTTTGTTTTTTCCGGCGATCTTGTTTTCCGTGCTGAGCACCAATGCTACCGACGTGCCAGGAAGGCAGCTCCCACACCTGGACCCTACCTATCGACCCATCAACTCATGAACTGGGGACCAACGGCTTTACTTCCCATCCGAAGGAAGGCGTGATCAGAGATGTTATGCCTCAGAACATCCCGGCGGCGCCGACTGGTATTGAACCCAGGCCTGCTGGGGTGAGAGGTAATCACGCTTACCACTACACCACCGGCGCCGTTAATACCCCATTTATTGATGAAAAATAAAATTTATAAATTTTCTTGATATCCCACGTGTAACGGTCATTTGAAAATGTTACCGAGTTGTTCTGCTGTTCAAAAACCCGATAAATTCCTACCGACTTCGGTGATCTGAATTAAGTGTGTAGAAGCTTGTCCCACCCAACATCTTTGATGGTGAACGCACCTTTGTTCAGCAATAGATTTGATGTACCAATATACGAACGCTGAAGACTAAACTTTAAGACTCAATAAGATAATTTACTCGAATTATAAGTTTTTCGCTTTTGTTTTCAATAATACTGCCAGAGTTCGTGAAGTTCTAAATACAGCAAGTGGAAATCAAATTATTGCTGCAATTGTTGCATTCACAACTGATGCTTCATATTATGTAAATTTACTTGTCAATCTAAGCAGAACAGCGTTTGGCTTGGAAAATGTATTCAACATGACATGACACTCTCTTTTAGAAAAAAGAGCTCCTCATCCTCCAAACCTTGCACAGCTTAGCTTGCCCCTAAGGTGATTGATAACCCATACCAAGCACGAGAACATTTATCTAAGCCACCACTTAATGTTGACGTTCGTTCTTTGGAGTGCAGCAAGAAGAACACTCTATCGTACCAATCCATCTCTATCTCCACTCATCGCTGCCTCTCACCAGTCAGCAGTAGTGTGAAGGTTTTTTTCCAACAATGTGTTCCGTTCTTGCATTTTGTTCAACATCGTTTCGTAAAGCTGTTATCTTGTTTGTACAAACTTATGCAAAAACTCAACAACGCTCACTGTGTAGTACAAAGTTGCACGCGTTTGTTCCTTTAAATTATCTTCCGCTATTTTTCTATGCCATCCTTCTGCCGCCAATGCCATCCCTACACAGAACATTTCTTACTTGAATTTACTGGCAGCTGAGGGAGCTATTCACGAAAAATCAAATTATGTGGTTACAGAAATCAAAACACTTAATGCACACGTAATTAAGGTACAATTTGTTTTGGAAAAGTGAAGATAGAGATCTATGCTTTCAAATGTGCTATAGATGCCATTCGAAGCGTGCATTTCCAGCATTCGTATGCTCTACCGTTGTATTAGGAGAGATATCTATCAGCAGAAATTTTGCGGACAACACCCAGTAGGCCAATTTCCTTTTTACTTAAAAACGGCTGGACCGCGTTAAATTCTTGCATAGCACGCACGAATCATGCGAATTATGAGAACCTTTCAACTCAGAAATGTAAATGGGCCTCTGATTGAACCCTGATCCTCTATTGATTTGATAAAAATGGTTGCTATTATGCCACCGAGCCCCGTACATCAATGCAAACTACTGCGATTGACAATATATGATGCCCAGTGACAAAAAACTATTCAAATGAAATGACTTTCCCAGAAGGACTGTGTTTTCAAATCCAGATCGAACATACTTCACATTTTACCGATAATACCAATTTTCAAGTACAGTTCTACCTTTCTTTATTAGTACACCGTTTGAAAAATTCATGTAAATTTCTGCGAGATATAGCCCACATAAAATTAATGGTAGATTTGGCATAAATTTACACGATATTTCGTGTAAATTAAAGCGCAATATCGCTTAAATTATTAATATTGCATGCAAGCTTGTACACGATTTCATTGTTTCTGCCAACTGTAGCTCAAAACAAAACCAGAGGAAATTTTACACGATAGTTAATATTCAGAATTTTTTTCTGTGTAGAGATTTTCTACGCTCTCTTTTTTCTTCTTTTTTTTTCTTTGATTTGATTTCCCTACTGAGTACCAATGCTACCGACGCCAGGAAGGCAGCTCCCACACCTCGACCCTACCTATCGACCCATCAACTTATGGATTTGATATAGATTTCCGATCATTTTAATATTAATTGGCGTGACAACCATAATTCGAATCATTTGAAGCGTTTAGCTGATTTTTTCAATTTAAAACAAACGGTAGATGAGTATACGCGTATTTCCAGGCACAGTAGAACTTTAATTGACCACGTTTATTCCAATTTTGATTCCATTTGTTCAGTTCCGGATGCTGATTTGAAAATAACCGATCATGAGACCTTAGTGATTAATGTATTAGATAATATCAATAATAACGATGACTTAGTCAAATTGAAGTGCTAGAGGAAATATTCGAAACAGGCTGTTTCAAATCTTGTTGAGAGAAGCGTGGATTTTCCATTCGCGGCCGGTAATTTAGATGAATCTGCAGCTGTTCTAACTAACACTTTGAAAACGTGTACCAATCAATTAGTTGAGCAAAAGTTTGTTTCTTTGAAAAACTCAAACAGCTGGTACAATTTGGAACTTTTGCGTCTTAAACGTAAGAGGGACAAATGGTACAAAAAGTTTTGCAGATCAAATAATGATAATCATTGGAATAGGTACACAATCGCGCGTAATAAATATTCACAATCGATAAAACAAACTCGTTGTGAATATGTCCAGAGGAAGATTGATCAGCATCAGAACAACAGCAAAGAGTTATGGAAAATTTTGAAATCTTTATTAAAACCTAGTAATTGCAAACCGCGGTCCATAACTTTTAATGGCACATTAGAACAGTCAGAACCAGTAATTGCATCTATGTTTAATGATTATTTTGTCGAAAGTGTTTCATTGATTAATCAATCCATTGAATTGGTCGATGAACCTGACGAAATAAAACAGCCAGTTAATAGTAGTTGTAGATTTGAAGGTTTTCACCAAATTACTTTAGATGAACTTAGAGTTATTTGCTTTTCATTAGGAAAATCGGCTGGAGTAGATAATGTTAATTCTAGAGTTATTCAAGATTGCTTTCATGTCATTGGCCACATCTTGCTGGACCTTATTAATGAATCTTTGCAGACTGGACATGTGCCACAAATTTGGAAGGAATCCTTAGTGGTTCCTATTCAAAAAGTTGCTGGAACGATTAAAGCCGAAGAGTTTCGTCCCATCAACATGTTGCACACATTAGAGAAAATTTTAGAACTTGTTGTTAAAGGCCAGCTGTTGGAGTATTTGAATAGCAACTCTTTGTTGATACCAGAACAATCAGGATATCGGGAAGGTCATTCCTGTGAAACTGCGTTGAATTTGGTGTTAGCAAAGTGGAAAGACAACTTGGAGCGTAAAGATACGACTTTTGCTGTTTTTTTGGATCTGAAACGCGCTTTTGAAACAATTTCTAGGCCCTTACTGTTAAGTACAATCAAGCGCTTTGGAATTACGAGTACTGCTTATAAATGGTTTGAAAGCTATTTATCTGACAGAACTCAACGGACTGTTTTTAATGATTCTGTTTCCAGTCCCGTGGGGAATAACCTAGGAGTGCCCCAGGGAAGTGTATTAGGGCCTCTTTTATTTATTATGTATATTAATGATTTGCGACGCGTTTTACGATTTTGCGACATTAATCTTTTTGCAGATGATACTGTGTTATTCATTGCAGCTAAGGATTTAGAAGTTGCCGTCTCACATTTGAATGAAGATTTGCGTTCTCTAAGTAGATGGTTGAAGTGTAAGCAGTTGAAATTAAATACAAGTAAAACTAAATTCATGGTAATTTCGCGGAACCGAGTAAATGATAATGTCTCCGTGGTAATTGATGATGAGGCTATTGATCGCGTTCGGGAGATTAAATATCTTGGCGTGATTATTGATGACAAACTTAAGTTCAACTCTCACATTGACAATGTCATCAAGAAAATTGCCAAGAAGTATGGAATTCTATGTCGACTGAAAAACGATTTAACTATTGCCAGTAAAATACAGCTATACAAATCAATCATCTCTCCTCATCTAGAATTTTGCCCATCCATTTTATTTCTAGCCAATGAAACACAAATATCGAGATTACAGCGTTTGCAGAATAAAATAATGCGTTTGATTTTGCGATGTAATAGATTCACTTCCTCAACTTTGATGCTGGACGCTTTAAAATGGCTGTCAGTGAAGCAAAGAATAGTTTATTTGACTATGGTGTTCATTTTTAAAGTAGTAAATGGTTTGCTGCCTCGATATTTGTGTGATCGAATTGAAAGAGGAAGTGATTTTCATAGATATAATACTAGAAACGCGGATGAAATAAGAACACCACATTTCTTGACTTGCGCTTCACAGAATTCATTGTATTTTAAAGGAGTAAATGTTTTCAATTCGATGCCTAGACATATTAAACGTGCAACAACATTAGCAGAATTCAAGAGACATTGTATTTCACACGTTAAAACTGTCTTTTGAACAGTTATCCAGTGATTTTTATTTTTTTTTTTTATGAATGGACGAAGTATGTATCTTGACGAAGTTATTTATAACGGATTATTTTGTATGGATAGCTGTCATAACGACTTTTTAATAATTATTGTAGCACTGCAAAAACTATTTTGTTCGCCACGATGGTGATGATGGATTTTTTTTTATATTTGAATTAAAGTAGTAGTTAAAAAAAAAAAAAGTAGTAGTCTACAAAGGTTTGAGCCTCGCGCGCGTATTACGGATATAGAGGACTGAATTTAACATTTGATAAAAAAAATGCAACTTTGAAGCTTATTTGGAAGATACTTTGAGTTAGTATTAAGTTTTCTGGCTGAATGTCGGGGGTTCGTGAGCATTCCTGACATTGCTGAAAATTATAATAGCATCATTGCGGGGTTGCTAGTGTATAGGATGCTTTGTTGATTGTTCATTAACTCTTGATTGCTTGTAATACTTATGAATATTCTAGGTGGACAAAAAGGCGAACTAAGAGGTGGACGCCTAAGCTTTTTCACATTTATGTATATTGCTGTGAAGCAACTGTAAAGTCTAGAGGGAATTTATATCTGTAACTGTAACCAGCTCGTTTTTGTTTGCTAACCTGGTTAAAATGTTTATATTTAATTATCTTAAAGATAAATCGTCCAGCTCAAACCTTTGTAGGGGTAAGAGGTGGGACCATCATCATCATCATCATCAAATTGAAGAACAGTTGTCGTCGTCGTCGGTGAGGTCGCCGCCGGGATAACAACAAGTTGAACGGAAACGTGATCGTACTTGTTTTGTGATATAAGGAGCTCGGTGGCCTAGTGATGACCGATTTTGCTCACTGCGCAGAAGACCGTGGTTTTTTTTTCCTTGATTTGTTTTCCGTCGATCTTATTTTCCGTGCTGAGCACCAATGCTACCGACGCCAGGAAGGCAGCTCCCACACCTGGACCCTACCTATCGACCCATCAACTCATGAACCGGGGACCAACGGCTTTACTTCCCTTCCGAAGGCATGTTATGCCTCAGAACATCCTGGCGGCGCCGACTGGGATTGAACCCAGGCCTGCTGGGGTGAGAGGTAATAACGCTTACCACTACACCACCGGCACCGCTAAGACCGTGGTTTCAATACCACGATCCTTTGCGCTATTTAATTGTTAGGATATCAATTGAGCATATCGTTTACTAAAACGAATCTTGCAGCAAACCTTTTATAAAACATTCCAGTGATTATCTTGTAGAAGTGCAGAGGTGTTCTCGGCTTTCATTAAAGCGAGTAGGGAAGAGCGCTACTTCGTCGTAATCGCACTTTTCCGTTCTATCGAGCAGAAATCATCAATAATTTCAATGATTTCACCATGCACAAAACAATAATACGTATGTTACGATCCGTTAGTTCATAAGCCACAACATTAAGCCTGTTACAGCGCATTGTATGAATATTTACACTCATTGTTCTCAAAACAAAAGAAGCGCTCCTAGCGAATCCACTTTTCCTACCATCATCCGTAGGACGAAGAAAATCTAATGGCGTTTCAATGCGTTAGGATGGAATTTGAACGAATTTAGAATCAAGGAGCAGGGTTAGATTTTTTATAATATCTCAAGAGTCAAACAACTCTTTATCAAATCCAATGGTTCGTATAGAAAGGTGAAGGTATTACTTCAGCATATTTCTACCCATTCTTTTCTTGGTAGGCGCTGGAAATGCCTAGTTTTAAATCACCAGTATTTACACATTGAGGATGATTGCTAGTTCCGAGCAACGTCTTTTGGTTCTCTATGTAATTACAACTTATCTGGTAATAACAGAGTAGCATCCGCGAGCGGTCAATCCTGCTTATGCTCGTGCTCAAAATTGGCTACTCCAATTTTATTGAATTTATGTTTCATTCATATTATAAAACTCTACCAATGGGTTCATAGCATTCTGGCCCATTTTGCCTGACAGTAAAATTTTTGAACATCTTGCTAATATTAATGGATCAATTATTGATATTTTAGGGCAAAGGGGTTAACTTCCGATTATCTTCAGCATACCCATTGAATTCTGCGCAGATTTCCTTGCAAATGCTCCCAGAAATTCCTCGAATTTGCCATCAATGTTCCTCAAAACTCATAGTTACAATTTTCTATGATTGTCGCCGCCAAAAGCTACTTTCTTCTCCGGTTAGGGAGAGTCTTTCGCTTACTAGGTCAGACACTGTTTCTCGATTCTAGGAGCTACTTTTTTCTCCGGTTAAGGAGAGAAGTTTTCACTTCTAGGCCGAAAGTTCTTTCGGATTCAAAAAGAGAAGAATCTGGAGTAACCTACGAAACTTAATTTTATTCAACAAAATTGTACAAAGTGATCTTACAGCTACGTGTTGCATTAGCAACTTATAATTATGTAAAACTTTTACTTGGTTCGTCCAGGGTTTTACATATCCCTTTCAATACCGGACTTTTGACCTAATTTTGCCTATTCTATTAGCTAGGATTTCGATCGCCCTTGAAAGGGTAAATTTGTGTTATTTGGATCTTATATACTATGCCCTCTCAGATCTGGGATTTCTCGGGTTATCTTGTAAGTTTATTTCTTTTTGTAACTCAGATCTGATATGGCTCTACAAATAAGAATGAGACATTTGTAACGTTTAAACATTATAATTATATCCTTCGTTAAGGATAAACAGAGAGGGAAAGCTAAACGTAACCTAGATGCGCAAGCATGCCATGCGTGGGCGTGTTTATCCTACTTGAACGCAGAAACGTTCCTAAGTAAATACTGCAGTTAGATTATGTAAAACGAGCTCTCGCTCCTTTTGCCCTACTTTTCATTTCATATTCTTGGCCTTGGTATCAACGTCAGCTAGGGCTATGCAAACGGGATGCAACTATGTGGTTATCTTATGGTTTTGGTTTTAAATTAATTGCCTCGCGGTAACATTCCGGAGCCCGTAAATCCTTCTAGGTTTACTTATATATGATCGTTATTCCGCGAGTGTAAGATTGGGTATATTGTTGGTGCACTAGGCTCACCCATGTCTACATGTGCGGTTGCTTCATCCTGATTAATGAATTCTATATTGTTTTCTCGTTGGGACGTTCTCTTCATTGCATTTCGATGAGAAAGGAAGCTTGTTAGGGAGTCCCAAAATGAAGCTAGCAATTGCCAACCTAAACCGTAAATATCGTACAATATGCGCCCATGCATTATTGTATCAATGACGAATTTAATTATCCGACTGATCATGTATATTCCTATAAACGTGGATGTTATGTTACCAAGCATATTAGACCATGACATCAACTTCTCCCAAAATTTTCCAATTATATTTTCGACAAACTTGTCTGAGACGAGCGCCTCAAAACAAAATCCTTGATACTCTGGGTGCTCACCGATCAAGATTTTGTGTAATACGTTAGACGCAACTCGTCTATCTCCTTGTTCATATATCAAGTTTCTCATCTTTATTACGCTTTCTGCGTCGTATACTCCGCTTTGCATTAAATTTGGGAGTTGTGTGTACGACCAAGTATTTAGTATATCCGTAGTAAGTTTTAAAGGAGCAGTGGTTTCCCTGATGCGACTGTCGGTCGTATACCATCTTCCACCTATTTGAAACTTAGCTGGTAACAGGGGTGTACAATCTATTTGAGTGCCTCTGTTTTGTAATGTTCGTGTTACTGGGGCGATGAACATCGTTTGATTATTATAAGCTACGGGTATTTCTTGATAACAATTGTCATCAGATCTGGGTGTTACATATACGGGTTTGCATTCAAGAATATGTAAAACTTCACCAGCTACAACTGCAGTATAGCCAGATCTTTTGATGATACTGTTTACAAACTCTGTTGGGTTAAGGCGTGCTAGAGTTAATTTAGTCTCCATTAGTGTTTTATCAATTTTGCATATTTCAGTCATAACTGTGTTATATAGTTCAACCATGCTTTGTCCAATATAATTTTCAACCAATGTTATCTTGGAATTGAAATAAGTAAACAAATCAAAATTCTTTCCTGTCCCTGATTTTTTGCTGAAAGGAGACTTAAAACCTAAAACCTCAACGATGATAATTCGTGGGTGATCGGTCATAAAACCCAAGTGGCCACAGACCTTTGTGTGTTCTCTAGCTCGTATTGAAAACAGATGTGTTTTAGAGACGGTGCTATAAACAACATTAGAATTACTGCCCTGGTTTCGAGTGTTTTTGTTTTCGGTTTTGTTCACCAGGCCCTCATAAATTATTTCAAATTCGGTTTCTTCACATTTCTTGTTGAGTGCTATGTCCCATGTGATGTAGCCATCCTCTGAATCTAAACATTTTCCTTGAGAGTATGTGCAGGCCAAACTATTTTTTAAGTAAATAGCGTCGTTTTCGTAATCTACGGTAGCAACATAATCACGTAGCGTTATTTCATACTCATAATATACCAAGGCATCGACCCAGGTATAGACAGGCGTTCTGTACGTCCCGCCTTTGCAATTACTTCCCCACACAGATCCTGTTATGAGGACTTCTCCACGTGTAGTTGCGTTCCGCTTTAATTCACGTAATCGATAGTCATGCGTTAGTCTGACAATTCCTAATTGATGTGAGAGTTGACATTCTTCAGATGAAAACTCCTTTACAATGTATTCGTAACCTCTCTCATAATCAGAAGTATGAGAATGCATTCCACAATGTTTTATGCTTCGTTTAATTATAACCTTGCATTGGAACACTCTTATTTCACTTTTAACATTTCTTTGTAATACTTGTATTTGTACCTCCACAGTCGATAAGTTATTCGATGGTGGAATGCATGAAGCTACATCCAATAACGAATAACTTGTTAAATTAACTTCCGGGTTGCCGCAGTCATATGCAATTAATCCGGATCCTTCAAAGGATAATACACTTCCGAAAATTGCAAATGCTAAGTACAAAATCACCATAAAATTTGCCCATGTGACAGGCCTTATGATTTTCTTTGGTTTGGGTTTTGGTGTTGCAATTTCCGCAGCTATTTGCTTTACTTTGTCAATATCGACACGCCTTTGTTTTCCACATTCGTATCCCTGCGAGGTTTCGTCATTTACTTTGCGTATCATTCCCACAAAGCAATCTTTCTTAATGGTAGTTTCAACATCTTGGTGTTTCAACACCCGTTTTGATGCTACTTGTTCTTTTTTATTGTCTTCATTTGAAGAAGCTTCGCCTGGCGGCTCAACATCCATAATAGCCAATTTGACTACTGGTCGAGTGTATTCTCCAGAGGCTGTTTTCACAACAGCCGATCTTACCTGACCATCCTTGCCTACATGTGTTTTCAAAACAACTCCCTTTTTCCACTTTGCCTTTTGATCATCTTCAGCAATCATAACGATGTCTCCTTCCTTTACATTTTTCACAGCTTCCGACCATTTTGATCTTTTGGCTAATGAAGGAAGGTATTCGTGTAACCACCTATCCCAGTAAGTTTTAGCCATAGACTGCACTTTCTTCCATTGTTGTCTAGTGGCCTCTGCCTTCGACACATCATTCAATGATGGTTCGGCACCGCCGGCACAACCAATTAGGAAGTGGTTTGGAGTGAGTGGTTCGTCATCCGTGGCATCTAAAGATATTTTCGTCAAAGGTCTACTATTTATTATATTTTCGATTTCTGTTAATAACGCACGGAATGTGTGTTCTGGCATAGTTTGATTTGGTAAAAGACTTTTAACTTCTTGAACCAACCTTTCCCATGCTCCACCAAAGTGTGGAGATGATGGAGGGTTGAAATGCCATTCAATTCCTCTTGACGCAAGTCTGTGCTGAATCTTTTTTAGTTCATTGTCAGCTCCTACAAAATTAGTACCGTTGTCGCTATAAATGAATTTTATTCTGCCTCGTCTGTTCTGCACTGAGTTCAAGCATAATAAAAATGCATCTGCAGACAGATCATGGGCTATTTCAAGATATACTGCCCTTGTTGTCATACATGTAAACAATGCTCCCCATCGTTTTTCTGTTCTCCGTCCGATGGACACATTGTACGGCCCAAAGTAATCTACTCCGGTATGGGTGAATGGTTTCACGAACGGTTGCAATCGACACTCAGGTAGAGGTGCCATTTTAGGGGTATTTATCTTCGCATTTTCATTTTTACAATGTTGACATTTTTTTATTGTCCTCTTCATTCCAGCATCTATTTGGATAACATGATATTTTTGTTGCACTGCTGCTATCGTAGCCTTCATTTTTTTATGTTTAAACTGTTCATGTTGATTTTTCAATATTAAATCAACTACATGATGCTTTGCTGGAAGTATGTAAGGATATCGAGCCGCATAAGGAACGCACTCTGCATCCTTATATCGTGTTTCTGATTTTATTGTACCATTTTGATCTAGGAATGGTGTTAGCGTTCGTATTTTGCTAGATTTGTCAACCGTCTGTTTAACATTGAGTTCCGTTAACTCATCTGGAAATGCATCCCATTGAGTTTTCAGAATCAGCAAAATTTCTGCCCTTTCCATATCAACAGCACTGATGGTCTTATCGAATCTCAATTCTTTGTTTGTTTTAGACCTAAGCCACTCTATATATTTTATTGTAATGCATACAGACCTCTTTAAACGGTCCCAATCCGAACACCATTTAACGTTCAGCCAATCTAAATTTGGTTTGCTTATGCCCTTTATCGAATGTACGGGACGTAATTCTTCATGACTTAAGTCTGAACTGTGATTGTCCCCATTCACGGATGGCCAATGTTTCTCGTCCAGCTTCAAAAACGCGGGTCCTTCAATCCAAGACGATTTCGATTGCCTTACTTTAGTTCCTTCATCAGCCGGGTTTGCTGCTGAACTAATATACTTCCATTGTGATTCAACGGTGCTTTCGAGGATTTCACTAACACGGTATTGAACGAATTGTTTGAACTTTCTTAATTCAGATTTGATCCAACTTATGACTGTTTTTGAATCGGACCAGTATATAACCTGGTCTATTTGTAGTCTTAATGCTCTCTGTACTGTATTAGATAATCTTGTCCCTAATACAGCAGCTTGTAGTTCTAAACGAGGTATTGACATTATTTTCGTGGGAGCAACCTTTGATTTGGCAGCAACAATCGTTACATCAATGCCGTCTTTGCTTACTGTTCTCATATATATAACAGTAGCGAAAGCGTTCAGTGAGGCGTCGCAAAAAACATGAAGTTCTCGACGTATCACGCCTTTAAAATAAGAGTAACATCTTGGGATTTTTATCTTAGATAAGGAAGACAATCTATTAATCCAGGTTTGCCAAGTCTTATTTATGTCATCGGGAATTTTATCATCCCAGTCTATACCACGTCGCCATAAATCTTGCACTATTATTTTAGATTCGATTGTTATATGTGCGATTAACCCAAGAGGATCATACACACTCATAATAAAAGACAACACTTGTCTTTTTGTCGGTTCCAACATTACTAAATTGGGAATGTTGATTTTAAATGTAAGTTTATCGTTTTGCGTGTCCCAATACATACCCAGGACCTTTTCATATACATTTTCGTTATCATCCAGTTTCACTTCCTTTATTGGAGAGATTCTATCATTTGGTAATTGCTTCAAGCAGGACTTCGAATTTGATATAAAATTCCTTATTCGGAAGTTAGCTTTATCATGTATCTGAATGATGTCTGATACAGTTTTTACAGCTTCTTTTACTTCGTTGAAGCTGTCTAAATAATCATCTACATAGTGATTTTTAATTATAGCCTCAACTGCTTTAGGTCTTTCATTTATGAATTGTTTAGCATTTTCATTCTTGACAAATTGCATACAAGCTGGTGAGCAAGTAGCTCCAAAGGTCATTACTTGCATTTCATAGATGTCCAATCTTGTATTAGGTTGCTTCCGAGATACCATTCTTTGTGATTCTCGATCTTCTTTTCTGATTTTCACCTGATGGAAGGCCTCCTGAATATCCCCGGTTATTGCTATTGGACCTTCTCTAAATCTCATCTTTATATCAAGAGCTGACTCTGTCATGTCAGGTCCTGCTAATAATTGTGAATTTAAAGAAACTCCATCAATCTTAGTTGCCGCATCAAATACCATTCTTGGTTTAGGCGGTTGTTTACTTTGGTTGATAGTTATAAAATGAGGTATGTAAAAGGTTCTCGCAGTATCAATCATATACTCATCAGGACTTAACTTTTTAAGATATCCTTTCCTTACATACTCATCAATTTGTGTACTATACCATTCTTTTAAAGAAGAATCCTTCTCTAATTTCTTTTCTAATAACAGAAAGCGATTCAGAGCCGTAGAAAAACTATTTGGAAATTCGACCTTATCATTTTTCCACAAGAGACCGATTTCGTAACCCTTATCAGTTGGTTTCCATGTTTCTTGCATAATTTTTAGAGCGCGTTCGTCTAATTTTGATATTAATTCGCTCTGAGGTACCTTTACGCCAAAGGCTTCTGTAGAGAAGTAATCTGCCATTATCTCCTTCATTGTTTTTTCTTCTTCATTCACCTCATTCATTACAAACACATGATTTTTGTTTTCGGTGTTATTTCGGCTGGTACCGAATATAACCCATCCCAACTTGGTTTTCTTGGCAATAGGTTCAGAAAATCCACCCGATCTTTCTTCAATACCCTTAAAGAGATATGCATGTGGTAATCCTAATAATATCGTTGGGACTGCCTTATCGTAAGATTGCAGTTCTATTCCCTTTAGATATGGGAACTGTTCTTGTATTTGTTTTGAATCAATAGATTGCATGGGTAAAGCCAGTTCATTAATTGTACGTAAATCCTTAAGCAAAAACGATTTCCCGTTTTCACCTTTTATATGTACTTGAACGGTCATACTCTTAGTTTCTTCTTGGACCTCTCCGTTTGTCCAAGCTATAGTCATAGGCTTATTAAATCCTGAAATATTCAATCGTTCAACTACGCTATTATGAATTAAGCTTACCGATGAACCTGAATCGAAAAATACGTGAGTTTTTAAACTGTCTTTTCCGTTGTTCAAAGTAACAGGCAAAATTTGATAATACACCATGTTGTGTTTTTGTACGTGACAGTTTACTTTGTCAGACGCAATAGTGGTTTCAGAACTTTTCCTTAATTTTTCTTTTTTATCAGTTCTTGGATGTAGCAATCGATTATGTTTACTGGTACATCCGTCAATATTGCATGGTCGTGCTACTCTACAATCCTTTAATAGATGATTTAGATTGCAACATGAAAAACAAAGTTTCTTCTTCATTATAAACTGTCTTCTTTCTTCGGAAGACAATCCTCTAAATTCATTGCATCCTGTTAATCGGTGATTTTGTCCACACTTAAGGCACTTAGGATACCCTGTACTGTGGTAGTTCACTCTATCGGGTCTTTCCAATCTGGAAAACTTTTCATTTTTAATCCCCTTATCAGCTATCAACATTGTAGCCAGTTTTTCTTGGGGCTTTAACCATTCATAGAAATCACTTAGCGTTGGAGCGATAAATGGATTTAATATAGTTGACAATGTCTTATTTTCATTTACATGCATCAACCATTGTTGATGCAGCCCATTCGGTAATTTTCCCGCCAGATCTCTAATTAATCTTTGATCATTTAGATATTCCTTATGATCAAGACACGTCATATTAATTACCAAATTCCCAATTGCAGAGATGAAATCCACCATTGTTTTTGGGGTTTCAAAACGAGGATTTCTAGTTGCAAGAACCTCTTGCAATAATCCAGAATAAACCAATTCTACACTTCCAAATTGGTCCTCTAATTTTCGTATTATCAAATCCACATTATCGGAGTCGAGAAGAAGTGCGCTAACCGCGCGCAATGCATCTCCTTTTAGACTTTTCTGTATACGGTGTAAATTTTCAAGGTCCGAAAAATTTCCCCGCTGTGTGGTTTCGAGGTATGTTTTTTTAAATCTTGGCCAAGCTTTGAAGTTTCCATCAAAATATGGCAACTCCAGTAATGACTGTCTTAAAATGTATTTTTCCGTTGTGTTTTGTCCGTTAACATTGATACCATTAATTTTTTTAATGATCGCTTCGAAAGCTTCTACTTGGCTATCTGCATTAGTCTTGTATTCTTTCCTGTTTTGAAGAGTTTGTATTTGCTCTTCCTGTGTAGCCAAATGGACTCTAATCTTAGTACATTTTGTACATGTCCAAGGCTCTTTTTTCTTCGGTATGTGATCTAATCCTACACAGGTCAGGTGGAACCAGCGATCGCAATCGTCGCAGGCCACCATGTTATCACTGTCGTCTTTCTCAAAACAAAGACGACAGTGTCCGTTTTTATTAACAACAAATTTTTCACTCATCTTGTTTTTTTTTTTTAATTTATAAATTTCTATCTGATAATATAATAGCGTCAACTCTGATTTTACTCACACTTTAATTTGAACTTTGTTGATATTAATGGCCTAGCAGCTCGCCATTGGTCTGCTCCTTGCCACTGGACGTCCTTCTAGGATTTCGGTTGGCCTATAGCTTTTGTGATATTTTCGGCCTTCAGCCGCGGGAGTCCGGATTTGATGAACTGGTAGCCTTGTTGCTTGTGGTCTGCTTCTGGCCTTCAGCCGTGGGAAAGTGCGGCGTTTTATTACTCTGGCTTGAGCTACTTCTTTGTGGCGTGGTGTAAAGTGAATTTGCTAATATGTTGCCGGAACACTTTTTCTTTATCGGTACCGCGCCACAAGGTCACTGGAAACACCTTGCTTACACAATACACTCCCTTTGGAAAGGGTTCATTTAGCCACTTTTTATATTTCTTTACTTTTTTTAATTTTGCAACCTGAATGTCGATTTCGTTGAAATACTCGACCAATTCATCAATTTCTTTTTGCAAATCGTTCATGTCCACTTCCACCGATGTCCGGATTTTCTGAAACTTTTCAGATCACTTGGCTATAAGCCTACTTGGCTTTGACGAGCCCAAATGTTCGAACTATCTGACCTTTGTCAGATTTGACACTTTGGCTTAACGGCCCACTTGGCTTTGACAAGCCCAAATGTTCGAACTATCTGACTTTTGTCAGATTGACACTTTGGCTCAACGGCTCACTTGGCTTTGACAAGCCCAAATGTTCGAACTATCTGACCTTTGTCAGATTTGCACTTTGGCTCAACGGCCCACTTAAAACGCCAACTTTGCGGTTCTTTGCAGTCAGATTTCGACTGACTGCTATTTGGCTTAACGCCACACTATTTGGCACAAAGGCCCACTGAAACTGCCAACTTGCGGTTCTTTTACAGTCAGATTTCGACTGACTGCTATTTGGCTTAAAGCCACACTATTTGGCACAAAGGCCCACTGGAACTGCCAACTTGCGGTTCTTTTACAGTCAGATTTCGACTGACTGCTATTTTGCTTAACGCCACACTATTTGGCACAAAGGCCCACTGGAACTGCCAACTTGCGGTTCTTTACAGTCAGATTTCGACTGACTGGAAGTTCGCGGGCTCAAAACGTCGGAAAACGTCCTCCAAGATTCCTCTCTGGAGCCACCATGAAATGTCGCCGCCAAAAGCTACTTTCTTCTCCGGTTAGGGAGAGTCTTTCGCTTACTAGGTCAGACACTGTTTCTCGATTCTAGGAGCTACTTTTTTCTCCGGTTAAGGAGAGAAGTTTTCACTTCTAGGCCGAAAGTTCTTTCGGATTCAAAAAGAGAAGAATCTGGAGTAACCTACGAAACTTAATTTTATTCAACAAAATTGTACAAAGTGATCTTACAGCTACGTGTTGCATTAGCAACTTATAATTATGTAAAACTTTTACTTGGTTCGTCCAGGGTTTTACATATCCCTTTCAATACCGGACTTTTGACCTAATTTTGCCTATTCTATTAGCTAGGATTTCGATCGCCCTTGAAAGGGTAAATTTGTGTTATTTGGATCTTATATACTATGCCCTCTCAGATCTGGGATTTCTCGGGTTATCTTGTAAGTTTATTTCTTTTTGTAACTCAGATCTGATATGGCTCTACAAATAAGAATGAGACATTTGTAACGTTTAAACATTATAATTATATCCTTCGTTAAGGATAAACAGAGAGGGAAAGCTAAACGTAACCTAGATGCGCAAGCATGCCATGCGTGGGCGTGTTTATCCTACTTGAACGCAGAAACGTTCCTAAGTAAATACTGCAGTTAGATTATGTAAAACGAGCTCTCGCTCCTTTTGCCCTACTTTTCATTTCATATTCTTGGCCTTGGTATCAACGTCAGCTAGGGCTATGCAAACGGGATGCAACTATGTGGTTATCTTATGGTTTTGGTTTTAAATTAATTGCCTCGCGGTAACAATGATTTCTCTTAATAATTATGTTTGCTTGCTCTCAATGAAGTTGTCATCAGATGATGGAACTCTACTCAGAATTAACTAAGAATTCACCTCACACTTTCATATCAAGTCTTGTATGAATTACCTTAAAATTCTGAAATTCTAAGGCATTTCAAAATTCTAGAGTAATTCAGAATGCTAAGATAGCCTTGACATCTTAGGTACTTAAAAAATTCTAAGAATTATCAAATGCCTTTTTAAATTTCATGAAAAAATCTTAAGAATTATCGTCATCAATCTCACGAACTTATTTTGGCTCAATGTATTGTTTTCTTTCCTAATTATTTTATTTTTCAATTTCCAAGATGAAAATTTCAATTTTATTTTAGATACAAGATCCCGAAACACAAATAGGGTGGGTGAGCCAGTAGTGTAGGCACTAAGGCAATTTATTTATTAAAAATTTAATAAACAATGTACGTACAATTTTTATACGTCAAACTATGGGTTTCAATCTATATTTTGCTAGAAAAATATTACATTGCAATTAAGTTGTATACCTTTTTCGAAAACACTGTTCCAGTAGCAGTGGTAGTTCCTAACTTTGGTTCCTATAATAGTGGAATGCATTGAATTCTTATGGGTTCCACTATTATAGGAACACTACCGCAACTAGAGGTGTAAAGGACTAAAAATCTTAAGGAAAATAAAACGGTTTTCGTCATTTTTGAGCTAATTTTAAGTTTTTTTAAACTTTATTATAGAGATTTTTAGCCAAATGCTAGTTCATCCCTTCATAATTTAAAGTTTAGAAAATGCAAATCTGCTTAATTTAGCTATGGATGAAAAAATAACCTTATCCGGTTTTCCATGAAGCGCCCATACTCCGTTGCGCATCCATGTTTCACTCCCGTGTTGAAGTGCCCAACGTAGAGCAACAACTCGCGTGGTCTTTCTTTCTCCGTAAAATGAAAGACAGTGTAATTCCATTTCTACTGTATGGAAAAAGCTCTTTGACGAATCAGTTATCCTGAGGTTGGAACTGTGCTCGTCCGCACCTAGCAAACCTCGGAGAATAAACTCATCAGAACAACTGCCCCGATTCTTTATTCTTCGAAACCTTTTATACATGAATTTGTTACTTAAACTCTACACAATAGTTTTTCTCCAGTATGTACATATAAAGCGAGACAGATAGTTTTTCTCTTGGAAAGTCGGTGTCTGTTTTTTTAACAAGAATTAATGCTCCTCGCGGTAGGAACGGCTATGTAGGATGCTTACTCATCAATGTTTACTTTGACCTTTCGCGAAGCACCTAGTTAAGCCAGCGCGCATCGCTGACGACGCGGTAGCAACTGTTTATAAACAACTGACCCTGGAAATGTGTGACATTGTCACTGCTGCTGTTAAGTTGTGTATTTTCTCGTACCGTATGGGGGTCTATTACTGGTTAATTTCTTATTCAGATTGATATTGGAATTTGAGGCTTTTGCATCCCCTCTTACTTAACCAGCTTGAGAATAATATCGAAGAGATTCTTCTCAAGGATATGCGCTGGTAACTATTCTATATTTGCTAAATTTTTAACTGGATCTTCGTATAATGGTTCTTACTCCTACTGTGCCTTTCTTAAGACCCTACTTTGTACTATTGATAAACATATTCATTCGTTCATACTTTAACTAAATTTTGTCATTTGGCTAAATCATCTGTGTTAACAAGTTTTATCACGCGTTTTGCTGATATGAAAATTTGCCTAACTGACTTACGTTAATTATGCGTTTAGTTGAGTTATACCATTCTTGTTGCAATTGATATTTAATGTTAACATTGTATAGAACTATTACGAATAATCCACTATAAGGAGTGATGTTAGAGTTTGGGGTTGTTGCATCCCCCCTTACTTACTGAGCTTGAGAATCATTTTTCAAAAATTATTATCAATAAGCTTGAGTTGGTAATCTTCCATTTGAAAATTTCGTGCTTTCTTGTTGCCATATTTCTCCTAACCTTAGGGTGATCCTCAATTGTACCTTTCGTAAAAGCTCCTTCATTTCTGCTCGTTCATCCATGCGATTGAAAACTGTTCCTGACTCGTCATTTGGTTGATATCAAATATCAGGTGTGAGTGTATCTGCCATTCCCCGCCATCTATGATTCGTTGTTTGCCGCATTCAGGTTACTCTTCATCGTCTTTCATATCTATGTCTTGTACTGATCGCATCTCGTCATTATGTATGTTTCTGTTGGAAACTTTTTAGTGCTTATTAGAACTTCAACTTTCTCTGTGGTGTAGTATGATTCCACATCTTCGATGATTTTCGTTATAAGATGTAAACTTGTTTTGGATTTTATCCACGACTGTGTTCTATCTGTGTTTACATATGCAGCTAGTCAATTTATTGTTTGTGCCATACCATGCGTTAGCTGTTTACTTGCTTGTGCTTCATTGCCATTTTTGAGTTTGATGTTTAATGATGTCATATCAAACGTTACGTTGTATGTTCTGTAGTTTTATGATGATGTTTGCGAAACCGTTGCTGAAGTAGCTTGTCTTTTTAGATGCTGTGTGCCGAAGATTGCTCATCTATACAGTATAATGTGTTGATCAATTCTGTTATCCTCGATAAACCACTCGATTCCATCTTCCTGTTCCGTATACTTTTCCGATGATCCTACCCAACACCGTCAATCTTCAATCTTCCGCATGATTTGTCTTTCGATTGTCATCTAGCCATTGTGAATGTTACTCTTCCTTCGCTGTTGACGGTCTCTTAGATTCGCCACCTGGTACATCCAAGGATATCCAAAATCGATTTTCCCTTTCTCACTGTATCATCAATAATTTTCTTTTCGATAATTTTTTTTTTTTTCAATTTCACTCTAAAACATTCATTAAACTATAACTTTGGTATATTCAAATTATTTTCTACTCATCTTTTGAATCAACTATATTTTTTTTTTAACCTGTTTTACATACTTTGATATCATTGACAGATATGATTAATAATATTCTTCATTAGTTGCTTGCTGCTCTTATTTTTTTTAATTTCATATTTTCATCTACACAATAAATAATCAGTATACTATCTATTTGCAGCAAAAAAATTCACAATTAATTACTTTAACTGAACATTCTTATCTGATTGTCGATATTACACTTCTTGTTTTACTCTTAACTTTGTTCCTTTGTGTCATACTTCTTATTCTGATATCTTTCATCATGTTTTGCTAGTATTTTTATTTTATTACCCTACTTTTTCTCTTACTTCGTTTAACTCTTTTTGTTTGTAGTTGTAACTCACCAATTAATCAAAGCATCTGAATGGCTACGTCATGAAATTGCAGCAAGTACTCTCTTTCTCCTAATGAGGTTTAAAACGGCACGTATCTGTAATTCGATTCATTTATGCTCGGTTCCAGGTTCCTCTGGCCATACGTTTATGTTTTTATTTAGTCAATTCAATTAATGTCTTGTAAGTGGCCGAATTGCTGCAAGTGCTCGTCTTCCCTAATTGAGTGGAAACGGTGGGTATCTGTAAGTAAACTTAAATTTCAGTTAGACTCATTCATAAATCCTCGTGCATTCTGGATTCCGAATGCCATTGTCCAATTGTTTATCTCCACATCTGTAACGGTCTGTAAAAAATAAAACGGCCTTTAATAAATTGTCAACCATAACATCATTTATGACTCTGGGATCATTTACAGTATTTTAATGCTGTGTTTTGACGGTATTTTCCGTTCAAAATTGTTTTGTATTCAATCTCGCTGTGAGATTCTAGTACACAGTTAGTCCAAAGCGCTTTGGTACAATATTCTTGTCCACTTTGATCTTGTTTTTCACCGTTTTTTTTTTCATCATTGTCATAAGTATTATTTTTCATCGTGTTATTTTTTTTTTTTTAATGAAATTATTGTATGAATCTAAAACTGTTTTTCAGTAATTTAACCCATATGGTGTGCTGTAATGTCAATCCTTAGCTCTTCAATCCATTCAAAATCGTACTGCAAAATATTTTGCTCTTTTTTGATGAATACATTTGTTTGATTAGCTGAATCATTCAATTACTGCATGCATTACATATAGGTCGAAATTTTTTGTATCTCTTTAAAATGTTTTCATCACTAATCATATTAGAAAATACTGTTTACAATTATTAACTATATATATTTTTTTACCTTTTTTTTCATTTTCTTGAAACTTTATCTGAAGCTTCGCTTTTATGTTCAATCTCCATATGTGTATGTTTTGAACATTTTGTTCAATCTCTTATTAATCCCAATTGAAATTTAATATATACTTTTTCTTTACAATCTTCAATGGTCTCTTACCATTTTGGTAATTCCATATATTCATTTTCAAATAACAATGCTTAATTTTACATACATATACCCCGGGGTCATTATCATTTAGTCAATAATATCCATTCGATTTTTATTCTTATTATTTATTTATATTACTATTCAATTTAATCATCACCATATACATCATTCGTTCCGGGAACGTCTTCCCTTGTCTAACGCACTCTCTCACAAACATTCCATGTATCCTTCTTATACATTAGCTACAGTTTATCACTTCTTTTTTTTTTTTCTTCACTAATATTTTTATTATTTGCTCGCAGTTTTCTTTCCATTTTCATAGCCATCTCCTGGAGTAACATCCAAATTTTAATTGTTATTTTAATATGTGTCTCTCTCTATTCTTAATTATAATATAAATATTATGTACATAATAATCGATAAATAAATAATTATTTATCGGTACTGACGAATTTGTTCCGCGTACTTTTCATTGTTCATTGATTAATCATTGTATCGCTTTATACGATTGACGTGGATTTTTTCTAATTTCTTCCCATTCTGTATTACCACGGTTTGTTCACTAGGAATTTCCATTACTGTGTATGGGCCACGCCACATACTCTGTAGTTTTTGTCCTACCCCCATAGGATTTGATTGCACTAAAACTAAATCTCCCCACATTGGTTGCCATTGATTTGAATTTTTGTCATATTGAACCTTCCGCTTTTCTTTTGATATTTTCAAGTTTTCTCTTGCGTTATAATGAATGTTGCTCAAAATACTCTTCATTTCACCAACGTAATCATGGTAGTCCATTGTGGAAGTACCTTTTTTATAAATGGATGTAGGAATGTTTGCCTTTCGTCCATATAATAACTCAAATGGGGTGAAGTTTGTTGAAGAGTTAATCGTTGTATTGTATTCAAAGTTGAAGTATGGTATCAATTGGTCCCATGTTCTTTGATTCCCTCCAACAAATTGTCTTAAATAGGTTTTTAACTCTCTGTTTGAACGTTCCACTAAATTCGCCTGTGGATGGTATGCACTTGTGTTGATTTTTTTAATTTTCAAAATTTTACATATGTTTTTCATGAGGTTACTCATGAAGTTCGCACCTTGATCTGTCACTATTTCTTTTGGACACCCGAATTTACAGATCACATTTTCGACAAAAGTTCTTGCTACTGTTTGTGCTTCCTGATTTTCCATACATGCGACAATTAAATATCTGGTTAAGTCATCTTGAACGACTAATCCGTATTTATTACCCCATTCCGATTCGGGTAAAACAACGATATCCATAAATAATTTTTCAAACGGCTCTGTAGCTGTTGTAGTAATTTTCATTGGAATTTTGTTGGACTTGCAAATTTTGTTTTTCTGACACGAATCGCATTTTCTTACATAATCTTCAATGTCTCGTCTCATATTTTTCCATGTAAAAAGAGATCCAACTCTCTTTCGCATACGTTTTGCTCCTACATGTCCACTTAGGGGTGCGTCATGAAATTCTCGTAAAATTGTTTCAATTTCTTCACCCTCTATTTGAATACGTTCGGAGTCTGCATTGTACAAAGAAATTTTCTTATCAAATTTCAATGATATGAATTGTATCATTTGTAATACTTCAAACTGATTTATTTTGCGAAATGATAATATATGGACATGTTTTGCTTGCTTTAGATAGTCAGGACCTTCCATAAAGCTCCTATTGAGTTTCTTTAGGAAACTTTTACCATTGAGCAAAGAGTTATTTTTCCCCTCGATAATCAATCCTGCAATCTTTTCGTTTGGTATATTTATAATTCCATTTTTATCATAATCCTTCAATCCATGTGGTAAATTACACAGAGTTGAAATTTCCTTGTAGGCTGATCTACTATTTAATATAACTAATGTAGCATCTGCTGAGTCATTAGTTAATTTCCCTGAAATCAAAAGTTCATCTGTGTTTACTAATGATTGCTCTACGCTTGCTTTAAAATCATTGTATAAGTTGTGGTTATCATCTTTCTTTGTGGTGTTTCCATTGTCACTTATATCCATGTTAACTAATTCATTAAAAACTGAGTTCCTTTGAGGTTGGTCAGTTCTCAAATATTGGTCGGTGGAATCGCTTGATCGCTTGTTGTTTATTTCTGTTTGGGTTGTCTGCCTCTGCATTCTTTGCTGCTGTCGCGTAACGACTGCAACTACCTGCTCTTGTTCTACCGACGTATGTTGTTGATTATTAATGTTTACGTTACATTTTTTACAATTACAACGTTGTAACCTTGGTTGCCCCTGACAATAACTTGTTGGTTGAATCTGGTTGACGTTTTTGTTTTCCTTCGTGCATGGTAGCCTTGACAAAAAGTCTGCAACAATGTTCTCTTTCCCTTGTTTGTAGCGTATATCACATTTAAGACCTTGCAGCTTAAGTCGCAGTCTTGTTAATGTGGGTGACGTTTCCTTTAACCGCCAAATTGTAATTAGAGGCCTGTGATCTGTGTAAACAATGAATTTTTGATCAAATATAAAATGTCTAAAATAGTCAACCGCCCAAACGATCGCTAATAATTCTTTCTCGATTGTGTGGTATCTACTTTCTGCACCTATTAATGCCCTGCTCGCAAAGGCGATCGGTCTATCGACAGTTTTCTCATTAGATAACACCGCTCCTATCGCGTAATTGCTAGCATCTGTGGTGATGACAAAAGTATCCTCATAATTAGGCCTTACTAACAAAGGTTCAGATATGAGACATGTTTTAAGCATTTCGAAAGCTTCCTCACATTCACGCGTCCATACAAATTTTATATTCTTCTTCAATAAATCGTTCAAAGGTTTCCTGTACTTTGCAATGTTGGGAATGAATTTTCCATAAAAATTAATTGTACCTAAAAATGATCGAACATCTTTCACTGTAGATGGACTTTTCATCTTTTGTATACTTTCTACATTTTCTTTGGTTGGTTTTATACCATATTGATCTATTATATGACCAAGATATTTGATTTCTGTTTTCAAAATTTTGCATTTCACTGGTTCCAATTTTAAATTATGTTTGCGTAGTCCTTGCAACACTTTATATAAGTTTTCATTATGTTCTTCGATTGTTCTTCCTGAAATGATGACATCATCCAGATAAACAATGGCTCGAACATCTCCGATTTCGTATAGTACCGTATTCATTAATTTTTGAAAAGTTGATGGGCTATTCCTTAATCCCATAGGCATTCTTGTAAATTCAAAGTGTCCTTTTGGGGTTGAGAAGGCTGTTTTAGCGGCATCTTTTGGATCGATTGGGATTTGATAAAATCCTGATTTTAAATCCAATGTTGAAAAATATACACTATCTCCAAGATTATCCATGATTTCATTGATGAGTGGAATTGGATATACAAAAGGCTTAGTTATCAAATTTAAAGCCCTAAAGTCCACTACAATTCGATATTTCTTATTTCCAGCTGCATCCAAGTCCCTTTTTGGTATACACAAGACTGGTGCATTCCATGGGCTTTTACTTGGTCTGATGATACCTTGCCTATACATTTCTTCGATTTCTTCATTAATTTGCTTTTTTGTTGCTTCTGGGAATCTGTATTGCCGTTTATTAATGGGTACGTTCGTTGAAGTTTCTATTTCGTGCACTGCCGCATCTGTGTGGGTCAGTTTATCACCCTCAAGAAAAAACACATCACTAAAATTACTTAAAATTGATTCAATTGATTCTAAGTTTGATCTGTTCGAAGATCTTATTATATCGTTCGTGTCCTTGAAGCATTTTAATATTTTTGTATTTGACAATATCGTAGTCTATGTCAGAATTTAAGTCCAACATTTCTCTGTCGTCATATTCACTTCCTTCTTCATTATATTCTTCATGATAAAAATCATTTTCCAACGGGTCATCTATTTCCATTCCATTGAATGTATGGACTTGTGTAAAATCTTTACACTCGTCTTCTTTTATGTTTTTCTTGCAAGTGTCGAGCTCAAAAATAGCATATTCAAAATTTCTTCCAATTTGTGCTACATGTTTTTGAAGGAACTCTCCTCCGAGTATACATGGTACTAATAAATGTCTCATTAAATGAAATTTTGCTGGGAATACTATGTTTCCTATGATTAAATCTATATTAACTGATCCCTTTGTTTTTGTATTTCCACCAATTCCCGCTATTGTTATAGTATCATTTGTATTTACTTGGTCTATTCTTAGCGATTTGACTGCTTCATATCTGAGCAGATTTACTGATGAACCTGTATCGAGTAAACATCTCAGCCTATATGCGGGGTTATTAGATGTAGGTATCTCGACAAAAAATAAGTTATCTCTAGAATAGATTTTTTTAAGTGCTATTTTATTTGATATTATATTATAAAGGGGTGATTCGCTGTTATTATATTGCTTATTTTTATTTTGTTTCCCCATTATTGCATGAAAATTAAATTCTATTTCATGACTATTTTTACTTGAGAGCTCTTTATTTCTCTCAATTATATTTTCATCCGCTGTGATTCCTACCATGTCCTTTTTAAAAACGTATGGTTCAATTTCCACATATCGTTTAATGTCTTTCACACTACTTTCTCTATGTATATAATCAATATATTTTTTATTTATAGGATGAGAGAAGCTTTTGAAGATTGCAAATCTGAAGCTCCCACCTATACTTTCGATATGATCTCTTGCGAATGCTGTGCCTATCGTAGCTGGTACAGCTAAATTATGAACTAAGTTAAATTTTATTGGTATGTTACTTCTGCCTATTTTTAAATTGACCCAAATATCTCCAAATGATTCTTCTTCTTCTCCGTCTATTTCTGTATATGCCACACTAAGTGGGTTAATCAGTTTTGCTCCCACTTTCAATGCTATACTTTTATGCATAAAATTTTCGGTTTTACTTGTGTTAAAATAGTATCTGCAAAAGAACTCCGGGTTTTCTGCTGTTGACATATACCAGTAGAAATCCCCGTTATTCCCGCCGAACATTGGATATTTATGCTTTGTTGTAATGACTGGGTCAAATCTTATCCCAGCGTGAAAACATTGGGAATCTGTAACATGTGTCTTTCCAGGATTCCCGAATTTTAGTTTTTTATGTCTTGTGTTGAAATTATCTCTGATACTGAAATTCTCTCTGTGGTTTTCGTCATTGTATCTATTGCTGTATTCACCTTGGTAATTTCTGTTGAAGTTTCCGTTATCATTCCTGTTGTAATTGTCTGACCTATTCGGTGAACTATTGTTGTTCATATTTCTGCTAAAATTATTATTTTTTTGGTATTCGCAACTCGTGCCCCTGTAAACATTTTATTTTCATTGAAGGGCCTTTGATTAGACCTAACGAAATTATTCGGAAAATCTCTATGAGATCCGAATTTTCTATCAAACGAATTGTTTTGTTGATGGTTTCGTTGATACTGGTTAAAATATTTGGGTTGATTGACATGCTTATCCCAATTATTTCGGTTCCTTTGTGATTTTGATTTTTCAGCGATGTGAATACACTGAAGTCTTTTTTCGATATCCTCAATTTGTTTTTCGTAGATACACTCTTCCTGTAAATATTTGACTAGTTCATTGAAGGTGTTATTTTTCTGTGATTTTGCCATATTTTTCAAGTTCCTATTTTTCAAACCTCCCAAAAAATGTATCCTCAAATTCCGTAGTACATATGACTCTCTGCCTTTGGCATTATTTTCTTCATATTCATCCACGTGTTCTTTTAATGTTAATGCCCTATCTTTGTAATCTTGAAAGGATTCGTTTGGTCCTTGCTCCAAAGTTTCGATTTTCTGAAAAATTTCTTCCAGTTTAACATTTGTCCCAAATTCTCTTTCGAGATTGGTTCTCACTTCGGGCCATGTTTCCGCATAAATTCGTTTGAAATACCCTGATGCCGGATCTTTCAATTTCATCAAAATTACCTGAATTAAAGGTTCATGCGATTCTTCTACTGGCAATTTCTTAGCGAAGAAATCGCACTGGTATAAAAACGATCGTAATTCTGAGGCCGCGCCTCTGAACTCTGGAATGCATTGAATAGCTCTTTCAGTTGGGAACTCTGCCATTTTTGTTTCTTTTTCGAAGCAAACGATTAAAAATGCGACTGTTTCTCAGTCTCTTATTAAATTATGGATATTGCTATTATCTTCCGTTTTCGCGAATTTATTTGGATCAAAAACGCTTTCAGCGTAAATTCAAGACAAAATTATTTTTTTCATGTTTTGTGCTTTGTTAATTAAATTTGCCTGCTGGCCTTTTAAATTTGTTGAAATTAATTTAACGTTGCCTTAAAGTGGTTGAAAAAAAAGGGTAATAATTACACCGCAAAAATTCTGAATTTTACTTATGATGTAGACATTGATGAGTGGAAACTTATATTTCATATCACGCAATCCAGCATCTTGCAAGAAATATTGCTTACAAAGATTAAATGTACAATATTTAAAACATTGCTTGAAACGTATCAGAATTTTAATCAATTTATAATGTTCACTTGTATGATATGAGACGCTCCATTTATGTGTATCTAGAATAGAACTTAACACATTTTTTTTTAACTGTGTACTCACCCTATCAGGAGCAGGATCAGGGTTATTCCTTGTTGAGTCTGCGATGAAGTTCCCAGATGAAGTCCCCATATCTTTATAGTTGACCAGATGTGCACCAATGTGCTGTACTCTTTATTAATCACTAGTTCACTTTTTCCTTTTTTTTGTAATTTAATCAAAGTCACTTTTTGGTTTTTTAACACTTACTGATTTTAGCCAGTCGAAATTTTGGCGTTCCAACACTTGAAAATAGCGGTTTAGTCCCACCGCTGTCACCAGATGAAGCGCCCATACTCCGTTGCGCATCCATGTTTCACTCCCGTGTTGAAGTGCCCAACGTAGAGCAACAACTCGCGTGGTCTTTCTTTCTCCGTAAAATGAAAGACAGTGTAATTCCATTTCTACTGTATGGAAAAAGCTCTTTGACGAATCAGTTATCCTGAGGTTGGAACTGTGCTCGTCCGCACCTAGCAAACCTCGGAGAATAAACTCATCAGAACAACTGCCCCGATTCTTTATTCTTCGAAACCTTTTATACATGAATTTGTTACTTAAACTCTACACAATAGTTTTTCTCCAGTATGTACATATAAAGCGAGACAGATAGTTTTTCTCTTGGAAAGTCGGTGTCTGTTTTTTTAACAAGAATTAATGCTCCTCGCGGTAGGAACGGCTATGTGGGATGCTTACTCATCAATGTTTACTTTGACCTTTCGCGAAGCACCTAGTTAAGCCAGCGCGCATCGCTGACGACGCGGTAGCAACTGTTTATAAACAACTGACCCTGGAAATGTGTGACATTGTCACTGCTGCTGTTAAGTTGTGTATTTTCTCGTACCGTATGGGGGTCTATTACTGGTTAATTTCTTATTCAGATTGATATTGGAATTTGAGGCTTTTGCAATAATTCCGAAACAACCCCCATGCCGCAACTATATGTACACAACTATTACTGTAACACCTACCCTAATGGCTAAAATTTTAACAAAATCTCCAAATTAAAAAAAATACTAGCCCGAAACATTTAAAATTTTCTAAAGATTCCATATTTTTCTAAGCAAAATATTCCGGAGATGAACCAGCGTCTGGCTGAAAATCTCATTAATATAGATAACCAAGCAACCAACCTTCGAAAACTATCTAAATCTTTAAATTTTCTGATTCTGAAATCAATTAAATTTAAAACTAAAATGCATCGATATACTCGAGATCTCAGCCTTCAAAAATCATCCAAATTCTGATACATGAGAAATTTGATGCGATCTTGAAGTTTATAAAATGTTCATTGAGTTAATAGAAAATTGTCCAACATTTGATCAAAAAATCTTTTGTTTAGCTGTTTACCACCATGTACACTTTTCATGATGCATCGTTGCGAATATTCATGTCCGATACTGCCATGATCATTTCAAACTTCAACGGCTCAAATATCATCTCCGCCGTTGAGGCAACGGCTCGGGATTGGCAAAATGTGGTCATCTAACAAACCAAACTCACTTATAATAAAACCGAACTAGTTTTCACGGCACAATCGCACGGAATTTTTATTGCTTCCACTCAACTTAATTAATTTACAAATTTTAACTCGAATTTCACTGGTTGAGGTACTGCAATCGAATGAATTTTATTTATCATATTCAAACGATTTCATTCTAGTTAAAACAAACCACTGACAGGTTGAAGTGTTGGTTTGACAACTAATCGAAATAAGCGGAATATTCATTATGGATTATTTGACCCAATCAGAAACTGGATTCTGCAATTACAAATTATACCTGGTCCTGAACAGCTCCCTCAAAGCAAACAACATGAAATTCCACTATTGCCACAAACATGTTGTAGAAATTTCAAGTACGATGTTGCAATAACACTGAAACCACTGACAAACAGACGTAAATCTTTGAAAAAGTTTTTCTTGAAAACATAGTATTTCAAAACATAGGACCTCAGTAACGACATCTCTCGGGTTTCTCGCGGAAAACAAGGTTGCTCCCTAACTCGCAAACAATATTGCATAAAGTTCAATAGAATGTATATAAATAAACGTCAAAGTGATCCGATACCAGCGCTGCGGCGAGTAGTTCGCGGAACTGATAATATTCAAATCAACCGTTAAATGCGTGAACGAAGATACACAATGAAGCGTTACGTCTGTTTGTCTATGCTGAAACAATGAACGTTGATGATCTCTAATAATTTAAGTAACAGTTTTGGAATTTTTGTTTGTTGAGAGGGTAAATCAATTGCAAAAAAAATCTGGGAGGGTCTCGAACATATTTAAAACATTTGAAAATAAACGTGATCTGTCTGTGTATCTGGAAATACTATTTGGCAAATCTGGAATGCTGGAAACGCTGCTTGCATCTCTTATAGAAAAGTATGGTTCTTTATAGTTTGTGAAGTTTTGAAAAGTAAAGATCATTCTAAAAATATTAACAGAACCAAACCGCACAACACCAGATTCACATGAATATATTTTCAATGAACTCATGCAAAATCATCTCGTATTTGACAAGCCTTCAGATTTATAGAAACAAACAAGTTTGATTATGTATGCGGCAGGTTTTGAAGTTGTGTTATAAAGTATAACTTTTATCTCAGTGTGAGATATGCAATAAATGTATTTTATTTGAAATTTCTTATAAACACATAAACACAGATGAGATTGGTTTTGCATTTGACAATTTTAACAGTTATTATTGAAATCTGAGAAGTATGAAGAAAACATTTTCAGAGCTCTTATAAAACGTGGGATGTTTTGTGAATCACCAAGAAGCTTTTCTTAGTCTTATAAGAAAAGATGTTTTGTGTTGTTACTTGGGCATTGGCGTGCGTTCCGTCATTTTAACAATTATTTGTCGATGGAATCCTCTACAACACCAACTCACCAACACATCGACAGGCAGTGAAAATCGATTGCAAAATGTGGCAGACGTGAGAACTTACAAATAACATCACTTTTATAGTGTTTATCATAACGAACACGTTTCGTAAAAGAAATCGGCCACGACTTGTTTCCTCTGGTGCTCGAAAATATAGAAACACATATAGTTGCTTCAGACCATAATAATTCCCCAGATACTTTCATTGTCCTATAATAATCTTTAATAGAGTGCTGAAGAAGCACTCGAGCTCAGCTTCGAAGCTGTGTTTATGGAGCTGTACCAATGTTCTCCAAAACAGAGAACAATGCTCTAGATGGGCTTATTACACCAAAACTTTTAACTTTGTGTATATTTTTATGCATCAACTATCTTTCTCCTGATTTCATTTTTTTCTATGTTCAGCATCATCTGTTTCCTCTTTCTGTTTTTTATTAGTATTATTATGTAGCGCCAACACCGGTGGACGAATTTTATGGAGGAAAAATAACAATCCCTGTCATAAGCTGTGATAACAAAAACTATATGCAACACATTGAGAAAAATGACGGGAAAATGGGTTGACGTTGAGCATTTTCAATTAAAATTATTTAATTATTCATTTCCAGGAGTACAAACAAGGGAACAAGTGCATCGAGTTCCTTCTAACAAGGCGACAGTGATGAACGTGGTAGCTGCACAGTCATTTTTCTGTCCCGTGAGTTGTCTTCCTTGGATGTCTGGTCGGATCTGTGTTGGTAGTTTACGGTAGAATTATATCCTATAGTTCCTATAGTTGCTTCCTGCCTGTGACTATCTGAGGAATGGGAAAAAAGTTGCACTTGTACAATAGTGGTCTACCTTGGGAGGTTGCCATTCTACGCCTTTGCATAGCAAGCAGACACCGCACGTCGGTTAACAAGCGCGCCTTGGAGGAAACTCCACTAGGCTACAATAATAATTGGCGCTAGAGACTCGAGAACGAGTTGTAGAATGGTCCTAAAGTGAAAAAAAAACAATAGATTCAGCTACGGTAGCTCACCGTGCACTGTGTACACTATGCGTTTGAAAACGTTTTTAATAATCATAAAATAGACTCATATTTTAATATTTTCGTCTTGTCTAGCAATAACCTGTCTCGTAAACTGCTGATCGTCAGTTTTTCTTCTTTCTTCATAGATTTCAAGCCGTATACAATATACAACGTATATTAATAATGGTCTCTTGGAGAAATGGGAAGAACATTTTTCAACAAATAATAAACCTGCTAGGTCTCAAGGCCCATGCACTTTCCATTAGCGGTACATTTCGGAATATCGGCGGATTATAATATTTATTTCTTTAAATTACAAAGTTTAAATCAATTTACAGATAGGTGCTCCAGCTACTACAGTAGCTTACTAACGAAATTAAATAGTACAATATGTTGAATAGGTTGTTTACATGCAACATTACGAAACAGCCATGTACATTTTGGTGCCCTGAGACCGACATATGCAAGCCACATAAGACCAAAAATATTTCGTTACAAGGAAAGTCATAATTAGCTAATTAGAGTAGAAGAGAAGGATGGGCATTGTAACTAAAATGAGTTAATATGCTATTTGTGTAAATCATTTCAGTCTAGTCTGTGCTAATCATGACCAGTCTCTACTCCGGTTTCATGTACAGTGGTGGTGCTGTTGGAATGGCGACCAAAATTTATTGTGTGAAACTTTAAGCTGTAGAACCCTTGAAAGCGACACGTACATAACAAAAGGATGGCAAAACCACCACGACAATGGTGGAATGCTCCCTAGAGCTCGGGCACTGTTGCGACAATCCACGGAATTGCACTCTTTACTGACCTCTCCTAAACTCACCCGCGAGTCTATCAACCGAAGCTCTGATGTGCCACTGAACATTGCACGAGGAATGTTTGTACAATTCTTGAACGTGACACGAAACAGTTTCTGCCTTGGGTACTGGAGAAGCATGGCAGTAGTAGTGGTTTCGTTGGAATGCACATTATGCATAACATTGCATTGCATACAATTTTCAGTGACCTAAGTTGCGCTACCTCCATGAAAATTGAGCGAGAGAGTTTCCTCGTTAGGCTAGCAGTGATGGTGGAAATAACGGAAGCTACTGAGAGATGTGTTTTTCGAAAAGGTCTTGAGCAACAATGTGAAAATTGGCTTTTAGCGAAAGGTTTTGCAATGTAGCATGGTTATCAACAACAAGTAACTGAAACAACATGCTGGGACCTGCTGTCGGAGACATATTATGCAAATGAAACATAACCATGCTACGCGGTGGACATCCTAGAAACGATAATAAACGAATGACATATTGGCTTTGAAAATTTATTGCTGGTATAGAATTCTGCATTACTTTGTAGTATGGAGCCCATTTCCGTCATGTAATCACTAAAGACGGTATCGAAAATTAGTGATTAAACAATTGTTTGCTTCCAAATCATAAAAAAAAATGATTAAATTCAAATTAAAATCCTCAATGTTTTATGTCATGTCCTTTACAAGATAACAATGTACATTATTTAAGGTGCTAGTATCTTACAAAATTTAGAACCTTCTATGAGATTTTGGGGTGTATGTTTACATTTCTTGGAGGCATCGTTCCTAACTGTTTTTAACTATTTAAAGGATTTTATCGCCTAATATCCTTCTGCAGATGAATTTTACAACTGCCGCTCAGTATCAGCAGTCAAATTCAACAGGTCTTATTTGCGAACAGTGTTTGGAAAAACTCAAATCTGATGCGTGATTTTACTGACGCCTTGCCAAATTCCACTTCACCGAAAAGTTTTCAGGTTCAAAAATTAATTGCTCTTTATTTTTGGCAAAAAATGTCAGATTTCTTACAAGCCACCTTCTAATTTGACAAGTTTGAACTAAAAACGGTAATGATTGATGAAATTTTAGAGGTCTCGCAAAGGGTTAATGTTTATAAGGAGATGTGGCGAATGACTATGGGAATTATTTAATTTCACTTACATCGCTTTAAATTTGGTTCTTGAAATTGAAAAGCTAATAAAAATAATAGGGTTAATGTCCCTAATTTTGGGCCCATAAATAAAATTTCGATTGAAAGCGTTTTTGACAATGACAAGCAACTAAAAATATCCATTTATATTGTCCAGACGATACTGTCACTTAAACAAAAAATTGCATTGAGGGTGATTCGGAATAACTGTCACTTTAAAAAAAAAATTGTCATATCGATTGAACTCTCAATTGGGGTCATCAGATATACTACATATATCATCTTCAACTTAACATACTTAAATAGAAATCACTGCCTATACCTTAATTACCATCTACATTAGTCACAAAAATTAATCACAGCTGGAATGCACGTTTTAGTATCAGCACTTCTGGAGTCCTGGCGATGCGTTAAACCCTGATATTGAACGGATTTTCTAATCATTGTTCTTTTGTGCCTCTATAATGTTGCGAAATATAAATGTTTCATTCACTCGATGAGATTTCACCTTCTAAAATATAATACACGTATTTGTACAGTTGTATAACATCCCCCATTTTCACGTCTATGGCTGCTAGAAATCATTTTCAAAACCTACTATCAATGCAAGCTGACATCTGTATACACTTCAAAACAAAATTACTTGAACATATAATAATTTTACCCATTGAGAATTGCATGCATGTGAAATCGGTGACAGTTACTCCACCTCACCCTCTGAATTGCTACCGAACTAACCGTAACAACAACACCTGACCTACACAGCAAAAAATAAATTTAAATTTTACATCCAAGAGTGCATCCTCTCAATCATGTCGACAATCTCATGTTATTTTTATGGCCACAACAATAAACAAATACAGTAAAAGCAGCGTAATGTCAGTTCATGCACTGTGTTAATGATAATTTTGTCCTTTTTGGTAAGTTATATTACACCATATTTTTGACACGATTGAAGTGCATCCACTGTGATGTAATATCAAAATTATTTTTTTGCTGTGTACAGTTGGACAAATCAGACAGAATTTTACGTAACTTTTGGGCTTGAATTATTGTTGAAAATGGCTTTGCGTGCCAGATCTCTCTATTGAATTCAAAATTTTCTCTTTCTGTTTGTTTTTGCCGGAAAACAAAAATTTCGTTTAGTTTCGTATCGCTTAGAGAAAAACTGGTAAGAGCTAAATTCATGATTACGGAAAATTTTCAAGTAAATGATTCGAATTCATATGGTCTTAAAGAAACACACGTTTACTATAAGGTGAAAAATCTAGATTGTGAAAGTTTGTATAGAATTTTCGCCAAAAATCCGTTTTGTTTTGATATTGTATGGTTTTCATACCGCATACTCCTGCAACCACGACTGAGTTTATGCCTCTAGCATGTTGCTATCTTATTTTTGGTAGAAACGTTCACGGAGACACTTTTACTTCATGCGAGTGGCATAGATTCCAAAACCCACACTGTGAAGCCACTTGACGAACCCCTTAATCCACTGAGCGCCCATCGTAGCTACTGACTACCGTTAGAAAGCATAAAAACCACTTACCCCACACACTAAAAGAGCACAGTCACCGGCAATTATCACCTGTCCCAAATGTCGCATATTGGGTGGGAATCGATTGAAAATTTAGATTGTTAGTTTTATTTAATACGTTTTGTTAGCTGGCTAAACCAGAGTACAAGAGGACCGGTTACAAGATGTTCTAGCTTCTCCAAACCACCATGGAGTTCACATCATTCGATCCAATAGGTCAACGACTATTCGTTCAATTTCCCGAGCAGCGTGAAAAAACAAACGGATTCATAGAGTCTAAATATGCGCATCTATTTTGAACCATTTATATTTTTTCCTTGATTTGTTTTCCTTCGATCCTATTTTCCGTACTGAGTACCAATGCTACCGACGCCAGGGAGTTAGTTCCCACACCTGGACCCTACCTATCGGCTAATCAACTCATGGACCGGGAACCAATGGCTTTACTTCCCTTCCTAAGAAAATCCCGACGGCGCTGACTGGGATTGAACCCAGGCCCTTTGGAGTGAGAGGCAATCACACTTACCACTACACAACCGGCACTGTTGATCCATTTATGTTGTACAGATGTTCAAGGTTCTCCAAATAATCTACTAAATCAGCCACAACTGTCTTTAGCAACGAAACATGTCCAAGCAGATTCTTAAAGTGAAAGTTATGAAATTGGGTTGATAGTGGAGTACTCATAAGTCCGGAGAACTTCGAGATTAGGGCGTAATTGCGTTTGTGAACAAACACGTCATTTGCTGATTTCTCGCGAATTAAAGCTCAATCTAAAAAACTAATAACACAAACAGGTTTAGGAATAGTTCCTCTATCATTTGGTATAGTTTATTTGCAAGATTGTTCTTTTATTCGCGAAAAATCGGCGATTGACGTGTTTGTTTACAAAAGCAATTACGCCCAAATCTCAAAGTTCTCCGGAAGTGCAAATTGTATCCATAATAACCATATGATCTACTAGCACCGACGAACCGACATGCCACTGGAGCATTTCGTTTGTCTACAATTCGATTTGTCAAACGAGCGATTCGAACTTTCAAACGGGCAACCAAATCTCTCAAAAGAGGTGAGACGCAAACCAGGGCAATATAAATTATAAATTATAAATTATACGTGGGCTCGTGTTGTTGTTCATGATAGTGTTTAACGTATATTAAAAATGGCGTATTGGGCACGAATTTGAAAATAGCTTTTATGAGCTGTCACGTCGGTTCGTCGGGGATACGAGATTATCCACGATTGAGAGAATGTGCGATGTTGTGAAACATGTCCAAACTTATTTATAGAGTCTATGAGCATCATTTTCAATTCAAATCCATATTCATTGCGCATTTGTTGAAGTATTGTAGTTTTATCAGATAAGTTCTGTTTTTTTTTTTGTATTTACCCATTCCCTTTGGTAAGCTGATAACATTATTATTCAGGAAAAAGAAAAAAAAAACTTTCTCAGCTACAGCATTACAAACTACACCATACGAGCTATTTCCTGCAAGATTTCAAATGATAATCATGAAATCTTTCCAATACAGAGCTTATAAAGCTTCGGTATCGTATACGTTTGTATTTTTTTGTTAAGTTCTTTCGAATCAGTGTCAGAAAAGCATCACAACTCGAGAGATTGCAGCATGACGGATCGGGATTGAGACTTGGTGGCATTTGGGCATTTCGGTCATCGATTTCTCGCGGTCTTGCGATCAAACCGTATCAAATCATAGAGGAATCATTCCTCTACCTGGTTGTGGTGCTGGTTTTCGGGATGGGTCACATCCAGCAATTTTGCCAACTTGGCGTGTGAGAACCTCAGATTCCCTTGCTGCGCGAGCAAAATTTTGACACGCTGCTCCTTTTGCTTGGACGTCATTTTGAAAACTGGAGAGCAAACGGTGATAACTAATCATAGCAATCGTTGTATATACACTCAACTTCCAAATGCAGCATTTCAGGTTTTTATGCATTTTTAACAGAAATACACCAATTTGAAGTTGACCAATTTTTGCGCGTTCCAGACTTTAGACAAAGAATCAAAAAAAAAGACACATCTTTCTCAACCAATTCAGGTTACTATTAATTTACGCGTTTACCGTTTGGACTGAACATAAGTCCTAACAGCTTCGAACCCCTATATTGACACCAAAGTGTGCGTTCATATACGTTGAAGACATTGTGGTAATCGGCTGTTCTACAGCTCATCATCAAAATAACCTAGAGAGAGTTTTTAACATATTAAGACATTATAATTTTCAACTTAACCCTGAAAATGTAAATTTTTCAGAACGAATGTGACTTATTTAGGACACAAGATTAAAGATTCAGGAGTATTACCTGAATACTCGAAATTTAACGCTTTAAAAATTCCATTTCCTGTAAATCCAGATAAACTTCGACGTTTCGTAACGTTCTGAAATTGTTATAGAAAGGTCATGCCGAATTTTGCAAAATTAGCAAAACCACTTAATGAAATTTTGAGAAAAAAAAATGCAAAAATTGAATGGTCAAATGATTATCATAATGCATATGATCACTTGAAATTACATCTAATGTCTCCACCGATTTTAAAATACCCCTCGAAAGAATTTGCACTCACCACCGATGCTTCAAATACTGCATGTGGTGCTATTTTATCGCAAAACATTGGGCTATTCAGAGTTGTTTGGAAATGCTAACATGAAGCTTTAGTGTGATAATTTATTAGCTAGAGAATGATCTTTAGAAGAGGGTAGGTGGATAATTTCGTTGGAGTACGGCAGTATGAAAATTGAATAGAAGTTGAAAATGAGCGAAGGACCATTAATGCGGCAGTTTTTAAAGTCAAACGCACATCTTTTGCCTAACCCGTACGATGTACGCGGAGACTTGAAGTATGTCTGTATGTATGTATGTATGTATGTATGTATGTATGTATGTATGTATGTATGTATGTATGTATGTATATATGTATGTATTTCAAGTTTATTGCTTAGTGCATATAAGCTTATTGCGTGCTCTCAACTTAGTGTTCTAAATGCACTTCCACAGTTATTAATTGAGAGCTTTCGATGCCAATACCAATGCATGAATTCGTGTATTGTGTGGCAAGCTCAATGATACGGTTGATCAAATTATCTGATCCGAATTATCCAGGACGATTTGAAGAACCTTCCATGATCCACATAGACACTTTGAATCTGATTGGACATTTTTCGATACTACAGACATTATTGCAGTCTTAGTTGATCTAGTAAAACAAATCAACTGATGTCCTGGACGATTTGAAAAACATATAATTTCTGGTATGCCTACATATTTATCACATATATACGATTCGGTTATGATTTGACATCGAAAAGTGCTAGGTTCATATTAGAAATTAAAAAAAAATATCATGAAAATGCCTCACCATAGGACAGACCCCAAGGAATATTCGTGTAAATACACAACCGCGACGTGACTTATGAAACTCTGGTAATTTCTCGATTATGTGCAGGGTGTTTTGTTTGAATCGGTAGAAAATTGAGAAAACTAGAGCCAAATTAACTACAAGATTTAGGGCAGCAAAATATGTCAGAGATGCAAAGGTTAATTTTCAAGAAGATTTGCATTTCAAATGAAAATGCATTTTTTTTTTAAATTATGTTTCATCAAATCTAGGCCAGTATTATTCAATATAGTTTTATAATGTAAGGGTGTTTTATTTTAGTAAACTAGTTAAAAAACGCAAATATTGAATTAGAATAACAAATTAAACAAAGATGAAGATCCAGGTAGGCTAATCAATTAAAATGTTAAATCAATGTACTATCATAAACAAACAGAAATAAAGATAATTTTAGTAGTAGTAATTATGACTTGAAATAAATCAATTGAATTGTTGACACCTAGTGAGGCACACGTGTTTTTCATCCGAAAACCGCAGTGAATGTTAGAACATTAAACTATCAACATACAAGAACTGTTCATTCCAAGTGAATGAAAAAAATAAACTTACAACTACCACAGATCAATTCCCAGCTTCGGTTGTCTCCCTTTGCAACTTGTAGCAAATTATCCGTACATTTCAAATTTCAATTACTTCAAAGCCATGCCTCAACGACCACCCGATGATTGTTTGTCTGACTGTGAAAATTTCCTGCTGTGCAGTTTTCCGTCTCCACATTCATTCCTGGATATACATTCACATCGAAGTGGCGCGTCTAGCTACGGGGGGCGTCCCGGAAGAAACAATAAATCTGTCTCGGGGGAAATTTCACGGCTCACTGCCCGAAGTGATGTGAATTCTATCTACACATTTATCTTGTTTGCTTACTTACTTCTTCAAGCTTCGGAGATACTGGCAATTTCTTCCTTGCCGGTAACTCTGACGGTGGGCAAATACCTAACGATTCCAATTCTCGCAGACCACCAGCGAGGAAAATCTATTGAGAATGGTAGACCTTCGCCACTCATTGGATCTGGGTCGATAATTTGAAAATGGATGAAAATTTCTACTCCTGTAACACTGGAAGAGCAAAAGCACACCATTGGTAGGGGGCAGCTGCATTCATGTGCCTCGACCTAAATTGTGGAGTGCACTCCGTTGAGGTCAAGACTCCCACCATTGGAGAAGAAGTTTTCACGCTGCTATCGCATCTTCCTGGAGCGAAACTTTTGAAAATCACTAAGATAGCATAAAAGTTTGATGATGAATTCTGTTTGCAGAGGAAGAGATGAATTCTCTCAAGCATCTAAAGAGTGGAAGGGTGGGTAACTTTGATTACTGCTCGAATATCGCATTTACAAAGATCCAGAAGAAGTAAGGGTAGTGGTGAGGAAATGAATTTAAGTGGTATGCAGTGTCATCGAGGTCAAACTGCGAGAAAGTAATTTTTCTTCAACTGTCCTAATTGGAAAATTAAATGATGAGTGTAAATGTCAATGGTGGAAGGAACGATCATTGTGAATTAAATATATTTTTGGCTATTTGTCGGGGGATTTTAAAAAATGTAACGCAATAGTATTTAGCAGAAATATAGAAACCCCTCATTTTAAAATATTCCAAAAGTAGAATAATGAAAAATTTTAAGGGACTAAGGTATAATCCTAGACTCTAAACTTACTTTTGTAGAACATTATAATACCATCATAACAAATGCAAAGAGGTTCAGCTATAATTTTCATGACGTGCATGGGTCTTAAATTATTACAGGTATATGCGAAGGAGGGGCATAGTGAACAGGTAGGGCATAGTGATCTTCCTGTGCTTTAACCTTGGATTTATTATAGTTTGAAACAAATGAATTGGTCATGAATCATTGCAATGGTGATATTGGAGCAACTACCAAATAATTTGTATTGAATAATTAGAGATTTATGACTAGAGGGCGGGATGCTCATTATGCCCCACCTGTTAATTATGCCCCTCTTACCCCTACCTCGATATAACGTAACGCCTTTCGTATGCCCTTCTCAAATTGAATTGCACCGCGTTTCCTCTTCCATATGAAGCTCAAAGAACGCCGCGAATTTGCAATGCTTTTCTTCATCAATGACATTGTTTCACATTGCATAGAATCATCAGAATTACTCTCACACTTACACTTTTAAGTATCCTGTCGGCATCTTAGAACAGAAAAAAAATTCTCAGAAAAATCGCATAGAAAAAATTACGTAAAAAAAAATTGTCCCATCAATCGAATGATGCGACAGTATAATCTACAATGCGAAGTCACTCATACCAGAATAATGTGATAGCAAACAGAACCTTAAACGCTTAAACAGAGACCCAGATTTTTTTTTCGAGAGTAGACCAACTGCAGTCTTAATAGGCTAGCATCTCGGTTGGGCTCTCCATGCGATACACAATACTAACAGACGACTCGAGCTATGGTGCTCACTAGGTCACTGCAGCTTTCAGGCTCGTATTGTGATCAACTGTGTGTATTAGATTACGACCATAAATCCGGAGAACCCCGAGATCTGGGCGCAATCACCCCTGCGAACAAACACGTCAATCGCCGGTCTCCCGCGAACAAAAGAACAATCCTGCAAACAAACTATACCAAATCATAGAGGAACTATTCCTCTACCTGTTTTTGTTATTAGTTTTTCCAGACTGAGCCTAAATTCGCGAGAAACCGACAAATGACGTGCCTATCTACAAAAGCAACTACGCTCCAACCTCGAAGCTCTCCGGAAATATGTAATAAATCATGTAAATGTAAATGGAATACAATAATGTCCCGATTTTGTCAGCCCCCTTTTTTGAAAATGTTTTCCAATGTTCTACAAAACCCATGCTCTTTTTCAGTAATCTTCTTGAACCTATTACACCAAAGTATACTTTAAACATCCCTTTTAACGATGAATTAGAAAAATTTAGATTTATGGGTATGTGAAATTATTGAAAGAAAAAAGTCTGAAGCGCGGAGGGTCTGACAAAATCGGGCCATTACTGTATTTAAAATAAATAAATTCATTCTTACCTTTTTATGGTTGTTTGATTATTAATTGCTATTGTTACCTGCTTAGAGTTGGCTCCTTTAAAATGCTGTGTAGAATTTACCTCATTATTCTTCAGCTCCATCGATTTCCGTTCCTGCGTGGTTTTTGTGATATAACCACGCTCGGCATATTATCCTGTAGTACGACTTGGGCGTGCACCATGCAAGTAACTCATCTCTCGTCAAGATGACGGGATATGGCGTGATGGTGAAGGGATATAGAAAACGAATAAAAGAACAGAGAGAAAGGTATTAGTATTGGATACATTAAGCCCCCCCCCCCTTCACCTCACACACATTCCACGAAAAAGAAGCATAGATGCACAGACAAACAGAAATAACACATTTAATATTTCTCTCCACAAAACATAGTCACTAAAACACTACCGCCATCTGTTGAGTATCATGTGATGGATAGTACACTGAACAGATGGCGCTAGTGTGCAGACGTCAAACGCAAGGGAACCGACCGTGGGCGCCACAGGTGGCGGCACAACCAACCAAAAACACTAAAATTGACCGTCAAATGCGTGTTCGATGAACAACCTGCGAGTGTTATGTCTGTTTGTCTGTGATAGATGGGTTATTAGGAAAGTACAGGGTGCGTGACGAATTTTTGCAGTAAATGGCATATTTGAGAAAAAATACACCAGTTACATTCAAAGTGTTTTTATGTTACTTCATACGCGAAGTTAACGATTTTCAGAGTTGGTTGCAAATGCTAACACGAAGCTTTAGTGTGATGATTTATTAGCTAGAGAATGATCTTTAGAAGAGGGTAGGTGGATAGTTCCGTTAGAGTACGGCAGTATGAAAATTGAATAGAAGTTGAAAATGAGCGAAGGGCCATTAATGCGACAGTTTTTCAAGATAGACGCACATTTTTGCCTAACCCGTACGATGTACCCCGCGTACATCGTACGGGTTAGGCAAAAATGTGCGTCTATCTTGAAAAACTGTCGCATTAATGGCCCTTCGCTCATTTTCAACTTCTATTCAATTTTCATACTGCCGTACTCTAACGGAACTATCCACCTACCCTCTTCTAAAGATCATTCTCTAGCTAATAAATCATCACACTAAAGCTTCATGTTAGCATTTCCAACCAACTCTACACCAGTTAGTTATTCTAGCAATGAATTTTGTGCGATTTATTTTCTTTCACAACATATGGAAGTTGTAAGTAAATTTATTCAACAAAATTGCCTTCCCTTTCGACGACTGTAGTTAGACGCTTCCGGAAACTGCAGTATGCACGTTTTAAAATGTTTCGATCCATAGATGTCATCACTGCTTTGATTTTAGCTTTTAGCGACTTAAGTGTGGTGTGAGGGGTTCTATTGGTATCCCGTTGGACGAAGCCCTATACAAAATAATCCAACGGATTGATATCGGGACTGCTTGGGGGCCAAATTTCTTCCTCCCAAATTTACGAAATATTTTCCGTAAGCCATTTCTGTGCTTTATTAGCAGTATGAGCAGGTGCTCCGTCTTATCACTTTCCCAAGCCTTTTTTTAATATTATACACTGTTCTTTCAGACACATTTACCGACCGAATTATTTCTTTCATGCATACTCCGGCGCGCAACAAAGTGACAACGGCTGACAGATTGCTCTCTTGTTTCGACATCTTTACGTTTACTCAACATTGTTTGTTTAAATCTTACACCTAACAGTATAAGCTATCCAGTGCTGCCAAATATATCTAAATCATGATGCACAAGCATGAGAAATTACTATTTGAAATTTACTGCAAAAATTCGTCACGCACCCTGTACAACTACATTATAACTATTAGTGCAATGGATGAACGTTAGTTTTGGGGTCATGTTAGTGTTATAGTTTTGTTAGTATTGACCCATATTCAGCCCTGTCGGTCGCACTAGTCGCAGGCAGTTGTTGTTAGGACATGCGACACTGTCACTGCTACTATGTTAGAGGTATGACCCGTCAAGTTTCGAAGTGCAAATAAAATTGTTAGAACTATTTTTATTAATTAACTTTACACTCAAAGTAAACTATTTACCATAGCATTACAAAAGCGAATTTAAAATTACTATTTCATTTTATGCTAATATTAAAATTATGATAAAACTACAATCTACGGATCCGTGAAATTAACTCGCTTGAATCGTTCAAATCAATAAACTGAGGAAAAACTAAAATTTTAACAAATTGCAAAAAAAAATCATAGCGGAACTTGACAAATCATCATCAAGCCCCTCATCCTTGGACAAGGTTAAACAGAGACCCTGATTTCTGTAAAAAAAATAATGCTTACATAGGTAATCCTAAAAATTACATATGCTTCGGTATTTTCTCACTTTATTACTGAAAACTGTAAATAAAATTACTGAATTTCGGTGATTTCATTTTACTTTAACGAAAATGGTTACCATTTTTACTCACAGGTCTGTAAATCAGCTTCATGACTAACTTCGGTGAAATATTTTACTGAATTTTCAACAAACAGAACGTTCCATTACTAAGCTCTGTAACAGTCTTGGTAAACGTCAAATCCGAATTGATTTTTGATGGGCTTCGAAAATGTTCGTGTTTGTGAAAAATAAAAAGATGAAATGATGGAGGCTGTCATGAAACACCAAGATAATCGAATCGTATATATTTGCGTAAGTAATTAATTTTCATTATCTTAATAAATACCCATTACAGATGGCCGATGTTGTTGCTTGCATTTTTTTTTTCTCTCGGTCCAAGTTCCATTCCCGTTCGCGACGATCTGAAAACAGCATTTGGAATCTTCATTGTTTTCAGTATAGTGCAGAATCCTTCCGACAAAAACTTCATCGGTGGAGCAAATACATTGACCACGACTGAGCAAGTTGTTTGCATGGATTGCAGTGACCGCCACCTTGAAACAATATTAGAGCAAATTACAGTTGAGTCGGTTACCTTATCAAAAAATTACTTTCGGTAATTTTCTATTTGTCCCCAACTCACGTACATTTAGGTGCTCTGAGACTGACATATACGAGCGTCCATTTTAACATAAAATAGAGTCAGAAAATCGGCTCAATCAAACGTACTTTTCGTCGAGTAACAAACTTTTCAGTCTTGGATATCTTAATTATACATGACATGTTTGTTTAAGTTACATCATTTATGTAAAATATGGATTCTGTAACGTGCAAAATTAATTATTTCTAATTAACATATATTTCTAAGTATGCCGGATATCACTCTGCAGTGGTTTCAGGTCGAATGCCTAGGAATATATTGAATTTTAAGTTGATCATGAAAGCAAATAGTGGTTGTTAAGAAGAAACAATTAAATCTAAAGTAATATTAACAAATTTTTTAAAATCAAATAGATGATTAACCCTTTATTAAAATGACTTCGCTAGCTCCTTGATGGGAAAATTATTGGATCAGTTAGAGCAGTGGTGTTCATTCCATTTTTTCAATGGCTGTTTCTTTGACCAGTGTTATCAGTATCTTAAGCAATTATTAACTATTTAAATTTTTGTATAGACAATTGTCTACGCAGGGGAAGGAGGGGGGGGGGTCAAGAATAAAAAAAAAAACGTCTACGTAGCTAATGAACAGCCCCATGTCCTTTTAAAGTGTACACAAGGGTGGGTCAACTATACAACCCCTTGCTCCCCACTGCTTTTTAGATCTGTATTGAGGTCCTTAACAACAATGCTAAATTTGATCGAATTTGATTATGATCTGGATTTGCGGTACAACTTTAAAATTAGTATGAAAAAATGTTTTGGAAACGGAACGAAACTAATCATTAACTTATCAAAAACTAAAAATATATATATAAGTGCTGACAACATCTGAGGCTTGTATTTGAAAACATGCAAAATAACTTTGTCAAAACCGCAAATCGCTTCGACTTCTGTGCAAAAAGTTATAAACATTTTACTTTAGGCCTAGTGCTCCACACATATGTACCTCCAAATCTTGTTGTGTTGTGATCCGCCATACAAATTTCACCCACCCTAGTGTACACATTCAAAGTGAGACTCTTGCATTCCTAAGAATATCTTCTCAGTAGCTACAGTTACCTACTGATGCTATTAAGGAGCTACCATGTAAATATAAAATATATCGATTTATGCCTAACGACGTATTGTGATTTGCAACATTTTCGAATTTTTTTCTTCTAGTTTCCGCTTTTGTATAGGATATTGATCCGACCGTATTCTTTCCGAGCGCTATACATAATCTGACAACCACCATACCGAAAAACGAATTAGGTTGCGAGTGATTAAACATCGCCAGCCAGAAGCATGAATAGACAGTGTCGTCGAACCTAATTCTTCCAGAGAATTAATTTCCATTCCATACACTCATCCAACATCGAAGACCGATACCAACCTTAACTTCTGCTAGGAGTTTTGTGTGGACAAGTCACCTCCTCCGTACATGGTTTTTCTCGCCCGGCACAAATCTCTCACACAAAGAATGGTATTATTATTTATTCAGCTCAGCTATTAAAAGAAAATATTCATATTTCACTTTTTTCCTCTAAGGCAGTGTAATAAAAAGCTTTCTCTTGTTCCGCTCAGGGAATTTTAGCACGGACCAGCCAGTGTTGCCAACAATGATCGCAAGATGAAATAAAGATAATTTGAATGGAACGTCATAGCGAACATAGCGAGACACAATGCAACTCAAACCCTAAGTCTCAATTTCCCCTCTCTAGAACACAGCCACAACTGAAATTCATCGTTGCAGAAGGAATACAAAATTAAATTAAAATAAAGTGATTTTCGGTCGTCTGTTCCCAGAAGAATGAATGCCGATTTTTCCCGGAAAGATTGGGATGTTTTGTGGTCTACGGTAGAACGCTAAAGAAAAAACAGACAGTGGAGGCATACAGAAAGCAGCTTACGCTCAATAAACGGTTTTGAATAAATGTAGGACAGTTATAATTTTCAGCAATCGTTTTAAGGCATCACTTCCACCCCATGATTTAAGCTCCGTCTTTTAGGAAACTGTGAAAAATTTAATCTTTCGAGGTAGGTCGATGAATTGTACCAAGAAAAATAATGAATTGAACTTAGAAAAAAATAACAGCAAGAATATTGAATTTCTATAAACATGGCTCATCTGTTATAACTTTGACAGGCATACCAAGTAAAAACGTTTTACTCCTTAAATATAGTACCCCAAATGATGTTCTAGATTAAAGGAGAACATTAATACTTCTCATTATGTTTGGCAAAAGGATCAATTATAATCCACGAAGACCAAAATTTGAAAGTTTTTAACCCTCCCTCCTCTCTCGTAGACTACAGTAGACGTTTTTGAAAACTCTACCCCAACCCCTTAAGTCTACGTAGACTTTGATAATTATAAAAACAATCTTAATCGTTATATTGTCTCAGATTATATTGTTTTTTTTTTTTATCATTTTTAAATCGTTAAAAATGCATGGTTTATATACAGTATCTGTTTGATGTTGGCAACAAACCCATGAAACCGTTCGTTTTGGGCATGGGGTTCAATTTTGGCACTGTGCCAAAATCGAACGGATTTTGAAAATAATGCATTTTTGCTCCTTGTGATTACCATGTATGTATATTAAAAAAAATATTATAAACGTCCACGTCACAAAGATGACTCCAGGTCAAAATAAAACCGTTCAATTTTGATCACACTAAATAGTCTGGTTTGTTGCCAAAATCAATAAATTATTATTTGTTCTGCCGGTTTGTTTGTTGGCATCCACAAAACTTACGTTCAGGTTAGTAATATTTTTGGATTTACAGAACTTTTACGACAACTTAAAAGCTTGGTGCTAATGCGGTTCAATATTATGAAACATCAACTCATTAGTTTCATTTCATCAAAATACTATTTTTACTGGAAAATTCCACCAGTATTCCATAGTATATAGGTCATTCCACTGCAGAGAAAGACATTACATGTTTTAAATATTTCAATCAACAATGCCAAATATGTTCTTCGTTAATTCGTTTGTTGAACTTTTCCATTAAATAAAGGAAAGGGTACAAACAATTAAATATGCCGGTTATGTACATCTAATCTTATCAAATCTAAGCCAACACCAACACAGCCAGTTCATGAAAGCATCCTGGAAAATGATAGATATACCTTTATCACTTTTCTTGACTATTTGGTATATGTTGCACATCACAGATGTGGAAAATATATCAAAACGGCCAGGCATTTAAGGGGCAAGATGATTCAGAAACATCGGGCCTGTTTAAATCATAGATTTAAACACGATGCTTCAGAATCCAATTTATGGATGAAACGTGGACATCTTGTACCGTACGATCGATTGTATTGTTATTTATAAATGATTGATCGATGCGAGCATCTAGTCTAAAAAGGTTAGGTGATCCTCCATTTTCTTCTAGCAATTGTGACCTGAACACTAACTCTTGTCCTAGCCCTATATGGCATATAGTTATAGCGCCATTACTCACTTTTTGAAAAGAAAAGAAGGAAAGGAAAGGAGAGGAAAAAAAGCAAGGAAAAGGGAAATGAGCCCTACCCTATCTCCTCTGCCGTCTCCATATAAATTAATGAATTTCCATTATTAATATCATCGCTTTCGGTTGATAATTCGACTTTTGTCTTACCCAATGACTGAAATTCTTTGTCCAATGTTGCGAACCATGTCTCACATGGTCTGCAGAATATTTTTGGGCTTGAAAGTTGAAAGTTAAACCAACCGGTGGAAACTAACGATTTTAAATTGGCTCACTACTTGACTAGCCTATTGGTCCCAAGCAAATCGATTAATGTGCCCCATTCAATTCGAAATTCTAGTACTAAACAATGTTTGTTTTGATTCCCTATGAAAGTTTGACAGATAAAATGAGGGGTTCGTGGATTTTCATATGTTTCGAGGGGTGCATCGATTTGCTTGGGACCGAAGGGAGTATCAGAGCTGAGCCAAAAACTTGAGCACTTTTCTTCGGGACCTTCTAGTGTAAGCGTTACCTCTATGGTTAAACGCTGTTTGTAGTACATTATTTTCGTCCCTTCGCGTTATATGCCCCCAATGGCGATTTCGGTACATTTTCACTTTTTTCCCAATAGTAGGGTTACACAAATATTACACAAAAAATAAGGAAAATATTGATCACTGATGATTGATAAATGTGTACCACACACAAATCAATTTATATCACAACATTTCAATACATTTTCAGCTCTCGTAAGTAATAAAACTGGTTGAGAATATCACTCTGTTCGGAGTTTTTAGCCGCCATGACTTCTAAGGTTAAGATGGGAAGGTTGCACTGACGATCATCAAATGGCCTGATTATGGCATTTATTGAATGGAATTACCTGATAATACACACTAGACGTAAAACTCACAGTTACTGTTTGAATATTTTATGTTTATTTTAATTGTTTAACAACGTTTTCACAAGTAAATCATGGACCCAACTTTAGGGACACATTTCTTTTCTATGTTCCTAACTTTGGCCCATGAAATTCATTTGACAGCATATAGCAATAAGAGTAACGTCAACAATGTGGTTTGCATTTGGATGATAAGGAACGAACAGGAAGGGAGATTTTTTCTGCCAAATCTGTATAATGAACATCACAATGTTTTGATTTAGATATTCTGCGGTCGAAAGACGATAAGCGAAATTTTTAATTTTTAATTTTTAACTTGAGTGATTTAATGTAGTTTTCGTAAAATTTTCTCTAAGAAATGTTTTGAGGAATGAAGAGTATTAAGTTAACAGTGATAGTGATAAAAAAAAATACATAAGAAAACGTTACCAAGAGCGTTTTTTTTGAGAATCAAACAGGATAGGACGAAGTTGCATCCATAAATAGACCCAATTTGGGGACAATAGACCGATATTACATACATTTCCCTGGTGAGTTTTTGTCTTAAAAAAAGTAAGTTTTTCAACTTTTTGCGGTTCCTGATAGCAAACGACATGATAAGCATATCTAAGCATACCATTTAGCAGTAGAATATCGTTTGCAGGTAAATTAATTGATGAGTTATGATTAAAAACGTAATCTATGGCTGCATATTAGACCGAGGTTAGGGACGTATACCCTACGACCTATCAGCAGCTTCCTTGTTGTCTATTGCTCATTGCCTCCACAAGCCTTGTGCCATTTGCTCAATTTTACGATCATACATTGAAAGGATTCTACCATTGTGCACCGTCAGAGGCATGACATTTAGTCCAAAAACAATGATAATATAATAATTAGCCGTTGCATAAATTCTTCGAACTACCTATATACCAAGGAGGATTCTTCTTTAACAATGAACGGAATAATCATTTCACTTGCCCTCGTTCCTTTCAAGCACGTTTTCTTTACATGTTCCTGTCTGTGTAGCGTAGCGGCGAGTTAAATTCCCAGATACTTCGTGACTGACTGAGCTTTTAACTCCATTTCAGCATTTTTGAACGTATCTTCAACTGCTACCTTGTTTGACTGTGGGACTGTGACTTACAATTAGTACTGATTTTCCGAAATGCACAAATTTGGTGCAACCGATTATCCCAGTGTTTTTGTTGTTTTTACCCACATTTTCTTCACCTCCAGCTCTATTTTAATAATTTAGGGATGATTGCGAAGCTCCGTCTTCATAATTGAAAAGAATTGTTCAATCAGGTGAAGTTCCGGTGAATTTGGTGGGTTCACATCTTTTGACACAAAATTGATTCCGTTGGTTCGGTACCGCTCCATCACGTTTCGAGCGTAGTGGCAGGATGCTAGACCAGGCCAAAACAGAGTTGATCCTGTGTGCTTTAAGGGACTCTTTCATGTAAATCGCGCCGTTGATTGTTCCGGAAGTTATGAAGGGAGCGCTTATTTTACCTCATCGGCAAATCGCCTGCCAGATCAAGAACTACTTTGCAAATTACGATAATTTCTTCTTTGGAACATCCTCCGGAACATCGAATTTAGACTTGACAGCGAAATATTCTTGCCCTGGAAGTTGACGGAAGTCTGCCTTGATGTAAGTTTCGTCATCCATTACGATGCAACACGATTTGGCGAGCAAGTTTGTGTAAAGTTTCGGGCGCGGGTTTTCGCAATGATGTTTTGCTTTTCATTCCGGTTTGGGGCTTTTTGCACCTTGTAAGCATGTTATCCTGCACGATTCATGGTTTCTGTACAAAACCGACTGACTCCTTGGACTTTTTAACTATATCTCGGATTGACATGTTTGGACGGCTCTTGAACTGTTGCTCCACATTTCTGACCATTTAACTGACCATTGGACTACTTTTACGACCACTCCCTTCCCTTCTTTAAGCACTCAGACGCTTTTTGAAGGTTCTTATCACACTAGGCAGAGTTGTATTTGCAATTTCATGCTTTTTAGTGATCCATCTCGGACACCTCTGGATTTTGATTGTAAGTGCACAACATTTTTCACGGACAATTTCGTGTTTCGACGACATGATTGGAACTACTGTTTGAATAACTATGAAACTTGACAGTTGTAAACAATACACAATGCATAAGGTTTACTCAAAATTTCTTCAGTTTTTTTTTTTTTTTTTTTTTTTGTATAGAATTCATAAAGAGGAGTGGTGAAAGTGGGCGGTCAGCTTAACATTACTTTATGTTTGGAGAACAACAGGATCTTGCTCAATATTTGGTGGGATCCATCTATTTATGAACCATTCATGGACTTTGTAGGTCATGATTTTACTTGAAAAATAATTGTTAAACGAAGTACAATAAAAATAATAAGGGTTTTTCCCATACATTTTTAACCAGTCTCCAGAGAGCCAAAAAAATACAAATTTTAGAGAGAAACTTCTCTCTCACGAACTCAATCTCTCAACATGCCATGTATTCTCGATTTGTGATTTCCCTCTCACAGACTACAAAATAGAGTACTTGACACTGCAAAACATGTCTCGTACCTCTATAAATGCATATAGGTATACTTTCTGTGCCGCCCTATTCATGAAAAATGGTGGGAAAATCAGTTGGGGGTGGGGCTTAGAACGTATTTTTGTGCATAATATGTAGAAAAAGAGGGAATTCGGGTGTATTTTTTGCGAAGAATATGTTAAAAGGAGGAACTTCGGATGTTAATCTAAATGCATTTATACAGGTACCAGACATGTTTTGCACTGCACTGTCCTCTGTGGTTAAATGTTTAATTACAAAAGAAGGGTTAGAGCAGGTGTATCAGTTATGGCTGTGTTCCAAATATGGCTTATGCGCTTATGGAATTCCCATAGGCATAATTAGAACCGATTCACCGCAAGGAACCGATTCTTATTGTAACGTTCCACTATTTATAATCTTTGAAGAGGGAGAGCACCCTCCGAAGGCACGCTTCTTTGCCAATCAATGTCGGTTTTATTGGTGGCAACATTAAACAACGACACCGATGTATCATAATTAGTAGATTAAGAATGACTAAGAAGAGTAACCAATTTTTTCCCTTGTTTCAAGATTTCTTGGTGGAATGCGATTCGAGACTTGTCATAATCAACAAGGCGTAAATTGTAGGGAAAAGTCGAATAAACGGACGCAGTAAAAAAGCTGGACACTCACTGCTTTTAATCAAGAAACCTTTTAAAAAATAAATTTAGAACTAGAGTCTAGAAGCAAAATGAGGTGGTTTGTTTTTGTTAGAAGAATGCAGTGCAAAAATAATTTGAAGTGTCCATCTTTCCTGCTTTGCCTGTCTTTACCGACTCTCCCCTTACTTTACAGAAATAAAAAAAAAACTGTTCCCTTAGTTTAAAGCTGTTTAAATTAGTCAAGAGTCCTCAGGTCAGGTGACTCAATACTAGGGTTCCGAGGAAGCTCTGAGACTATTAGGCATCACTTAGAGGTGACCTCACCACGTTACTGGGTGAAACGAATGATACTCAACGACGTTGTACGTACACATATTATGTGACAAGTGCAATACCCTGTAATTCATTGGAACATCTGACGAATATTTTATATTGGAAATATGAAATTTTCATCGTACCATTTACATTATCGCTTCTTTTAAAAGTATGCTTCATTCTCAATAAATGGATAAAATGGAAATGAGGGATGGTGGTTAGTAGGGGAAAAACTTCCTCCCTTTGAATGAAGAGCCATGTGAAGAGACGAACAATTCCCACTTTTCTTTGGCTATGAGACTCACCCACATTCGATAACCCGAGTTTTCGCCCGATCCCAGGTGACGATGGCAACCAACGGTGGCAACCCAACGCTATTCATCGTAGTACTCTGATCCAACCTGCGATGTAGTGGCTATGAATGAAATGAATATGCATTTATAAATGATTTATGAGGAGCGAATCCTCTCTAAATCTCTGCTGCCTCGTGGTGGATTATTCAAAATTCTTTAGTTCTCATGTTTTTCGTTCGCCACATTTAATACAAATGAAATAGTAAGACCACTGCGGACATCGTCAGGGTGGACGAGAGAGATGAGGAGAGGTTAACCGTAACAGGAATCAGGCAAATCCATTTTCTCATCGCTCCTCTGTTCGGGGCTCCATCCTTACGGCCATGGATAAGTGCTTCTCGTTACGGCCCGGTGGATATGCAAAAGGAATATTGACGAAGCAGCTTTTAATCTTTGGAGTACAGCAAGATGGTTGATAGATTCAAAAGTTATTAAAAATCTGATACAATTTCAGCAGCACTCAGTTGGAAAGAACCAACAGCTTTTTACCAAAATACAGGCACAACGCGTGCTGGTTACTTGCCTTATTCAGCTTTAGCTTAGTAAACCCACGTCAAGGCCCTTTCTAAACAGATTGGAATTTGGCTTATGAATATAGTGGGTTGAAATTGAGTGAATAGAGATTTTGTTTTTGCTATATTGCGGTTAAATGGAACCGGTATTCAAAATCGAAATAGGCTTCCAAAAATTTTAATCATCATAGGTTCCTTTGCAACTGGATTTTCCTATGAATATTTGTATAACACGACTAACGAGGGGAAATATCACAGTCAACTCTCTACATAACGATAGGTGACTACTTTATGTCGGCAAACTTATTTAGCGTTAGCTTACTTACTAAGAATACGTTACCTTGAAAAGACCAGCTTGTGACTTAAGCTGCAGATGGATTGAAAGGCATAGCTAAATAAATGGGAACGCAATGTTCTTGAAACTCTCAATCTTCTAAAAAATCTAGGTTGGAATTTTTTTCGACTTCCTTGGGCATAGAATATTATTGTATTTGCCAAACATTATACAAGTTCCTTCATTCATTGGCTTGAAAAAATCTCAATTAAAAACTGTGAAAGTCTTTCAAGAACACTAATAAATTCAAGAACACATCTTGGGATTCTCTCAGTATATATATTATCAAATTATGTTGGGAATGTCGCAGAAGGGTCTTGGAATAATTAAAGATCGCAGATTTTTTTTGAAATTCTTCTCAGAATTGCTGAAAATCTCGATGGAAATCTTCTCAGTTCTCATTTGAACTCCTACGGAACATTTCCAGGTCAAAGAGTAAAAAATAAGACTCGACCTTCTCCGATTCGCAAAAAACCTTTGTATAATTGTTTTCAATGGTCAATAATTCAGAATTGAGCAATGTTTCAGTCATTTAGAAAAAAAAATAATAATGACGTGTTCGAAATTTTCTAAAAACGTCACTTCCGTCTGAGACAAAGTTGTAAGAAAAAAATCCTTTTCAGGAAAAATATACACGCAAAACAAATTATCTTAAATACAAGAAATCAAAAAAGTTATGGGTGGGCGTTGGCCAGATTTGGATTTTTCAGATATTATCCCAAACAGGACCTAGATTATTTAATGCTCTAGTAACCTCAAGTTTATTTTGCATTTGCATTTAATTGTAATTTGAAGTTTACTTTTGTTTATATAGTTTATCTCTATTGAAACATTGAGTTGTATAAACTTGACGAATCATACATCTAAGGGTCTGTTCATAAACTACGTAGACTCTTTATAAGGGGGGGGGGGGTTGACGGTCCATACAAACGCCGGGGGGGGGGGGGGTTTGGGGATTTAAAAAAAAACTTTTAAAATCGGTCTACGTAGATTATGAACAGCCCCTAACATAGAAGTAGCTACAGTGTCGCATGATCTAACAACCACTGCCTGCAACTGATGTTGAAGGGGCCGGCAGGGCTGATTACGGATCAAAACTAACATAGCTCTAACACTTAAATGATCCCGAAACTAACGCTCATTTATTGCTCTTCAAGCCATAAAGTAGTTTTATTTATTTTCGGTGGACATTGGCCAAATTTTGATTTTTTTATATAAATGTAATCCTAAAAAGGACCTAGATTATTCAATAGTCTAGTAACCTCAAGTCCACGTTCGGTCACAATTTTGTATTATGATTAATCAACACTCAATGGGTAAAGTATGAAACTTGAAATGAATGTGAAACAAAGGGAACTTGGAGTGTAGAGTGACACTGCCCACCAGTTGATGCTGAAGTCTGGCCAAGTAAGTGGGTTAGGGTCTAATGATTTCTGAATGGACAATACAGTGCAGGTGGATATTTTATTTTATACTCTCTATATTATAATATTTGAATCAGTTTCAGGGTTTCGGGTTAACAGAGGCAGACCGCGGAGGGACCGCTTGGGAAAGCATAATGTTCATACTTGAAGGGCTCAAAGTGGCTGAGCTGTGCAGATGTAGTTTGACCTTCCTTAAAAAACCAATTTGGCTCTAGACCATTTTTAAACTTGTTCTGCATTATTCACATGATGCAATTATTGAAAAGAGCGCAATATAAAGTAGCTTTATACAATTGAATAGAAATGCCAATCTTACCGAGAAGCTTAGCTGTTCTGATTTCGGTACAGTTTGTTGAGATTGGGTATAGTTAGTATAGTATAAATCCTGATGAATGTGGGCGTCTTAGTGGAATACCTGTATAATGAGAGAGAGAAGGATTAGTATTTTCCATTTAATTCCACTACTTTATTTGCTTATCCTTGACAGATACGCGTATTTCGTCTACAATGTGCAGACTTCTTCAGTGTCTTGTACTAATACTCGAGTATTAGTACAAGACACTGAAGAAGTCTGCACATTGTAGACGAAATACGCGTATCTGTCAAGGATAAGCAAATAAAGTAGTGGAATTAAATGGAAAATACTAATCCTTCTCTCTCTCATTAGTATAGTATAGTTTCTGAGCATGTTGTTTGTGGATCATGATCAGTCATAGAAAATGTTTAGTTTGTTATTAATATCTTTTGAATTGCGCTCGCGAGAGGTTACCAAATATGGGTTCTCTTTTTCATCCATAATTGGGGGAGGGGAAAATTGATGCGATCTGAGAGCGAAATAGATGCAAATAAATTAGAGAACAAAACACCATGACCTAAACGACTAACCAACGCATGCGACTCACGTTTAACTATTTCTTTCTTCCTCTCGTGTACCAATATTACCTTCCTGAGAACAAATGGGAACACGGCCAGATGTTCAATAGGACAAAGAAAAAAAAGCGAGAAAGCGTGAACAAGAAAAGAAGAGAGTAAGTAGTCAGAAAGGATCACGTTGGTTGGAGACAGCCAATTTATACTGGACGGAAATGGTAAGTAGGATAAGAATTGTGAAAGGTGTGTGCTTGCATGATTTACCTATTTTAGAATTACCACATCAGAACCTCATTTCCTTCAATTGCTACTCCATCGCAGCACACACCTAATAATGATCACTAACCTTCATATAGTTTCAGCACTATTGATATTTTGATCAAAAAGGTGACCATCCATGTGTGTCTAGACTCTAGAGTATCGCTCGAGCTGACCCCGTAACGTGGGTAGATCACCTTTTCGTGGTACGTTACGGGATGTAAGATCTACCACCGATTCCTAGTCCTGACTACTTCAAACTAGGGGAACAGGATTTTTCAGTAATGCAAGAAACACATCTTAGTCCTTGTTACTTTTTATGCCTTGTTAATAGTGACAAGACTCGACTTTGCCCACCGAGAATGATCTTGAAACAAGGAAAAAATGAGTTAGTTAGTCTTCATCTAGTGATTCCTTATCTTCTATTCGTTGATCTCTAGTTTGAAGTGGTTAAGACTAGGGTTCTGATGCATAGCCATTATCGGTGTCATTCCTTAATTTTGTTGCTAAGGAATTCAATTTTGACTGACAAAGGGGAGCGCCTTTGGAGGGTGTTTCAACACTCCGAAGGGTATAAATAGCGGAACCTTTCAATTAGAGTCGGATCCTTGCGATAAATGCAAGAGTGGCTACTGTAAAAAAATCGAATACTTCATAATTTCTCAATAGTGATGGAGTAATACGACATGCACTAAACTAAGGACACGGGATATACTACAATAGATCAATTTACTGGTCGCAGTAGTGTTAGGTCCCGAAAAAAAAATCGCTCGAGCTGACGAGTGCAACGGGAAGGACAGTAGGTGGTTAGTCCCTAGATAAGCCAACTTAGCGGTTGGCACAGCCTATGCACTGAACAATTACAAATACAAAAATAAAAAAAAATATGAAATCTCAAATAGCAAAAATTACCTTCTTCAATATCTGATGAACAATTTTTCACTTAAAAGCTTATGGAAAATTATTACTTCTGTGGGGGGAGGTAGCTCATCGATTCTTCCGGTTCGCCTCCTAGCATCGTGCTATAAGGTACCAGGCGATAACCAGGGTAGTTGATCGATAGCTCGATGACGTCATTTAGTCATTCTCATAGCAGGCGTTGACGATGGGACGTTGTCGAGTTGTTGAATAGCAACTATCGTGGTAACTCACCGACTACCTGTCGATCTGCCAAATTTGGAAAGACGTCTGCATTGAATTGTCTCATATAATAATATTCCGCCCACTATATCACAAGAAATTGCGAGTAGCTGAGTGGAATGGAGATAAGTTAAGCATTGGGTACAGGACCAAGTCTCCCCTGGGTGGTGCCAAAAGATGAGCGCAATAGAATCATCAAGTTGCCATAAGGCACGGAATGAGACTATTGCATGGCTGGGTAGTCAAAGTCTTCCATTCGTTAGTCATTTCAGGTGGATTAGAACAGGTTTAGGTTTAGGGTGGCCGTTGGCTAGATTTGGATTTTTCAGATATAATCCTAAATAGGACCTAGATTATGTATTACACTAGTAACCTCAACTTCTGTCACAATGTTTCATTGTGACTAATCAACACTCAATGGGTAAATATCAAATTTGCGGTAAATTTGAAAAAAAGGGAACTTGGAGTGTAGAGCGCACTGCCCACTGGACGATTCTGAAGCCTGGCCAAGTGAGTGGGTTACGGGTTTATTTGATTGTACGTCATTTCCAAGTTATATATAGATACATTCATACCATTGGCATTTTGTATTTGAGATAAGACAGAGACAGGATGCGGAGGGCCCGCTTATGGGGGAGCGTAACCCATGTTATGGCTTCCATTTATTAAATAGTTCAGATAGGCTGGAAATGATAGGTTCATGGTGAGAAAATGTACCATATGGTGCCCGTTCACTGATCAAAATTAGATTCAAATCGTCAGGCCCTGCCCTGGAATAAGGGGATTGACGATGCTTTGTCAAGTTTCATTTTGCATTTGCATATAATTGTAAGTTTAGGTTTGCTTTTGTAATTGTAAGATAGATAGTTTGCCTCAATTGACACATTGAGTTAAACATGACGAATCATACCTCTAAAATAGTAGTAGTTACAGTGCCGCATTATCTAATTTTTGTTTTGTTTGTTTACATATAACTAATACTAATACCTCCTTGTTTTGTTTTCTCTCTAATTTGTCTACTATGTCCCACCATCACGATGAGAGATGAGCTACCGTACATGCTACACGCTCATATACACTCCCAAAATAGTATGCCGCAAGTAAGTATATCACAGAGGCAACTAAAGATCCAGAAACAAAAACCGAAAACGCTGAACGGCAGATTGGTTTACAGTGGTCGACCAGGGTGTGTGCTGATAAATTACAAAATTACAATTACATAATTATTCCATACATCAGCTTGAATTACGTTGATCGATATTACATTTTTTTTGCTGTGCACTACACCACCGGAGCCAGCAAAGTTCAACAATCCATCGTTGCTTATGCCTTTGTTGTCGTTTGGAACCAGTTTTGCGAGGTAGGTGACGATTGTGCGTATTTCTCGCGTAAATTTTGAATAGGGCCTAGCCTGAACAATACGTAAAGAGCAAATTGAAACATTGTACGTCGCGTGAAAGTGGAACTTAATGAAGGCCTAAGTACTTTTTCGTAGTTTTTAGTTTTCGGATTTGAAAGATCGTCGGTTACAGTGGCCTGCTTACTGAGCAGAAAAACGCAGTCCCAGGTCCTTACATATCAAAGAGATTTATAGTAAAATCGCTTGTGTATCGTGTATTTTTCGAAACTCGTTGTTGTCGTTGGTTCCGGGTTTGAATGGATACACAAATTTGAGCAACGGTATTATGTGATATGAGGGGCTCGGTGGCCTTAGAGCAACCGTTTTTGCTTACTGAGCAGAACACCATGAGTCTAATCTCAGGCCCATCCACATTCAAGATTCATCAATCGTTTTATTTGTTAATATGACTACATGGTAATAACAGCAACTCGGTGATTAAAAAGGTGCTCGTCTGCCTAGTGGCAAACGTTTTTGCTTACTGAGCAGAAGACCGTGGATTTAGTCCCAAGCTCCTTCGCGTTATATGATCGTTAGGACATCAATTCAGATTATCGTTTACCAAAACGAACCCTGCTGCAAACCCAACCCTCTTATCCAACATCCCAGTGATTCCTCGTGGAAGTGAAGAGGTGTTCTCGGCTTCCATCAAAGCGAGTGTCATGTCAACACAATCCTTCCCATTCCTTTCTTGACCTGTGTTCGGGCGCGGCCGGCGCTGGTATTGCCTAATTTAAGATCACCAGTTTTTACACATTGAGGATGATTGCTAGTCCCAAGCATCGTCTATTGGTTCTCTGTGTAATTACAGCTGATCTGGCAATAACAGAGTAGCAACCGTGGGCGGTCAATCAAGCTCAAGCTCAAGCTCAAGCTATGGAAAATTATTACTTCTGTGCAATTTTCTAGTAGGTCACAAAATTAACAAAAATCATAAAACAACAACTTTTTTTTTTGTTTCCTTGGTTTGTTTTCCGTCGATTTTGTTTTCCGTGCTGCGCACCAATGCTACCGACGCCAGGGAGGTAGCTCCCACACCTGGACCCTACCTATCGACCAATCAACTCATGAACCGGGGACCAACGGCTTTACTTCCCATCCGAAGGAAGGCGTGATCAGAGATGTTATGCCTCAGAACATCCCGGCGGCGCCGACTGGGATTGAACACAGGTCTGCTGGGATGAGAGGCAATCACGCTTACCACTACATCTATTAAAAATATTACACATGCTAGATACTGGTTCATTTTCACCGTAGTTTGTGCGAGAAGTCGGGATAGTAAAGAAAGAGTGGGTTCGCAAATTTACTCGTCTTTTGTTAATGTTAAGCTATTGCAAAAGTGGAATAGAGCCACATACAGAAAAACATATAGTCAATGTCCGAACGCACGAAATCACGGCGAAGACTGTGAAGATGTAGGTTCAACAAGGTTACATCGACTTTCGTAATAAGGGAGGTTTATAGGGTCTTTCCAGGGTAGCCAACGAAGAGCAAAGCAAACAAAACTCCTCTGAATCGACTCAACCCAGCAAACCATAAATCGTAAAAGAATGTTCAAATCAAGTCGTATATACACTAGAGTGATGCAAAATTTGAAATTTTCGCTCCACAATGCTTAAACGATTCCAAATCGGATCCTGACTAACCTCTCAAAATTTGAACCCATTTGGTGAGAAACTGAGATCGCACAAACCATTTGAAGTTTGTATGGGAATTACTATGGTAAAACCAAGATTTTTGTTCATGTCTATCTAATAATTCACCATATTGGTTTGCTTCAAAAACTTTCAACTGTACTTGTAGGAAATTTTCTCAGCTACAACTTTGCTCAAGATCACTTTTTGATTAAATGCAAGGATCGAAAGTTATCAATGGTTCAATGTGCTGATGTCTTATGATCATGCTCAATCAACTGCTCAGCAGGCAACATTGGTGTTTCTGGGGCGTTGATAGGACACAAAAATCATGGCTACTATGTCACACTGCAAAATACAGTGTTGCCTACAGAGCAGCTGCTTGATCATGTCATAAGTTTACCAATCTCTTAAATAATTAATAACTTTTTCCTGTCTCGTTTTACATAGAAACGATCTTGAGCAAAGTTGTAGCTGAGAAAATTTTCTATAAGAATGGCTATCGAACTGTTTCGCAGCTCAATATGGAAAAAGTCTAGAAGGCAATGAACAAAAAGTTGATATTTCCCATAGTAATTTACATGCAAACTTCAAATGGCTTGTGCGAAGTCTGTTTCTAATGAGCTGTACCTTTGGGAGGCTAATCAGGACCCAATTTGAAACCATTTAAGCACTGTGGAGCGAAAAAGTCAAATTTTGCATCAGTCTAATATACACGCATATTAAATTAGAATTACATATAACATCAGCGTATATAGTATCACTACATCATACTATTGCACCATTACGTATAACGAATATTTATGATTGAAATAAAACTTGTTTTCCCTAGTTGCTTAAAACTTCGTATCTGTCCACCCGAAATCATATTTCGAGAAAGTTGATGCTACAGATTGTACTCGAAAAAAAGCAACACTTTATTTTTAATATAACTTTTTATTGCATGCACGGCAAAAATTAAACTTTAATATTTCATCCATCCTCTCCATTTCAATCATGTCGATTTTTATGGCCACAAAAATAAATAAATGCAGTAAATGGTAATTTATTCTTTTTAGCAAGTAATATTACACCATATTTTCGACAGTGTACTTCAACATGCACTTTGATGTGATATTAATATTATTTTTTTGCTGTGTGGGTAAATTGATGAAACTTTTAATAAAACTAGTAATGTTTACATGTGCAAAATCATGCCACAATCTTTCAAGTGGTTATCGAGATGGCTTCCAAGCAAGAAGTGCTTCGACAAACAATTATGGGAGCGGCGCGGTCGTGAAAAATCCAGGTCAGTCCCGCAGGTGGATCACAAAATAGTTTGGAATCGACAATTCGACCGTGTCCCGTGTGATAAAATTGTTCAAGGAGACCCAGACGACCCAGCTGGCAGAGGAAAAAAAGTGAAGACGACCAAACCCGTGAACGCAAGGAAGGTGAGGGATTACTTCAAGCGCAATCCGAACCTTTCGATGCGGCACGTGGCCAAGAAGGTCAATTCTTCCGTCTGGTTCGTCCAGCAGACAATGAAGCGGGCTGGACTTCATGTATTCTACCTAACCGACCCGATAAACAGAATACGGTGGCCAAATCCCGCGCCAGGAAGCATTACCGCGAGTGGTTGGTGCAGCCGAAATGCATCGTAATGGACGACGAGACGTACATTAAAGCGGACGCCAAGCAAATCCCCGGCCTGGAGATTTTTGTTGGCAAGTCTCGTCTGGATGTTCCAAAGAAGTTCCGGAAAGAGAAGGTCGACAAATTTTCCAAGACGTACTTAGTGGGGCAGGCGATCTGTGGGTGCGGCAAATTCAGCAAGCCGCACATAACGACCATCAACGGCCATATATATAAAGAAGAATGCCTCCAGAAGCGCCTGCTGTACTTCCTCGGGTCCCACCAAGGTGACACTCTGTTTTGGCTGGATCTGGCCTTCTCGCAATTACGCGAAACCGGTGATGGAGTGGTACAAAGCCAACGATGGAGGAGGTATTTCCGCCAAACTCGCCAGAACTTCGCCCAATAGAAAAATTCTCGGCGATTATGAAAGGCGTGCTCCGGAAAACAGGGAAGGTCTTCAAAAACGACAAGGATTTGAGAGAGAATGGATGAAAGTGTGTAAGAAAGATAGCGCAAGTGTTGGATAGAATTTCATGGGTAGCGTTAATTCCAAGGTACGGGAGTTTAGCCTAGCAGAGAAGGTTGAATAAACCAACTTTGTAAGAACATACCCGAGTAGCACACTTTCATCACAATAAGTTACAGCAACTTGTTTATGACTGAAATAAGTCGTATATAAGTTTCTACAATTGATTTGTGACAAGCGTGCTACTAGGGTAGCTAATATGTGTTTATTTATTCCCTGAGAATTTCAAAAATATCCGATTTAAAATGAATTTTTGGTGATCATTTTTGTCTGTAGCATTTTTTCGAGTACAGTCTTTAATAATAAAATACGACGTTTTATTCATATGCAAAAACGAACCCCTTATATCATAGCAAACCGTAGCAGTCAAAGATTCAAGCACGGTGACATGACGATTTTAAAATGGAGTGATGTCCCCGGCAGGACTCAATTATGTTTTCGAATCCGAATACAGAAATTTAACCGAGAACACAATTTTTCTGCGATGTATCGACTGAGTTCATATCAAAATCAAATTTCTGCGTTCTCTTCTACACAAAAAAAAAGTCTAAAATAGAAAGAATCGTGATTTAACTCACATCTTCTAGTCAGTATAAAAAAATCTCTACACAGAAAAAAATCTGAATTTTAACTATCGCGTAAAATCTCCCTTCGTTTAATTTTGAGCTATACTTGACATAAACAACGATATCGTTTTCAAGATTGCATACAATATTGCTAATTTATGCGATATTGCGCTTAAATTTACATGAAATATCGCGTAAATTTATGCCAAATCTAGCGTTAATTTTATGTGCGCTATAACTCGCAGAAATTTACATGAATTTTTCAAACGGTGTATGATTTGAAGGAGCCTGGGATGAAAGCCATAGACATCTGATATGTAAGTAAACCGGTCGTCACTAATCCATTGAATCCCAAAAATTACTACCTACAAACCACTACGATTGCTATGAACACTTGATCGTAAGTTAAAATCATCATAAATCCGGTGACGAAAACAACTGTCACGCTAAATAAAACTAAAATTATTAAAAAAAAAAAAACGAAACAATGAATAGCATTAAGTCCCGTAAGGCGTAGGACATAATATAGCCAAAATAAGAAGAAGAAGAAGATCAATTCAGACAGATGAAAATTTTCCCTTGAGGCCTTTCAAAAATTGTTACGATCCTATCCCTCGAAATTTGTCATGATTTTTTTACACTTCTAAGATCTCAGACGTTCAAGATCGTACGTTCCAAGCCGGCGCCGGTGGTGTAGTGGTAAGCGTGACTGCTTTCTCACCCCAATGGGTCTGGGTTCAATCCCAGCCGAGGTCGGTGGGATTTTTCTGAGGCATAAAAATCTCTGGTCACGTCTTCCTTCGCAAGGAAAGTAAAGCCGTTGGTCCCGGCCCATGTGTGTTTGAATGAGTGCGATATCCTACGCATGTGTGGAAGCTGCCTTCGTGCACATTCGATTGCCATATTTAACCGACATTAAATAAATGAAAGAAGAAAAGAAAGAAGATGAACATTGGTGTTCGTAAAACATAGCTTGGAGATAGCCCTTACTATCTTGTCAAATGAACATGATATTTCTGTAAACTTGACGATATATTTTTATATGTATCACGATCACGTCACTTCTATAATAAATGTTTGAAAAGTGTATAGGAAGTCAGTTTTACCTCAAAACCCATGATGTTAAATACTAAAATATATACGAATTACAGTGTTCTACTTCAATACACATAACGCTATCCGAAATAGATATTTCACAAGACAGCGCAAGTTGAGCGGAAAAGCCACAAAATGTATCAACCAGGTAAAACAAAACTGGTTCAATTTACGGCAAACCACAAACTATCTCATACATGAAACCACACAAACCTCCTGACAGACGACGAAATCGAAAAATTACCAGCTTGTTGCTTTTCCCGCTTACCCTCAATTGCATGAAAATCGCTACCTACGCAACTATTCCTAAATCAAACTCAAATTCCCCCTCACGAAAGGAAGTGAAAACAATGCCATATTTTTTCCACATCCCCATGAATGCCATCCGTGACCATTCAAAGCTTTCCTCATTCCAACCCATCTCGGAAGTGGGTGGAAAAGAAAGAAAAACCGTCACTAAAGAAGGAAAGCATTTTACTGCCAGGAAGCGAATGTACTCACTGCTTTTGCCTGCGCTAGTAGAAATAATAACAGTTTTCATATTAGTTTCCATTCGCTTGCGACATATTCCATTTCCGAGTTGGTTTTTTTCTTGCGATTCTGCTCTGGTTTCATGTTGCGCCGGCTTCTTGTGGCGGAGCATAGAAGCGAGAACGGGTTAGTTGATGGCTTTGCGTATCCTTGTTCACCTTTTGTTCACCCATTCCCCCGTTTGAAGCCGTTTACTCGTTGTATAAATGTACACCGCTCCGTCGAGAAGTGAATGCCAGCTAAGGCCACCGCAATAACCACAGCTCAACCGAGCTTATGCCAGCACGCGATTTTCCACCTATCAGCAACAGTAATTTGATGGTATTAAGAAGCGCGGAGCTCACACCCCGCACAGTTTGAAAATTGACGAATAGGAAAAAACGAACGATATAAGATGGCACAAAATCATGCTATTTGACCATGCTCATCTTTTTCAATGATAATTGGAAGACCATGATGAAATCAAGGCTTATGGGACCTATTGTAAATGACGTAGTTGGTTGGCAAACGGCTGGACGCGTACATCTATTGCATACATAAGACCGCGCATAACTCAAGAATGGATTGTCCGATTTGAGCAATATTTTTTTTGTTGTGTTTGTCTCCGCCCAAGGAAAATTTGAACATTAAAAAAATACCAAAAACATGGCCGAACTGAACATTTTAAATTACATTTCTTATAAATCGCACTTTAGAGTGTGATACATAAGAATATTGCGTTACTTTCACACAAATGAGCTATCTATCATTATTCTGACTTTGTTTTTAAACCAAGAACAAATAATCTATCTACCAAACTGAGAAGCTCACTTAACAGTACCCAACTTAATTGTATATACTTTTTCCTTATTGCGTAGATGGTGTTTACATTGGGCCATTTGACAGGTATGCTTTTTGCTTCGTCAGTTCATATTGATATTTTGTTTAGTGAGGCATCTTCAGATTGAGTTGGAAGTCCATGTTTTGTGATTTTAGAGGTGATTTCAGTGAAAATGTTAATGCATTTGCGAGTTCAAATTTTTCAACTTTGAATTTTAAGTGTTACAGAGACATTATGTCACCGGTCAGAAGATCGAACATTGGTTCACGCAGTCGCAATGCATGACGATTGGCAGTTCGCCGTGCGAATCAAACTCCTGAGCAACGCGCCGAAGTGAATGAACAGCTTCGAGCGCATGCATCGCGAATTCGTGCAGGGCGAACTCAAGAAGATCGAGAAATACATGCAGCTGCTGAAAGATTGAGAACGCATCGCAATCGTGATCGGCAACGCAATGCCAATCATCGAGTGTGCCATGAATGTCCAGTTACAATGCGCCGATTTCCGGTACGATTGCACGATTGACTACAGCGAGCTGCCCTGTGTTACGATTGGGCCCATGGATGTCATGTGCATATATTGCAATGCAGAGACGCCAGGATTGTGTTGTGCAGGTGGCAAAGTCAAACTACCACCATTGACTCAACCACCAGTACTATTGCGCTCCTTGCTTTACAGCGATTTACCAGAGTCAATACTTCTTTGTTTATTTATGCACCAGATAACAAAACGAAGAATGTAGTCTACCATAACGCATTGAATTGACCTGATAAATGATTCCATACGCCGTGTAAATAAATGTTATTGAATTCAATCCAATTCCAAAAGTGTTCCATTCAATTAATAATTGAACTAAGAGTGGTATCATCTAAATCAATCGCGAATATTCCATTCAAAGAGATTAATTTAGGGTGGAATCGTGAATGCTCAAAATTGTTTAAAACAAAAATAAAATTTCGGGTGGGACGAAGTTCGACGGGTCAGCTAGTGCAGGTATAAAATAGACCCCAATGTAGTCCTTAGCATGTTGTCCAGTAACTCTTATCCCTACCTCTATGTGGTGCCGACCCATATCTTGGTCGCATTCTGAAAAGGAGGGGGAGTTCTCCTGGGGGCGGCTCAAAACAGCGTATGTTCCTCATGTTAGAGGTGTCTGGTCATCGTCCTCGTACCAGCCAGGATTCTAAATGCACGGGGTGCCATTACTGTATGACAAAAACTGACCCTTCAATTTTCAAAACTGACATTTTGTATTGTTCATTACCACGAAAAAATACCCAAAGAGTGGTTTATTTATTTCAAAGCTAAAATCGTACATATAGTTTCGTTAAATTTAATAAATGAAGGGCAGTGGAGTCAGAGTCGGAGTCGGAGCCGGAGTTGGGGTCAAAAAGAATTTATACCAACTCATATCACAACTGCTGTGTATAAAGCTTCCCAACAAACATTGAACCCTGAATAAAATCATCTTCAGCTCAATAATAGCTTATTCAACTTTTAATCCGCTCAAATTCTTAGCTGGGTTAAATCCAGATTGAAAATAATGGTACTTTAAAATCTTCAATTCATGAGCTTAAACCATGAACTCGTATTCAGGGCATTTAAACTACAGGTTCAACGGCCTTGCAACGGTAATAGTAAAGTGTAACTACAACAGCATATAATACCCCTACAGACTATGGCTTATATCATGTAATGTAGACTGTCTTGCAATGAGCACTCACATATAGAATTTCCAGTGAAAACTAGATGTATGAGTGCTCATTGCAAGACAGCCTATATTACATAATATAGGCCATAGTATGTACGGGGCATAAAGCAAAGCGGCTACAAAATCGCTATATAATGGAACGTTTCATAAGTATTGTGCACATACTTAGCAAAGCTGGCCGACCACTTCGTGAACATTCTGGGAAAGTGTGCCTCCTAGTTGGTGGCTAACTACGATCCTGTGCTGGAAAACACTTGGCGGAAGGTGCCAAAAGTTGCCAGTACACAAAAAACCGTATTCAAAATGACATGATTACGTCGTTGCACAATGTAATGTTGCGGAACATTGCAAAAACCTTGCGAGGACAACCAGTGGCAATCATTGCAGATGAGACGAGCGATTGTGGCCACCACGAGCAGTTGGCGATTGTTATCAGGTATATTGATAATGATCGGCCGACGGTAACATTTGTGGGTGTGAGACGGGTGTTGAAAACAGACGCGACGACCATCTTCAATAGCATTTCTGAGGTCCTGACAGCGATGCAGATTTCTTGGGAGCAGTTGATGGCAGTATGTTTTGACAGTGCTAGCACAATGGCTAGCAGAACTGCTGGAGTTCAAGCCAAGTGCAAGGCCAAAAACAGCAATATACTTTTATGAAGAGCTTTGAGTGTGTTGGTTTATTTCCTTTTAATTCCGTTATGATTGCATATCTTTTGACGTCTACTACTTGCAGAAGTAGCAGTGCCAAGTACTCAACACCACTGATCAAGATTGGTTTGATCAAGAGCAATATACTGTTTGTTCACTGCTATGCGCACTGTGTGAACCTTGTACTTGTCGACGCAGTGTGCATGCGAAAGGAGAATGCAATTATTATTGGTCATTCATGTCGGTTTGTCGGTGCTATCACCACCATGTGACGTGACTTCAGCTGAATCCAACCACCAAGGCAACAACATTGCAGCAAATGTATCATTTCGGTTATTATTGCAACCATCATCAACCATCATCGACATAGTCGATAGGATTAAATTACCAATTCCATTGGGTGTCTGAAAGCAGTTTGCATTGCAGAAGATGAACCACCACCGGAGCAAAAAATTAATAACATTAGCTAAATTGAACATTAGGGAAACAGTGGTGTATACAGCACCGTCCACCGAGCACTTTGGAGTACTCCCCATCCTCAGATTAAATGCACCATAGAAAATAAATGCCCCTCCTTAACAAGATTCCTGTGCACGCTAGTGTACCGTTACCTTCGTATTGCGCTAGGCTTTATGCACCCGACTCATACGATGAGCCTCGAAGTACTCGTGGGTGTTCTATCACTGACAGATCGTTTCGCTGAGCTGTCTTTCCGGTTTCTCATCCGTTGTGAAGTAATGAATCCTTTGGTAATATAACACTTTGAGAAGCAGCTCGACCGAAATCCTCAAACAAGATTCATGAGTTTGTACTATGAGTACATGACGCTGGAGGTTGGTCCTTCTTCATTAATCTCCAATCGTGATTGCTTTCAAGCCTTCTATAGTTTCTCTGTAAATTTTGATCTGACCATGATGCAAGAAATTCATGGAATACCAGATCACCATCGGTCGATGGTTGTTCCTTGAATTTTTGCAATCATGTACCACCATGTAAGTAACGATAAAAGATTTTTAACAGATGGGTCAACCATAAATGCTTCCATAGCGCCTCCTATAAACTGCAGAAACCATGCTCCGTATACGTTGCGGAACTCGCAGCTATATTTTACGCAGTAGAGCAAATTGCCTCACTACCTTCTGATTTTTTTTTTTTTCATTTTTACGGATAGTCTTAGCGCATTGGAGGCTATTCGTTCAATGAGGCCTATGGGAGGCGATATTTTTGAGCGACAAATCACATGTGTCGAACAAACCGTGGTTCAAAGTTGCTCTCCAAACCTTGTGTTGACAATCCCTACCCTGCCATCCATTTGTTACAATTTGTTACCCCTAACCTCGAGATAACCGCGAGTAATCGGCCCCCGCTTTACTAACGTTAGTTTTAAGTAATTTTGTTATCTAAACAATGAATATCGGCTCCGCAAAGCTACAGCAAATGAGCATGGAAAAATAAACACATAATAATAAAAAAAAAATAATGCGAGCGTTCCATCTTTATGATTAATTTCATCAGTGACAGTTACTCCGCTTTACCCTGTTTTCACCTTTGTTATGATTCTGCAAATATGCTGGTTAATCTATAACATATGGAATGCTTTAACTGGTTTCCGTTTGTGGGATGGTTCCATAACTTGTAGGCATACTAAAGTTGAAAAAAATATGAAGGTTATATTGTTTCTCTTGGTGAATACCCCCACTGCAGTCGTACACCAGTTCTCTTTGCTTCGAAACAATCTCTTTGCCTCCTTTGCTTCCTAACTTTAATTCATGTACTAGGATCACGGAATCAAATCACGACCTTCGCTTTCATGTTTGGCCTTTCCACCACAATAATTCAGAATAGTCCATACATTCCTACAAAATCTCAAATGGATGACCATAGCACATGTAAAAGAACCATCCCGTGACAGCTAATGATTGCAATTTTCACTCAAACTCACACACGACGGCATCCCATCGTCTGATCTCGACATTTCCCTTTTCGAATGTGCAACGAAGAAAAAGCAGATAGAACTCTGAATTAAAGAGCCTGAATTTATAAAGAGACGACATGTCAAAATTGGAACAATCGACTATCTGTCAAAGTCATACGAAAAGTCATTCCAATCGAGCAGAAGACCTGTCAAATGGATAAGATGTCGTCTCTTTATAAATTCAGGCTCTTTACTCTGAATCAATGTTTATCCCGAAACTTTTCCTCCGCTGGTAGATTGTAATTTGGAATCGAAATTCCATTTGTCCCGTTGATTGGAGTTTTTACGGGAATTTGAACTTGCTCCTGTGTTATTTTTCTAGCCGCCGAAAAAAAAAAAACTACGTAAATTGAAATAGAACCTATCAACGTAGTTTCCATCATGGTGAAGAGTTAGACAAACATTAATTTTCTGTTCTGCGGCGGCATACCTGTTTCAGATTTTTTGTTTTTATTTGCATTCTACAGTTAACTTGTTGTTTCTCATAAGGACTTATGTATGAAGAAAAGAATATACATTTATTATTATTAAAATAGCATAAGAGCTGTGCAAATCTCGGCAAAATAAGTTTCACTGAGATCTCAGCAAAAGTGACATTTGATTGCTGAGTCTCGGATAATGCTTAGCTGAATCTCAGCAAACAAATGAAAATTTCATTTAATGTTTGCTGATATCTCAGAAAAAAACTGTTTTTCCCGAGATTTGCAGAGCCGTGCTCGGTAGAAAAAAACAAGTGTGTATGATTTCCGTTGACCTGCGTGTTTTCCAAAAACATAATTGAAAAGTAAGCTGAGTAACGATGCTCTGGAATTTGACACACCTTCATGCGAAAAATCCGCGCTCCGTCATTTAACCTGTTAAGGATCAATTTCACATATATAACATGAGCCACTGCTCAATTATCCACTGTTAACTAATATCTACTAATGTACTTGCCGGACTTTTCATGTTTTACCTGCAATGAAAGGAAAAGATTAAAAAAAAACAAGTTAGTAAGTAAATCCAATTCAGTTCTATGACGCACGCAACGACATTTTGTAGGCAATGTTGCCCAAACCACCGGCGGTGTTAAAAGTGCTTAAGTCGATAATTAATTTCCCTTCTCACGAATTGAACGCGAACACAAAGCCGGCTGCCCAAGCATTAAAAACACCGTAAAAAGCCTCTTCCAAAAACCACTTCTCAACTTTTTTTTTCATCCTACCAGATTTCTTTCCCACTTCGGTCCCTTCTGCGGTGGTACGTTTTAATGTTTTCTTTCTTTTCCTAGTTTTTGAGCAGTCAAAGTTCTTTGAAAAGTTTGACCGACCATATTTCTTGAGCGTTGTGATACTCAACACAATTTAATAATTTTCTACAGGTTCGTAACGCCAACAACAACAACTTTTCGAGATAACACAAGCAAGAGAAAAAATGAAGCGAAACGAGAAACATGGGCACGAGGAAAATTGCTTCAACAAGCGCAAAAGTTAAGTGTTGGCTCCTTGTTTTATGGCCTGGACTCATCTGACGAGCAGGTGGTGCTGGAAAAATCCGGAATCGGTTAACAATAAACTGCTGATCCTACCTAACAGCCTGACTAGGATGTGGCGCCACTCTGCAGTATTATGGTCGTGATGAGCAGTAAGAAAATTCAGAAAAAATGAGAGGAATAAGTTTCTTGGCCACAATGCGATGAATTCGTTGGATTATTCTAACCGTTTGATGGAAAACGGAAGGAGACTACTTGTGATAAGCTTGTCAGAAGAAAAGAAAACAAACTAAAATCATCGTTTTCTTGGTAGGTTAAAATTTCCAGCTTATCGCAAATAAAAGTCAACTGCAGAGATGTTTTTACATTTACGGAATGAAGAAAGCGCTGAAACGAATTTTGTTTCCAAGAACTGATTATGATTCAATATTTGTGCTCATACAAGAGCCGAAATGCTAATTGATTGAAACGATGGTATTAATTATTGGTCTGTATCTATTTCAGTGCTATGCTGACCGCACCATCTGCCAGATGCACATATTTTTACTTGATTCATATGAGAGCTATCAGAATATTGGGAGATGAACTGGAGACAAACAAAAAAAGTTATAAGAATAGGACGTCACCTTTATTTACTGATATGTATTATATTCCAGGAGAAGGTGCTAGTATCTCACAGTACCCGAGCAAAGCTGAAGATCAAATTGAAATCAAAATTTGCTGTTATGATGTAACTTATTTTGAATACTCCAGTTGATCTCATTTTGGTTGACTTAACGGTTAACACAGCAAAAATGAGAGCAAAATTTTACACTGTTGAAGCAAACGGAAAACTAATCCTGCTTTCAATGAAATCAATTTGATTACTGATTTTGCATTCATAATGTTTAACTGAATACGGGCCTAGAGTAAATGGTTAACATTCATGTTTCTCAAGCTGAAAGACTTAGGCTCCAATCTAACCGCGGGCAAGTCACGAATGACCTAAAATGTGTTAAACAAATCAGATAAACAATAATCATTAGTTCAACGACAGATGAATTTCAATTAAATTTTAAACAAGACGTAAACAGCAAAACTTCAAGTTAAGTTGCTTTCATTTAAAACGTCTTGACTGCATAATGAAAGCACAATATGATATCAGACTTATGTCGCAACATTTGAAATCAAAATGAGTTTTCATTATGATAGGAACTGCACACTTTAATATCGATTTGCTTTCATTTTGTTAACCGACTTTGCTCGGGTACTGCATCGGTAGCCAAATACCGAGTTTGTCAGTAGATGACAGCACATTAGTTTGTATTTATCTCTATCATGTCTACACCAGTGCTGCATTATTTCATCAATATCACGTGACAACTGACGTGCTACATTTGAAATGCTGACTGACTTGATGATATGATGCGACACGACGTGCGTTGCTTTGATTTGTCAATACACTTTGACAGAAAAAGCGGTCCGGCAAATTGTTTGTTGCAGGTTGAGATTGTCACAGACTGTTATTTCTCTTCATTGAGCAACATGTTTTGCTCATCGTTCTTGTTGTTGTTTTGTTGTGCTTAGTGGATATCTACTACTTCGTCAAAGGAGAGGTTTAAACGTTTTGAGAACATAGCGCAGGAGTGCTGCAGGATCACTGGCTATGAATATTAATGTGCCATGGATCCCGACAGTGGTTGTGTATATTTCCAGATTCTAGGAATTTTATGCGACGCTGCCGACCGAAAAATTCAACGGCTGCTGGAGGTAAAGGGCACTTTCTCAATGGAAACCCTGTCAAAAAGTCGCGAATCATTACTAATAGCGAATTCGTTTATTATCGGGGTTGGAACCAGTTCCAACCCAGTGCGAAACCGAACTTTTTGTCAGTGCGAACCTCAACCTGAGCTAGGTTTTAAAAACAAACGAGCAAACTGACGTTTGTCAGAAAACAAGCAGACCCAATCTTGATACCCGATCCAGGTTGGAACTGAATAATAAACGAATTCGCTATAAGCGTCTCGTTGCTGTCGACAATTTCGCATACATGCATATTTCCAGCACATTTAATGATTCATCAAACGTGTCAAGCAACACAACCCTCCGCTGAGCTACTTTGAATGGGAAACTAAAAAAGCGCTGGTTGGATCAACAAAATGCTGTGAATATTAAAATGTCCAGATTGAAATAAAATTCACATTTAGAAAGTAACAAGTGTAACCAACGCTTTCACGGTTACAATCGTCCTCTGATTACTGGGGCACTTAGCATTGGAAAAAAAATGTATATATTGTAAATAATAAAAATTGTTAGTAAATGTCTAGGTATAAAATATTTGTCTCTATATACTCCACGTTGTGTTTGAGAGACGAATGTTTTATGTCTAGTAGCCCTAGGTTGGTATTTTGCGGTTTTGCATATATTTTGCATTAGTTAATTGGTTTTGTTACTATTTTTGTTTACAGTTTGTATTAAAATCGAATTAAAATATAGGATTAGGGAATTTAGCATTTGCTATAAAATTTAAATTTAAATTTTGAATGTTCGCAATACCAACCTATGAAAATAAAATTGTTTGTTGCTGTCAAACCGTCATCGAAGAGGAGACACCGAGATGCCACGTATGCAGCATTGTGTATGGGCTTCATTTATTGTAGCGGTTCCCGAAAACCTATATAAGGATTCTGGGGACAAAAGCACGACGGTCTTAGATACCCAACAAACAATTTCAGTTGTTCAACAGCTGAATAAGCTAATTTTTAGCTGAAGAAGCATGTTTTTGCCTGAATAAGCTCTTATTGAACGCCCAATGTTTGTTGGGTAGTGTGTTTGCCCGGAGGAGTGACGTCGCGGCTTGTCACAAGTTACACGTGACTGCGTTTCGAAACAGTTAATTAAAATTCCGATCCTAAGGATCAAGAAAGTGATCGACTGATCACCACACGCTCGCCAAGGGCTGGTCGATCCGTCGAGTGGATCATAGTGTGGTGTTTAATTTTATTCGGTCCACGGTTTCGAACAAATTCGTACTGGTACGACGCGAGTGCATGGACGGTCAGTGATTGGCACACTAAAACGCCATTTGAACATTAGCGAACCGTTGGACATTTGTGAAGACCGTCCCAAATAAGCTGAAAACCTCACTCGACTTACCGTTAGACACTCGCGGTAGTTTGTGCGCGCACCTGGAACCACTCCCCGGGCTAAAGTGAATTGAAACGCTGCTGGCCTCCGTTACAAATAGGCCAATTTGCCGCCGCATATGGAATCCCCCCGTCGAAGCCCTGCACACCTGCGTTCGTCGATGAACACCCTACCGATGGCTGCCACGTGAGCCCATTCATCTAATGTCGACCAACGAGTGCATCACGGCCGCAACGTCAGCTCAACGGTGAAATGCAGTGAAATAAAATGCGCAAGTACTAAAACCCTAGACTAAAACCCCTTTTGATTTTCTCACTGCACTCTGAATAAAACTTCTGAAATAAAATGTGAAGTTCAACTTAAAATTTAGATTTAATTAATTATTTGAAAGTTCTTTGATTGTTATGTATTCCTATTGTTCTCATTGTTCAAATAATCCGCTTTGTTGTCTCATCCAGTAATCAGAGAAAAAGGTAAGTTGAAGTTTTTGCAGGCGACTCCATTGTAACGACCCTTAACCACAACTATCATCAAAAGAGGCACATGTTACGCCCACCCCAGACGGTTGCCGTGGCTTGACCAGCAACTAGGGGCTTAGAAAGGGGTCCATCTGACCCTGAGGAAGTAAGAGATAGTTTCACAAGCAAACTCTGAGCAAAATCAGTCGTCAAGGGCGTAGCCAGGTTTCGAGCTAGGGAGGGGCGAAAAAAAAATTACCATGGAAAATTTGGCCGAATGCCATTTCACCGAACGCCATTTCCTCGAAAGCCTTTGTGTTGCCGAGTTTAGGGGGGGCAGTCGACCCCCCTGCCCCTATCTGGCTACGCCTATGGGTGAAACACAAGCTAGTATCATTGCTAGGTTCTGAATCACGGCATGGATGCCACGTTCTCAGAATCAATGCTCAGAACTCAGCTAGGAATATTCTAATACAAAAAAGCCATAATCCTGATAAAATAAAATGATAACTAAAAAATAATTACAGCGGCGCCGGTGGTTTAGTGGTAACCATGATTACCTCTCACCCCAGCATGCCTGGATTCAATCCAGTTGGTGCCACCGGGATGTTCTGAGGCATAACATTTCTAATCACGGGAAAGTAAAGGGAAGTAAAGCCGTTGGACCCCGGTTCACGAGTTGATGGGTCGGTAGGTAGGGTCCAGGTGTGGGAGCTGCCTCCCTGGTGTCGATAGCATACGTGCTCAGCACAAAAAACAAGATCGACGGAAAACAAACCAAAGAAAAAAAAATAAAATAAATGAATAATAAGTATCTGAATTATTCGTTACAAAAGTTCGACTATACTCGTCTTTCCAGGATCTAAAAACTATCGCTTACTACGTCAAAGCAACAAACTTCTCGAATCTTTTCATATTATTTAATACTGCGTATCGACTTTGTTTATGTATGAACTCATTATTATTGTTAGCATTATTATAATCCTTCAATCCTAATAACCAAAGTGTTCCAATAACCAATTGATGAGTAAGAGCCGATGTAAATAGAGTGCCAGGGAGGCGTCTTTTTGATTTCCAATTAAAATACATTTAACCTATAAACAATATTTCGACACATTGCCACATTGTTTCGACTGTTTTTGTTTGTGAATAATGTATATTCTGGCAACCCGGTATAAAAGATAGCTCAAATGTAGCAGTTCTGATCTGGTTGGCCTTGACATCGATGCAAATACCTGTAAGAAACCAATATATGTTTTGCAATGACTAAGAAGCTATGATGTTACCCAATGCACAATCAGGAACTAAAAAAGATGGAGGAGTTTTTACAAGATCTGAACGGTTCAAACATACAAAAAATCAGGGCGCCATACGGTTTCCCATCCCACAGTGTGCTGACAGCAATCGTTCTTCTGAATGATCATTCTAGTGTGGCCAGACATGATGCAAACATTAGCCCTGTGATGATTCCGTCAATGCAGTGTTATTTCTGATCATACTGCTACACAGCAAAAAATAAATTTTAATATTACATCCAAGAGGATGCACTTCAATCATGTCGAAAATATGGTGTAATATTACTATTATTATTATGGTTATTATTACTATTATTAAAATGGTGAGTTGACAACCTGGAAGGAGTGGAATACCTAGCCCTGGTCCTCACAAGTTCCTACTTCACGCCTCCTCGAGTCATATGATAACAAAAGACTACCAGCTGAAACATGGACACAGCTGGGTGGCGTAGCCTGGGCAATGTTGCCAGTCCGGCAATAGCAAAGTGAAGAGGTGCGACGCGAACACTGGCGCGGTAACTATAGTAGGGTGATAAAGGAAATGCTTCACCAAACCTGAGCGTCTGTTCATCATGGAGGTGCGGCTCAAAACGGCGTCTGTTCTCCATGTTAGGAGCGGCTGATTACCATCCGAGTGCCAGCTTGGGACTCTAAACAGAGCTGTGCACGATGGACCCCCGGCGAGACAGGGGATTGGGGCAGGCCCAACAAGCCACCCTGAAAAAAACAAAGTTGCAAATACTGAAGAAAGAAATACGGATCGGAACAATCGGCACAGACCTACGCGACGAAATAAGGACTACGATTGGAAACTTGGAACATGGAACTGCAAATCGCTCGGCTTCCCGGGTTGCGATAGGTTAATCTATGACGAACTTCAACCACGCAACTTCGAAGTCGTAGCACTGAAGGAACTTTGCTGGACGGGACAAAAGGTATGGAAAAGCGGGCATCAAGCGGCTACTTTCTACCAGAGCTGTGGCACCACCTACGAGCTGGGAATCGGCTTTGTAGTGCTGGGTAAGATACTGTGGTTGAAGAAACGGCCCTTAATCCTCAACTTGCACATCTTCGCGTTGATCGGCTGCCAACGGCGTGCACTGCCCACACGGTCTCCCCGACGACGAGAAAGAAGCGTTCTATGCGCAGCTGGAGCAGGTGTACGACGGCTGTTCGCAACGGGACGTCAAAATCGTCATCGGCGACATGAACGCACAGGTAGGACGGGAGGCAATGTATAGACCGGCAATCGGGCCAAACAGCCTGCATGCCGTATCGAACGACAACGGCCAACGATGTGTGAACTTTGCAGCCTCTCGGGGTATGGTAGTTCGAAGTACCTTTTTCCCCCGCAAGGATATCCACAAAGCCACCTGGAGATCACCTGACCAACACACAGAAAACCAAATCGATCACGTTCTAATCGACGGGAAATTCTTCTCTGACATTATCAACGTCCGCACGTACCGCAGTGCGAACATAGATTCGGACCACTACCTAGTTGCAGTATGCAAGCGCTCAAAACTCTCAACGGTGCATAACACCCGTCGAAGTCGAACGCCGCGACCCAACATTGAGCAACTACGGGACGCCGGAGTTGCCCAGGACTACGCGCAGCAGCTGGAAGTTGCACTACCCACGGAAGAGCAGCTTGGCGCAGCTTCTCTTGAAGATGGCTGGAGGTACATCCGTTCAGCCATAGGTAGTACTGCTGCAGCGGCACTAGGTACTGCAATCTCGGACCGAAAAAATGACTGGTTTGACGGCGAATGCAAACTGTTAGTAGAGGAGAAGAATGCAGCACGGGCGAGAATGCCGCAACACCGCACGAGATTGAATGTGGAGCGATACAGACAAGCGCGGAACAGACAAAACTCGGTTTTCCGAAGGAAGAAGCGTCAGCAGGAAGACCGAGATCGCGAGACGATGGAAAATCTGCACCGCGTAAACGACACACGGAAGTTCTATGAGAAGCTAAACAGTTCGCGCAAAGGCTACGTGCCGCAAGCCGATGTGTGCAAGGACTTGGACGAACGAGTGTGAGGTGATTGAGAGGTGGAAGCTGTACTATGACTCAACGGTGAAGCAGCAGAAAACGAAGGTGGCACGGCAACATACTTTGGAGCACGCGCAGAAGACGACAGGCTACCGGCCCCTGATCTTCAAGAAGTTGAGGAGGAGATCGGTCGGCTGAAGAACAACAAAGCAACTGGTGTAGATCAACTACCAAGTGAGCTATTAAAATACGGTGGTGATGCACTGGCTAGAGCGCTGCACTGGGTAATTGCCAAGATTTGGGAGGAGGAGATATTACCGGAGGAGTGGATGGAAGGTGTCGTATGCCCAATCTACAAAAAGGGCAACAAGTTGGATTGCTGCAACTACCGCGCGATGACACTGCTGAGCGCCGCCTACAAGGTACTCTCCCAAATTCTATGACGCCGTCTGTCACCATCTGCAAGAGAGTTTGTGGGGCAATACCAGGCGGGATTCATGGGTGCCCGCGCTACCACGGACCAAATTTTCGCGATTCGGCAGGTTCTGCAGAAATGCCGCGAATACAACGTGCCCACATATCATTTGTTCATCGATTTCAAATCCGCATACGACACAATCGATCGAGCTGACTATGGCAGATTATGCACGAGTACGGATTTCCGGACAAACTGACGGGATTGGTCAAGGCGATGATGGATCGAGTGATGTGCGTTGTTCGAGTATCGGGGACACTCTCGAGTCCCTTTGAATCTCGAAGGGCGGGGTTACGGCAAGGTGATGGACTTTCGTGCCTGCTGCTCAACATCGCGTTAGAAGGTGTGATCAGAAGAGCTGGGATAGACACGAGTGGCATGATATTCAGGAAGTCCATCCAGCTCCTTGGCTTCACCGATGACATTGACATTATGGCACGGAACTTTGAGATGATGGCGGAAACGTACATCCGACTGAAGGCTGAAGCTAGGCGGATTGGCCATCAACGCATCGAAGACAAAATACATGAAAGGAAGAGGTTCTAGGGAAGACAATGTTAGCCTCCCACCCCGAGTTCAGATTGACGGTAACGAAATCGAGGTGGTCGATGAGTTCGTGTATTTGGGCTCACTGGTGACCGCCGAAAATGATACCAGTAGAGAAATTCAAAGACGCATTATGGCTGGGAATCGTGCCTACTTTGGACTGCGGAGGACGCTCCGATCGAATAGAATTCGCCGCCGCACGAAGTTGACTGTCTACAAGATGCTGATTAGACCGGTGGTCCTCTACGGCGGAGGACCAACGCGCCCTTGGTGTTTTCGAACGAAAGGTGTTGCGTACCATCTACGGTGGAGTGCAGATGGATGACGGAACGTGGAGGAGGCGAATGAACCACGAATTGCAACAGCTGCTGGGAGAACCATCCATCGTCCACATTGCAAAAATTGGGCTACTACGGTGGGCTGGGCACGTCGCAAGAATGCCGCACGACGACCCAGTGAAAATGGTTCTTGAAAGCGACCCAACAGGAACAAGAAGAAGAGGCGCGCAGCGGGCAAGGTGGATCGACCAAGTAGAAGGTGACCTGCGGACCCTTCGCAGACTACGAGGCTGGCAAACTGTGGCCATGGATCGAGTAGAATGGAGACGACTTCTTCGGACAGCAGAGAACAACAAAGCCTTAGTCTGATTGGTAAGGTAAGTAAAGGGATAGAGTTTGTCTCAATTAACTTAACTGTAATTTATCGATTAAAATAAAAACATATGTCAGCGGAGCCTGTGGCGTCATGGTAAGCGTGATAACCTATCACCGCAGCAGACCTGGGTTCAATCCCAGTCGGCACCGCCGGGAATCGAGGCAATCGAGGCATAACATCTTTGATCACCGCCGTTGATCCCCGGTACATGAATTGATGGGTCGATAGGCAGGGTTCAGGTGTGGGAGCTACCTCCCGAGTAACACACTTTCATCACAATAAGTTACAGCAACTTGTTTATGACTGAAATAAGTCGTATATAAGTTTCTACAATTGATTTGTGACAAGCGTGCTACTAGGGCTTCCCGGTGTCGGTAGCATTGGTGCTCAGCACGGAAAACAAGATCGACGGAAAACAAATCAAGGGAAAAACATATCTGTGCTCTATACAGTGTACGTATATGTTGTCACTAATTACAGTTAAGTTAAACGAGACAAACTTTATCCCATGCCAATTTAAAGTCATGTAGCTAAACGATGACTAACGAACCATTAATTCTCAGCACGTTGTTTAACAGGAACTTGAATGTGAAGAATCTTTTACTACGAGAATCGCAATGTACAACATCATTATATATCTGTTACAGAGCGGATATACATAATGACAAAAACCCAAAGTCGCAGTAGTAGTGACACAGCTTGGCAAAATGCACAAAAACATAATCTTTACGGCAAAGCTCGGAAGAAACGAATTACTTGCGGAAAAACGTGACGAAAAATATGAGCATGTCAGTCCATCAACCACAAACTCGACTCTTTCTCTCTCTCTCTCTCTCTATCGCTCCTTTCGGAATCCATTCCCAGAGTTAGAAACTTAGTCAGCAACTTTTTAATGCCGTTCTTTAGAGAGAAAAAAAGCTGAAAGGAAAAAGAAACGCCCATGTAAAACTGCGAAGAAAAAGTTGAATGATGAAATGAGCACTGATGTGTGTCAATTTGGTAAGTATACTGCTGGCGGAGAAGTAGAAAGCAACGAAAAATGAGTTGCCATATAGATAGCTCCAGCGTTTGTACCCGCAATATTCAAGCTTCGTAAGAATCGAAAAAAATAGAGCACAAACCGACCCGTACCCATCAGGCCAGCCCAGCATCAGTAGCTATCCGGAGAAGAAGAAAGGACCTGATCATGAAAAATTGCTGTCATTAGATATAAATCTTTGCTGGGCTGCTGGGAAAACCGGTGGCGAAGGAAAACTTCAGTTCGATCAATTTTAATGCAGGTCAATATATTTCTGCTCGGTTTCTATTTAAGATCAATTTTATGACATAATGGAACGCCACCAATTGGGAAATGAACGATGAAACTTTTGCAAAAGATACAACCCGGAATCACACCCTCGATTTGAAGCTTCAGTCCCAGGCAACACATTTTAATATGAGTTCGCCTTCTGTTTCTGGTTCCCCCAAACCCGGTAGTAACACCAACAACAGCCCGCCTAGACATGCAACCTATTTAATTTTCCGAATTCGTTTACATTTTGCTGTGTACACTTTAACCGAGTTTGTTTTGTAAAGGATAACAGAGTCTGTTTAGACAGAGAAATAACTTTTTGTGGGACTTGAGTCAGTTGATATCAGCCAGCACGAGTAACGGCTTGGACTTGGTTGTTTGAATGCCGCACGTTTCAAAATGGAATATGCAAACTCCAGGCTTGAAGTGGAAGTATAAAAAAAAGGGGATGCCACTGCCACCATGGAATGGCTATAGGTTGATGAAATTCGATTTAACTTTTGCTAAATTCCTACCCGAATAAAAATGTACTATCCAAAAACAATTGAACTAAGTGTTACAATGCAATGAAACCAATTGTACCAACCATACATTTTATTGTCAAATATATTGAAAATATAAAAGAACATCTTGGTATGGACAATATAGTCAATTGACGTATATGTTTATTTTAAACCTATTGTAGTGAGCATTTTACCATTTGACCAATACAATTCAATTAAAATAGGGTCAATAATAGAATGTGTTGAATTTAATTGCGATTTTGTTGTAATTAATGGTTATTTTTAACCGGGTACTCTGCAAAAAATGCGTTCGTGGGATTGCAAATGGCACAGACGTACTTGGAATTCCAAATCTGGGCTTCAATCGCCCGTCGGTTAATTAAAAACTAATTAGCATGTAATCTATGCCAATCAAGAAAGAAAAGGTTGTCATTTATTTGCTTTTGCGAAAAGTTTGCCATTTCGCTCCAATGAAGTGGCTAGCTCAGGTTTAGAGAGATTCGATTTTTTATGGGATAGAGCTGAATGAAGCTTTTGAAGTACACATTTTTAAATTTCAACAATCTCTCTCGATAAAACCCGACGTCCACTAGTTGTGCTAAATGAAATGATATTAATTTGGTTGAATAGCACACACTTAAATAGTTTTTCACCAACTCTCAGCAAGATTATTTTCAGCACGATCTAAATTAAAATCTTGGCAATGTAAATGTTATATAATCTCACAAGTGAAAAAAATGACGTGGGATTTGCTGATAATCTCGGCAAGAGATTTCGAAAAATAATTGCTGAAAGCATGAGCATGAGCAACTACAATTCGTAGTTGCTACTTCTCGATTGATCAGATCCAGCAAAATAAGCACAAAGAACCGAATGACTGGAACTTGGGATTAACTATCCATTCTCAGTGTGCAAACTCCGGTGAGTCATTACATTCAAGGTCCAAGCGAAATATTAGTAACTTTGTGTACAAAGATCAAATCAATTTGCAGACTTGGATAAAACTATTGTGTATAATATTATTAATATAAGTTCCCGTACATTTTCCCATACAAAATTTAAAATTCATCCGCAAATCGAGATTATACCCAAATTCGTTCAAATTTTGTACAGTTGTTGGGGACCTCAATATGTATGGAAAGAACAGTGGTAACAGGGTGTTGTAAATCATGGCAAATTCATTCACTCGCGCGAAACAAATTAGCCATCCTCACCTACAAACAGATTGCTAAGTGAGTGTAAATTCTTGCAGCCAAGTGACTCTGCAGGTAAACTTGGAAGTTTGAGTCGGAACTGACGGCAGGGAAAGGAACGAAGGATAAACTGAAAGGCAGGCGAACAATTTTCTCTACTGAGGGAGAACCCACTTGAAAGCGTAAAAAACGAACGCTAACAATTTAAACAGCCAGTGAGATATTTGTTGGCTCAGTGATTTAAATGAATTCAATTGGCCACGTCAGTTTTACAATATTCGCGTGACGCTTTACGTTTATGTATTTCAATATATTACATTTCTCCATGTTAGTACCAATTTTAATGTGTCAATCTATGATTAAAGTTAGAACACAAAAAGTGATTTTTTCTGCAAAAGTCTCACTCACACCGTTTGAAAAAAAATCATGTGAATTTCTGCGAATAGCGCACACGTCATAACTGCTAGATTTGGCGTAAATTTACACAATACTTTGTGTAAATTTAAGCGCGATTTCGCATAAATTAGGAAGATTATATACAAGCTTGCAGAGAGTTTCGTTGTTTGTACCAATTATAGCTTAATATTGATCGACGGGAGATTTTACGCGATAGTTTAAGATTCAGCAGTATGCAATAGTAAACGACTCAGCATGCTAAGCATAATAAGTGAAGAATCATCCATACTAATAAACTCAAAATCAGTCATGGTATGCTCAGCTGTATGTTTTGCTCAGTCCTGCGTTCAACGAAGAAAAAACAAGCAAAGAGAATACGAACGAAATCAGAGCGGCTCGCACAAGCCATTACTCGTTTCTGATGTTGTATGCATGTGAGTGAGTAGTAAATGGTAAATGAAAGCTGATAATAAATTGCTTCTTCAGCTAAAAAAAATGCTTATTCAGCTTTTAATCAGCTCAAATTGTTTGGTGGGCGGAAAAACTTATTTTTTAAACAGTTTTGGGAATCATAGTCAAAATCAACACTAGCTTCGGCGGACGTTCCACCAAGCCAACTAAGGAATTCACAGCTAGTCGCTGTACCTATTCACAGGACTTTTGACCTTGCCTGAGAGCCTTCAGTAGAATTGGGGACAATGTATGTTACAACGCAGTAAATCCATCATAAGCAATTGCTTGATGTTTGTGCCATATATAACATGCCAGCGCCAACAGATGTCTCTAAAGTTCAATCGTTTCAGGGAGCGATCTATAATTACAGGAAGTTCTTTCCGAGTATGTGAACGCTGAGATACCTGTTTGGATAGCACCACCGCCGATTTTCTTCTAACACACTTATTGATAACAGCTCATACGTCATCGGTTTGAGTTGTATCACAGTCACAAATTGCCAGATTTGTTTGCCACCCAGGTCGTGCAACATGCTTCCAAAGCACTGACAGCCACCGAGCAAGGCTACAGCTAGCCAAATCGCGAGAGGCTCGCCGTTATCTTCACTGTGACCAAGTACCACAATATGCTGTTTGGTCGGAGCTTCACACTGAAAACTGGTGATCTTCTTCGGATCTTCGGATCGAAATATGGCATCCCAGTCTCACATGGTGAACCGGCTACAACGTTGGGCTTTACAGTTTCTACCAAGGTGTCACGAAAATACTACTAGCTGTCTTTTTCTGTTAAAGTCGAGCAGCTTTGCAGCATATTCTATCACCTCAGTCGGCATATACAAATACATGTTCAATCGGTTGCCACTCTTTCTCCTGTCGCTTTATTCGTCTTTCTTTCAAGCTTCAGTGAAGCAGACAAGTGAAAAAACGTTCGACTTTGAACCGAGGTTTCATGACGTATATTACTGAAAATGAAAAAAATAAATATTTAAAGCATTTCTAATAATATGATAATTAATCTTCCATTCACATGTTTGTCTAAAAAATGTAACAAAAATGGGCCATAACGCATATTAAACACATAGAGCAGCAAGTGTCGGGGAAAGATATTGAAAGCCATTACTTTTATTAAAATGTGTGAGAAAAGTAATGACGAGAAAATCCGTGTTTCTTTTTCATTTTCGTTACGTGCTGATAGTCAGGCTAGGTGTTATAAAATGATGCGTTAAATACGTTGTATGAAAAAATAAATAAAACTCGAGTTTAATTTATAGCTTCTAAAATTTAGAACTATGTTACTACTGTATAACTTCAACATCGTCTTCACGACGAAATGATGCATCCGTCCCGATCATATACTCAGCAAGGTATATCGCTTCATTCAGCAAAGTTAGGCACAGTCAAAAATAGGGCTGTGGACTCGAATTAAAATCAGTCGACTCCGACCCCAATTCAACAAAATACATTTAAATAAAAAAAACATAAGAAAGTAAAAAGTTTATACAAATTTCAAACACATTTAAACAATCTTTTTCAAACAGCGGCGCCGGTGGTGTAGTGGTAAGCGTTATTGGCATACACCCCAAAAAGCCTGGGTTCAATCCCAGTCGGTGCCGCCGGGATTTCTGAGGCATAACATTTCTAATCACGCCTTCCTTCGGAAGGGAAGTAAAGCCGTTGGTCCCCGGTTCACGAGTTGATGGGTCGATAGGTAGGGTCTAGATGTGGGAGCTGCCTCCCTGGCGTCAGTAGCATTGGTACTTAGTACGGAAAACAAAATCGACGGAAAACAAATCAAAGAAAAAATAAAACAAAATCTGTCGTCATTTCTAACAAAACCGGTTACAAACATTTGCAATGACAAAATGAGACTTATAAATTCAAAATACTTCAAGTGATTTAAAGGTAAATTTAGACTGATTCAGAAAACTTCAGCCAGTTCTCGAAAATTTCAGTAATATTCTGAGAACATCAGAAAATTTGTGGTATATCGGAGAAGTTCCTAAGCCCTAAGGCGAACTTTAGAAAACTTACAGAACATCAACGATGATCAGAGAACTTCAAGGTAACTCCAATAGTTTAAGACATCTCTAAGCACGTTTAAGAAGTTTCGAGACCTTCACGGTAGTTAAGTGAACTCAAGAGATGTTTAGTGGGCTTAAAGGAAGTTTTTTTTTTACTTTAGAGAAAGTTCGAGAACTTTGAGGAAGATCAGATAACATAACCTTTCAGTATAGTATTCACGCTAACTGTTGTAACACGAGCTCTCGTGTGTTTTAAAAAAATCTAACAGTACGTTATTTTCAACTTGAGGGCACTTCATGAAACCTGATATACTTTAAAATATTCTTCGAGTATTGATCTATTGAACAGGGGTAAAAAATTTCATGAAACATGTTGAGTTTCACGTTGAGCAAGTTCCAATGTAGGTTTTAATATTTTTTGCTGTACTTTGATCAACGGTGTGAGTACTGAAAGTTTAATAGCAGTTTACATTAAATCTATGAAATTTGCACGAACTAGCAAGAAGTTACAAGGAATTATGAGAAGTTGCGATAAATTCTGAGCAATTCCGAAAACTTCTGAAAAATTGCTTGTTCTTCAAGAAAGATCTATACATTCAAGGATGATTACCGCAAAGTTCCAAAAACTTCTGGGAAGTCTATAGATTTTTAAAGAGATCCGAGAAGTTCTGGAAAGCTTAGAGCTTTAGGACAGTTAAAATAAATTCAGGAAAGCTCAAAATATTTTTAACATTCTAGGATTTCAATGTAGATGAAAGATTGCGAAGAATTAGTTCCGATAAATTCAGGACCGTTTCATGATATTCAATAGAATTTTGAGAACTTTAATTGGAACTACATAAATTATTTGAATTTATATTTATTGCACTAGAGGGTCAGTGAATTGAAAGTAAAATATTCTTTAGAAAAATTAATAACAAGGGACCTATAAAAATAGCTTAATAACTAATTTAATAATGGAATTTAATTTATGTGTTTTTAAAACGGATCGATCTGAGGATTTAGTAGCTAGTGTCATTTTATGTTCTCTCAAGTTGTTAGCTGTGCATCGGTGTACCCCCATGTCTATCTTTTTCATCAGTATGTCGCTAAGTTCAAGATCAAGAGCACATTGCTCTCCAAACCTTGTGTTTTCAATCTCTACCCTTCCATCCATTTGTTACAATTTGTTACCCCTAACCTCGAGATAGCCGTGAGTAATCGGCCCCCACTTTCCTAACGTTAGTTTTAAGTAATTTTGTAATTTTAACAACAAATATCGGCTCCGCAAAGCTACAGAAATAATCCTGGAAATAATAAAAGCATTTAAAAAAAAAAAAAAAAAACAATATAATAAATTAATAAAAATTAAAATTATTTATGAAGCTTTGAGATAAAGCGCAGAGCGATTGATGAAGCTCATTCCACTGTCAAAATACTTGTTCGTGGCACGGACAATAGTAGGGGCATATTGCGTAAATTTACAAAGCCTTACAAATTGTAATTAAATTTATTTTAAATTACACGTTGCAACTTATTACGAGACAAAAAGTCGAAACACAAAAGGTCGAAAGACAAAAGGTCGAAAAACAAAAGGTCGAAAGACAAAAGGTCGAAAGACAAAATGCCGAAAGACAAAAGGTCGAAAGACACAAGGTTGAAAGACACAAGGTCGAAAGACAAAAGGTCGAAAAACAATAGTTGTGGCTGTGTTATAGTTCTAGCGACGTTTCATCTCTACCTAAAACTCTCCGTTGCCGAAAGCATTTCCAGTCAATAGTGTGTTATAATGCAATTCTTCTTTACCCAACCATTGTGATGCTCATCTCGTCATGAACAACTTAGTCATCTCAGAGAGAAAGCAGTAGGGTGGTTGTTGCGTGCTGAATCATCATCAGCATTGTTGACGGCTATTACTTCGAAAGGGAAGGCCATTAGCTGATGGGTCGATAAGTAGGGACCAGGTGTGGAAGCTGCCTTCCTGGCCTCGGTAGCATTGGTACTCAGTACGGAAAACAAACCAAGGAAAAAAACGAACGATATTTCTCATACTTGGAGTTAACATACGAGGGGTTACAATACCCTGAACCAGGCCAGAATTATTAAAGTTATTAATGATTTAGGTTAGCGACTGAAAGTCAATTTTTATTTGTTATATGTGACAGCTAGAAGATACTGAGAGGTTAGCACATATCATCGGCAAGAGACGTGTGAGAAAATTTGCGAAAAAATCTAAGGGCACCGGTGGGTTAATAATATTTAGAATATTTAGAAGAATAACTCTGTCAAAGATTTAAATAAAAACACGTCTATTCAAGTTGCTGGTTTAAACAATTCTACTCTTATATTTCATCTCTTTGCTTCTCACAAACCAAGTTCCCTTTTTTAAATCGGTTCCTCTTCTCTTGCTCTCTCAGCAATCGCTCGTAAGAATCAGAGTTAAAATGCAAGCAAAAGTACTTAATGTAATAAATGCATTTAAAAGTATTAACGAAAGTAATGAAAAATATAAAACTATTCCTGATTTCCTAACTTAACATCCATACCTCTCACTTCAAAGTTAAGAGTTCATAATTCATTCGTGGACAAGTCACGAATGATCCAAGAGTGTTAAAATTACTCTACTAATAAAAAAATATATAGAGTAAGGTGAGGCAAAAGTTCGATCTGAGGTTTTCGAAGCCCGTGCCAACTAAAACTTATTGTTGTACTTTTTTGGAAGGTCTTTTAGAGCCAGCCTTTGCCTGAAAAAATCACAAAAATTGGTGGTGATTCCGAATCATTAGAGGCAAAAGTGTGATTCGGGATGATAAATAAGAACATTTGTGCCAAAGTTTGGGGCGTACAACAATAAAAAATCAATAGTAAAGGGGAAATTTTATGTCATTGCAGTTTTCTTGAGGATGATTTAAGGGGTATCAGACTTTTGATATGTCATCAGGAAGCTGGAATTGCCTACAGTTACCAAAACAGTATCGATAACGTGACAACCACACAGTTTTCTGTAGACTTACCGAATATCACCAGATCAGATCTCTGAAGTCATGTTTGGTCGTATAATTCATACCACCGTTTGCGAAGCAATCGATCTACCAGGTTCAAGGTCTTTCAAGAAAGGTGAACCAGTTTCCGTCAATTGCAAATGTTATTTCTAATACTTTGTGGTGATGGGCACCAGGGTACCCAGGTGACAGGTAATGTGAAATGTATATTTTGAAGGCAGACGCATGATTCGTGGGCACAACAACCAGCAGCGATGTCGTACAAATACCAACATAAAGCCAACCTTTTGCTCGATTTCACCTAAGAGCCACCGCAAGCGCTGGTTGAATTGGGTGACAACAACTCCTACAGCACCGTCTTGCCCAACCTATCTTAACCTGCTTGTTTCAAGCTGCATTTTGTTTATTTCTCACTCATTTTGGGCTAAAATTCATAATGATGAATAAAATTGTACTATAATGATCTCATTGCTGGGATCCAGAGACAAGCGCTGATCTAAGCGATCGACACCACCGTAAATCTTGTCAGTCTCCACCGAGCCTAGTGTGGTTTTTCTCCGAAATCGACAACGAGCTCTCGTAAGTCGTCATACAATATGTCTGCGTTTTTGTCCCATCGTCCTCTGCAACAAGCCTGTGTCTGTGCCACCAACAACCACATAAAACTGTATACTAGCTGTATTAAGAGGGGAGATGGACACGCTTACCCGTAGATGCGTAAGCATACAATTACAACACAATAATTGATGTCCATCGCTTCGCGCGAATCAATGTTTCTTTTAATTTATAATTATATATAAAATTTAGTTTGTACTTTTATTAACGTTAGCATTTATTGTAAGAGCAATTACTTGATATTATGATTTAAAAATTATTCATAATTTAACTATGTAGATAGTTCGTGAGAAATTTAAGTACCACCCTCTCTTCCTGTGCAGACAGTTGGTCACACAATTTACTTTTTGGATCAGAAGATCCATTTCTGTTCTGTGTAATAGACCAATAATGCAAGCACAAATATACATTCTTAAAGCACATTCAATCTTTTCATATCTTTATTCATATCAAAGTATGTCCTATCATAAATCCTATTTCCTTTCAACTTCCATCTGTTTGTGCTTTATAAAGCCTTAAGGCAATGATCTGACTCCAACCGAACTGTGAGTTTGACATAGTACTCCTTTGCTACTCTATTCGTTACCTCACCTTATTTGTCTGCAAAATATTTCAAACAGAAAACGACGCCTTAAGCTAAAAGTCTTCAATAACGCTGTCATGTATTTATGTTGGCAATTCAATCAAAAAGAAGTGTGTGCTTAGTATGTCGCGTTCGAAAAGCCTAGCAAGTTTAAAATGCTCGAAATAATCATCTTCTTCTAGAATGGATTATCTTTGGCTTCCGTGAAGCTTAATGCAAACAAATACAAATTTATGGAACATCTACAACACCGTTGACACGCACTAAGAATGAATTATGAACGCAATTTATCGCGGAGACAAAACTGTAGCAAGAACATGAAAAGTAACCTGCCATGCAGAAGAAAAATGAACTGAGGTTAACAAACATATGACGTGACCTTCTTACAATTCTTCAAGCCAATATGCTTTCGACCCGTGCCCAATTATCTTTCGCAATCGAATTGATCCGTAAATATCAGAATATCATTGCATACCGTTTCTGTTTTTATCCCATAAGCGCAAGCTTTACTTAGGTCTGGAATAAAAATAACCTACCCGTCTGGACGGAATGTTGGCTAAAATACCACACATTCTTCGACCTCCATACAGTGACATACGGACACCACCATATAACGAATGCCGAATTAATACGAAAAGTTTACCAAAGGGAAAAAAAAACCCCCAAATGAAGATTCCGAACGAAATTGCGCGGATTGGTTCTCATATGAAGCCGTACGCACCAGCCTCTGATGTCCAGCCCAGCCGAATCGAAGAGCTTTTTTTTTGTCGTATTGATTCCACCGATAGGTTCAGGCTAGACCAACATTCGCCGAGTGCCACTGGCAGCCTTTTCTCTATCCGATTTGGGTTGACAGGAAGGAAAGAAATAAACGGTTTTTGATCCATATAAACGCGATGCCTGTGGGTACTCAACAACCAGCATTCAGATGAGGTTTTTATCAAATCTGGTCCTGATGGTTGGCGTATTATTAAACTTAATCTGGTGTTGAAGCATACTGATAATTATGGTGTACCGGGAATTTGAAAATAATTACTCTTTTTTTCTCATAGGTAGTACAATATAAAAGTGAAATTAAAATAAAGTGCAAACATGTATCGCACCATGATTGATTTGCAGGTTCTATATCCTACAGTACCCGATCGAATTTGGCATCACACGTGTTTTGACTTCTTAGCTTTCCACAAATTTATACAAATGCAAACCTGATTACCGAAGAGCCCCGTTAGTTTTGAATAGCTTAAATTACAATTGAACGGAGCATATATAGGATATGATTGACTGGTGCCCCTACACAGTTGCGTAACGCCAATGGGAACCTGTGTAGGAGAACCTGTAAGGAAAATTCTAAATGAGCACTGTTTAATTTCAATTTAAGGTATTCAAGTTAACGGAGTTCTACGGTAATAAGGTTAAATGCAAACCTGCACATAAATGCATTTATTCAAATCTGTGGAAAGCTAAGAAGTCAGAAATCATGTGTTACCAAAATCGAACCGTTACTGTATTACTGGTGATGTAAAAATCCATGCCTGTAAACTTGTTTTTTCTTTTCATGCAAACTTGCAACATGCAAGAATTTGTTGCATACAAAAATGGCCGAACTTGCATACAAAAATAACTCTACCCGATCCTTAATGTGAACTTCATTTATGTGCATCATATTAATCAGAAATTAACACTACTTTTTCAAACTGTGTAACGGGGTTCCTAAGAAAAATAATAAACAGAGTTTATGATTTCAAACTGCAAAGCACAAACAAATTACCCTTTGTCTGAATCTTGGGGTTAATAAAGTCTGGAACACGGAAATATTGGTCAACTTAAAATTGGTGTATTTCTGTTAAAAATGCATAAAAAAAACCTGAAATGCTGCATTTGGAAGTTGAGTGTATAAACAATGCTTGCTAAGATGAGTTTTCATCGTTTGCTCTCCAGTTTTCAAAATGACGTCCAAGCAAGAGGAGCAGCGTGTCAAAATTGTAATATCAAAATTCAGACATGTAACGAAAATCCTAAACACGGACGCAACGATAGAGCGCAAATCAAACACACGACACATTGCGCATGCTCACATGAGTGAGCTCAATGCTTGGTTGACTGCTCACCATTTCACCAATAATGAAAGGAAGGGAAGAGAAAAGCAACGATAGTAAAAACACTTGCCAAATCTCGCGTCACTTTTCAAATAGACCAATGTAACATAGCCACCATGTTAAAAAAATCGAAGTTGAAGTTCGACAATTATTATTTTAACTGTTTAGAAACAATGTATTTTTAAATACTAGTTTTTATGTAGTCAGTGAATAATATTGTTGAAAATTCAGTAGAAACGGTAAAATCACAATTTTAATATGAATTTCATGCAACAATATGGAAAAAATAGGACGTTCTGACCAGGGATGGAAAATCATTTAAATTCATTTCTAGCATTCATTTACATTCATTTGCCTCTAACTTTTTTCATCAACAGAATTCGATACAATAGTGTGTGAAGGTTTTGTAGGCTGAATCTTATTGGAAACAAAGTTAGTGAATAAATTTAAACAATGAATAGTTCCCTATACCTTGTTTTAATTTCAAATAATTCGAAAAAGCAAAATCTCAAAATGATTTTATTTCTAACCTCATAAAAGCAAAATTACATGGAGATTTAATTTTACAGAAAAGACATGTAAATTAAATGGTGACAAAAAACAACATGTAATTTTAAAATCTCATGTAAAAATAAATTATTTATCATGTGATACATCCAACCAGACAGAAAATTACACGTTTCGTTCGAATTGTGTACTCAATGAGTGTTTCATTGAACGTTTTGTTCTACATGATACTAGATTCCCTTTCACAGATTACATAGTAGAGTACCTAACTTTAGATTGGCCCAGCCTTTAGAAAATGAGCACCAATCATGTTAGGAAGTCTGAATGACCGAATTAACAATCATGTACCCGTCATTTCAAACTGTACATTCGACAATTTTTTACCTATGATTATCTTAAATAAATGAAAGTAAATTTGGATGGGTGTTTTTGCATCACAACAATGATAGAAGAGCAATAGTTTGTATCGCTTAACTCGATTTGTTTACATTTGTTACTTAAGACCTGTTGAAAAGTGACACGAGAAATCGTTTTCTTCGTCATTTGCTTTCGAGTAACGGACGGATAAGCGTCGGGTACGACGGATGAGTGGAACAGCACGCATCGCACCAATACGAACACGACGATGAAAGCACCAACATCGAACGAAGAAAAGGCTTCCCGCAATTGGCGTTGACGGCACCGTCGAAAAATCGTCTCTTCTAGAAAAGATTGACAGTTTTTTATGGGATTTGTCGGTGTAGTGAAAAGAAAGTACGAAGTCCCCATGTTTCAAGACTAGGCCGCCGTCATCCGGTCGGCATCGACTTACACTGGTGTGGCCACCATTTTAAAAACAACCTTTTCAGGGTCACTAATTCAAAAACGGAAAGACTTAAGAGCTGAATGATCAACATATTATTTCCGTCCACTAGCGGTCCTACGTCAAGCTTCCGTTTTTTATTTTCTTGATTTGTTTTCCGTCGATCTTGTTTTCCGTGCTGAGCACCAATGCACAGTGGTCCAGAATGCAGATTTAGGTGGAATGATATGTTTTGAGCCTGAAATTGAAACTTTAGACTAAAAGTCTCTTGTACAAAGTTGTTCCTTATAGTTAGGCCCTCATTTTTATGACAATGAATTCTAGGGTGGTTCCTATTATCATTGAAATCAAAAATCTAACTTTTTTGTTTGAATAAATTAAGGTATACATTCTTCGGCAAAGTTATAGCTGAGCTAATTTCAAGCAACTTTGTTGAATATAACTTTTTTGTATCTCTTAAATTGGCTGATTTAGAGCTATTTTCTTGAATTGAGTTAGGGTTGCTCTTAAAAAAACAGTTTTTTTGCTCTAGTTTTCTTATTTCGAATTTCTCAGCAAAAGCGTCTTGAGATAACATTTAGATCTTAAGAAGGCGCAATTTTTTGCTGCACAAAGCTTGTCAATATCTTTCGCCGATCAAGAGTTATTGAAGTTTTTATACTAAAAATATGCAGTTTTCAAATGTTAATATCTCTGGTTGGGGCAAACAAAAAAAAAGTTTTTTTGCAGCATTCGAAAGGGCGTATGTTATTCTCAATAATATGAAAAAATTGGAGGTATGTTATTTTTTAAACTCGTATAAAATCAATTTGAATTTATTCATATTTTTTACTATATTTGAGTATATTATTTTTATTAGAAGAGATACAGGCAACAAATCCAGCTATAAAACATTCGCCTTAAAGAGTTTTAAAAGTCTCTAGAAGATGACTTTCATGATAAATTTCAAATCAGCCAATTTAAGAGATACAAAAAAGTTATATTCAACAAAGTTGCTTGAAATTAGCTCAGCTATAACTTTGCCCAAGAATGTATACCTTAATTTATTTAAACAAAAAAGTTAGATTTTTTATTTTAATGATAATAGGAACCACCCTAGAATTCATTGTCATAAAAATGAGGGCCTAACTATAAGGAACAACTTTGTAGAAGAGACTTTTAGTCTAAAGTTTCAATTTCAGGCTCAAAACATATCATTCCACCTAAATCTGCATTCTGTACCACTGTGCAATGCTACCGACGCCAGGGAGGCAGCTCCCACACCTGGACCCTACCTATCGACCCACCAACTCATGAACCGGGGACCAACGGCTTTACTTCCCTTGCGAAGGAAGGCGTGATCAGAGATGTTATGCTTCAGAACATCCCAACCGCGAACCCAGGCCTGCTGGGGTGAGAGATAATCACGCTCACCACTACACCACCAGTGCCGCTAATTCTTTGTTTTTTCTATTCACTTTTTTCAGTAAACATTAAAATCGCTTTTTTACAAACAAAAACACTTTTATCCAAACCTTTAACAAGCATGTGTTGCATGTCATGGGCGATGTTTTGGTAGGGGATCACGGTGGGAGAGAAAAAGTATGCCGCATGAAAACATGAATTATGACATTCGCTCCCACTATCGTCCAGCACACACAACTTACCCGTTCGACGGTTGAAGTACTAAAGAGGCCCTTGCATTCTCGTGTAGTTGGTACTCTGTGACATATCGATTCGTAACGTGCCGAGGGGCAGGTGTGCTTGATGTATAACGATTACTACGTAGGGTTACCAATCACCATCTCACACAAAAGACAGACGAAAATTCATCAACTGAAAGGTTAAAGTTCTGATCAAATTTGATACCACAGATGCTAAAGGTGGATAAAAGGAAGTTTTGAGTAGAAGAAATGGCTCTAACGTTGGCCTATGGATCTAATATAGGGCCCATCGGTAAAAATCTGCTATTTATCACTTTTATCTAGATGAACGCGTAATCGGGACGGTACTTATGGATATTTTTGGTCGCTATTGAAAATTTAGTCGATTGATGAATTTATAATTGGGCCCAAATTAGGGGCATTTAGACCGACATTACATCCCCCAAGTAACATTGCAAGTTTTATCAAGGTTTTAAAGCGTTCTACAAGTTCAATTCATGGTCTACAGAACCCTCATAAAACCAAAATTGTTACTTGGGCCATTTCCCTTACCATGTAAAAATTATTTCAGTAATAATGCCATACTTTGCATTATGAATCATTAATGGATACATTACATAATGTAACAGCAGAAGGTCCCGAAGAAACGAGCTCTACATTTTGGCTCATCTCTGGTACTATCTTCGGTCCCAAGCTAATCGATGCACCCCTCGAAACATAGGAAAATCCACTAACCCCTCATTTTATCTGTTAAACTTTCATAGCGAATCAAAACAAACATAGTGTAGATTGGGGTTCGTTAATCGAATTGCTTGAGACCAATAGACTAGTCAAGTCTAGTCAAGTGAGCCAATTAAAAATCGTTAGTTTCGTATTGATTGTTGGTAGTACTGTCAACCTTACCTGCCATATTTTTCCACCACTTCTCCAAACCAGATAATGGATTTATTGGTCTGCCACATTTGATCAATTTTGATTTGATAACTGCCCAGATTGTTCCGATTGGACAAAAATCTAGACAATTTGGTAGATTGATACTTTTTTTTTTCAATAAAATCGACATTATTCTGCTTATAACATTCAATGATATCCCCGCCGTAATGGCAGCTGCACACTTAAAAATACCTAATCTTACACATGACGGAATCCATCTTTGACATAAAGGATGAGACATAAACAAACATGTCATGTAAAATTAAGTGCTCCGGGACTGAAAAGTTCGAAAGTACGTTTGATTTAGCTGAATTTCGCGTCTATTATGACTCAATTTTAAGTCAAAATTGACGCTCGTATATGTCAGTCTCAGAGCACCTAAATTTACATGATTTTTTCTAAGTGCGTGGTTAAGTCAGGCCAGAACTTTACGGGACCTACATGTGGTGACTGAATGAATGGCAAAATTCTCTTCTGGAGACATTATTCCTTGTAAATTTGTCCATTAATAGTTGCTCCAGTGATGAAAACCTCTGTTTTCAAGCAAATTTATCTGCATAGAAATATTTGGACTTACCTGAAGTATGCCTTTTACGTTTGACAGGGTAAAATTTTTGACCCAGTCCAAAGTCAATTTCTACCTTAGTATCTTCTTTCATCAAAATACATCCGTTATACTTGGTCAGGACTTGCTCGTGCAGCTTCCTTCTACGGTTTTTTGGCAACTAGATTCGCCGAACTGTACTGTGCGCCAAATTACGTCCGGAGATCCCAGGATTCTTTTGGGTCATGTATGTTCCACTTCTACGTTTGTTTTGTGTTGCGCAATCAAACTTTAGTGTTTCCCGGTAACGTTTAAGCACGGTAATTTGGGTTTTCAACGTGGGTGTGCAGACTCTTTTTTACTTCTCTCGCGTTCCATTTTCGATAACTTTTAAACGTGTGTATGAATTCTGATGCAATTAACACCACTGAATAAACAATTTTTCCAGATCAAATCGCTATCAAGAACACTGTGTAACAAGGCTTTCTAGGACTGGGAAAATTCACTTTGGGTAAAAGTCTCGAACAAACTTATACCCGAACACGTCCTAACTTTTTGGTACCGCCCTCTTTATGAATTTTGGTATGTTGTCCTGATGTCAGTCATATACTGCCTAACTAATGCATGTTACGACATTGTCGTCGAAAAGTTTTTTTTTAGAAAATTACTTGAGGAACATTTTTTTATAACATTTAAATACAATATCTCGTTGTCTTATCCCTCGTTTGGGTGATTTTTCAAATTTCGTACCCTCCTAAAAATCTAGAACTTATGGAAATTCACTATAAAAAACCATAGTATGTGCTGGTATGTTGAAATTTCCTAAAAGCAATTATTTTAACAACCCAAAAGAATGAAAACACTCTAAATCCGATGATCTTAGTCATACTTTATTGTTATTTTATTCATTTTAATAATGTTACCGGTCTTGCCTGATTATAAAAATCACACGACTTTCTAGGACTGAGAAAATTCACCATATTTGACTTTCTTGTTGTCCTCTAATTAAAAGTCAAGAACATACTTATACCCTAACACGACCTCATTTTTTGGTACCACCCTCTATATGAATTTTGGTATGTTGTCCCGATGATGGTCGTATGCTGCCTAACTAAAGCATGTTACGATATTGCTGTCTGAGAGTTTTTTGTTAGAAATGATTAAGAAAATATTTTTCTACAATATTTAAAAACGATATATCGACCCCTTATTTGGGTGATTTTTAAAGTTGGGCACCCCCCTCAAAAATATAAAATCCATATAAATTCAAATTAAAACCATTACACATACTATTATTTCTCATTTTGGTGATTTTTTTTATAAATTACTCTCTCAAAGATATAAAGCTATGGGAAATGCTCAATAAAACCAAATTGCAACTATTAATAACTCGGCTTCAAATAAGTTCCAGCATAATTCTGTCAACAGAGATACCAATTTTTTCTGCATACCAAGCTTCAAAAGGTGCAGCAATCTGATGGAATCTTTCGCTGGGTTCATAGGTTTTGGTGCTCAATTGTTTTTCGAGTTGATCGAGATAGCAATGCAGGAAATGGATTTTTAGGGACATGTGCACATTTATATCGTTGAACGCGATTATCATACTCTCAATAATTGATCGGAATCTTGGAGACCGATTTGTACCGAAACAATTATGAATCACATCTTTAACGCATCTCCAGGCAACTTGTTCGTTTGGCAAAAGATTGTTTTCGAAGACTGTACTCTTCTCTAGCTTCCTGATATCCGGGTCATTAAGTATTCCTGCCGAACGAATAAAATTAAGATTATTCTATCATATATATATATATATATATATTTTTGTTTTCCTTCGGTTTGTTTTTTCCGTCGATCTTGTTTTCCGTGCTGAGCACCAATGCTACCGACGTGCCACGAAGGCAGCTCCCACACCTGGACCCTACCTATCGACCCATCAACTCATGAACCGGGGACCAACGGCTTTACTTCCCATCCGAAGGAAGGCGTGATCAGAGATGTTATGCCTCAGAACATCCCGGCGGCGCCGACTGGTATTGAACCCAGGCCTGCTGGGGTGAGAGGTAATCACGCTTACCACTACACCACCGGCGCCGTTATTCTATCATATATACCTTCTTTAAGTTTAGCTGATCTTAGTTTCTGAAACACGTCACGCAAACATAGAAACGCTGGCATTTTCTTGTCCAATGACTAAATAAAGTTTTTAACTATCCCTAGCTGATATGAAGGAGAAGAAGCAAGATTGAGTCTCTGGGAACGAGTGGTGGGTAGATTACATTAGATTTCCTTAGCTGGTGTTGTCCACGCATTTCCCAATCAGTTTTCAGTATACGACCATCATCGGGACAACATACTAGTTCATAAAGATGGCGGACGTGTTAGGATATAAGTATGTTCTAGACTTTTACTCAGGGGACAACCAAAAGTCCAATATGGTAAATTTGCTCAGTCCTAGAAAGTTGTGTTATTCTTATAATCAGGATAATATTTTTAAATTGAATAAAATAACAATAAAGTATGATTGAAATCGTCGGATTTAAAGTCATTTCATTCTTTTGGGTTGTTAAAATAAATACTTTATGGAAATGTCAACATACCAGCACAAACTATGGGTTTTACAGTGAATTTACATGAATTATAGATTTTTAGGGGGGTACTCAATTTAAAAAATCACCCAAACGAGGGGTTAGACAACGAGACATCGTTTTCAAATGTTCTAAAAAAATGTTTCTTAAGTCATTTTCTACAAAAAAAAGTCTTGGACGGCAATGTCGTAACATGCTTTAGTTAGGCAGTATACAACCGACATCGGGACAACATACCAAACTTCATAAAGAGGGCGGTACCACAAAATTAGAAAGTGTTAGGATATAGGTATGTTCAGGACTTTTACTCAGAAGTCTACAAGTCAACTTTCTCAGTCCTAGAAAAAAAAGTTTCGATTTGTGGCACAGTGTTATTTAAAAGAAGCGGGTAAATACTAACTGCAACAGACTTTATCACGTGTCAAATAAGTTTTTTTTTCATTTATTTTAGCCAATCTTTCTACGTGCAAGACAATAGGGTGGTCAATAAACATGATGATTTCCATATATCAACTTTTTAGAAATTCGAGATAGGCCAGTATTATATTAAATCAGTAGCTTAGGGTGACCCCTAAAAAATTTAATTTTCAACAGTAACTTTTTCATACATTAATTTCAAGATGATCTAGGCACTTTTCTATATTTAAGTGACACACATTTCTGCCCAAGCAACTTAGGTCCTATCTCATTTTGTTGAAAGTAATAAACGATATTCACTAAAAAATAAATAATTTTCAAATGTGTGTACCCAAAAATTACGCAAGTGAATTTTTAGGTTATTAGTTGCATAAGATCATGCTATCATTTATATACGGTTAAAAAACTGTGACGTATTTATTACTGAAAATTGTTCATACATTACCTACAAAAAGAGACATCACCATAGTTACTGCGGAGATAATGTGCGCTATCAAATTTAGAAAAAATTTCTTTAACATACTGTTTACGATAAATCAAAATATAAAAAAGTTTTTAAAGTTTAAAAATATGTGATCCTTAAGTAGAGTTGAGTGTTATTTAAAACATGTTCTACAACTTTTTGCGAACATATCTAACACTGGTGTACCTTGAATAACTAAGAAGATGTTATGTGGAACTCATCAACTTTATAGACCACCCTAATGTCATGCAGATATAAAGATTGGCCAAAATGAACGGAAAAACGTTTTTTAAGGCAGTATATACCTAAATCTAATGATTAGGCACAACTAACTTATTCCCCTCAAAATACGGTTTCTGGACCACTGTGCACTGGCTGGTTTAAGCCACCGGACTAATGCAAATGGTTACATTGGTGATTCCAGTGTAGCAAAGTTTCGCGCAACAGAAATTGACAATGATCTGATTTTGACATCCCTTTAATTGCTCCAATTAACGATTGATTTGTGTTAATTGGAATGTCATCGCATTGAAGACTCGCTCGTATGTCTTCATTATTCGTTTTATGTTTCGCTCTCGGATTCATATGACATTCAAGGTAGACTCTTTCATTGTTTCCCTAGGTGTGCCATCCGGATCTTTTTCATCATGGGGTAGATGTTGCTATGTTATCTTTTCTTCGTTTATAATGCTTTTTGTTCGATGCCCTTACAAATACGTTCACTTTTCTGCTTGCTTTGTATCGAAAGAACTTCAATTTCATCCGAGCAAATGCAAATGAAATCTTCCAAGAGTCACTTCTTTCCGCTTGGATTGAGTTGCAAGTCGTTCTACTTATTGAGTTGCACTTGTTCCTCTGCACAGAATAGACTTTTGTTGGAATGAGATTTCTTGCAGCAACCAAACACCAGCACGGCACTAGCAGTCAGTGATTCGTATTGGAAATGGAACAGAAAGGACGCACCAAAGTTAAGATTAAAGACAATTGCTACGAACAGATTTTTATAGAATTCCAATCAGTCACCAGAGCAGAAAACGGACCCCCAGTATGTCCATCGGAACAAGCTTGGAAAACAGAACGGTAGCGTATTCGGCCCGGCTCATCTGGTTCGATGACATTTTATGACCGTAAATCCAAATTCCATTCGTTTTTATATGTTTTCCTGTTTGTATACACAGATGGTTTTATTTTTCCTGTGTTGCCTAGAAGCCTGACAGCTTCTACATGTATAGCTATCGACGCGACGGTCATAAAGTTTTCAACAAAAGCGCTTCCGACAGTAGCTCAAAGGAATTCTGTTAGTACATCACATTCCACATATTTATTAGCTATGGATCGATCCTCGAGGGCCTTTCATATTATTTCAGCTCTTTCGTCATTCTTGTCCCAACTTGGCGGCCATATCCACTTGTCGTTGATGTTACAAGCTTTTTATTGTTTCATGGTGCACGTCACGGTCAAATATAAAGAGAGCACTGTCTCCATCGATTTGGTTCAATGCTTTTTGAACTATTTTGTATCCATATCCGACAGCCTAGGGACCCACTATGGATAAGTTAGGTAGGCCTATTTTCGATTTTACACAATGCGCTAATATTTTTGTTCGCAGCTGGAGTCATGGAGGCGAAATAAAATAGTTGCAAATTATGAGTAAAGCTGTACTCTGGAGAACGTCTTTTTTTATTCCAATCCAACGAACTAATATTGCAAATGCCAATTTTTCTCTCAATTGGCGATATTGGATCTATGACAAAATGTCGAAAGACAAAAGTCGAAAGACAAAAGTCGAAAGACAAAAGGTCGAAAGACAAAAGGTCGAAAAACATTTCCAAATGACACGCACAACACCAGGGATATGATAAATAGAATGAGCAAACCGATAACAAAAGAGAGAGAGTACATAGAGTAAATGATGGCTTCGGCACCTATTTACAGTTTCGGCAATCAACATTTATATTTTAATTTCGCTGTGCTTCCTCATGCAAATACTTCACTGATTGTATTTAAACAATTCTTTACACTCTCACCTTCAATCTGATTAAATGTTTACGGCTGAGCAAACCTGTTATGCCAGGTTTTTCTTCAAACGAAATACACGCACTTTAAAATACGATTGATTTCGTGTTGCCGATAATAGAACAGCTGATTAACACGCCCAGACAACCAGAAGTCGTATAACAATGTACACACAGTATCGTAAATTGCTACAGTTTAAGTCGAAATCGCATAAAAGAATGGCATACCTCACATTATGTTTAAGTTAAATCGTATAGAATGCAATTTTCCAACCTATATGCGATGACTCATTTTTCCGTCGTACTGTATCACAAATTAAATCGGATTACATCGTAAGACTTTTCAAAATGAATTTGTTATTACAGATTAAATCGTATATGATTTTAAAATCATGACGATATTGTTCGGAAAATTTAACTCCAGTTTGAATAGCATCAAACATGGAGTTATTTTTAACATATCAGTAATCATGGCGATTAATGATTTATGTAAAACTATCATTTTAGAAGCAGTAATGCTACCTAAGTAAAAACCATCAACATTTCCCTTAGAATTGTGTTGGCTGGTATTTTGATTTCGACTTCTACAAGCTGCAATAGGAGCATATAGCCGAGCATATAGCTCTATTTACTTGCTGAGCACGACCCGAATGACCTAAAAGGTTAAAAGGTCGATAATAAACAAACAAACAAACTTGCTGAGCAAGTATAAGTGAAGAATTTGAAGGAAGAGTGCCGTTTGTACCTACGGATACGAATGTAGAATTTGTTCCTCGCTGACCGTTGTTGACAGCAGAGGAATTAGTACCTGGTCGGGAACGTGGAGCGTTTCCCTAGTAGCACGCTTGTCACAAATCAATTGTAGAAACTTATATACGACTCATTTCAGTCATAAACAAGTTGATGTAACTTATTGTGATGAAAGTGTGCTACTCGGGTTCCTACCTGTCGCTTAGAACGAGACTGTAGGATCGGTTTGCGAGTCTCACATTCCCAAAAATTGGGTTTTGTTGTCATCACCACAAATCGAACATTTAAATTTCTTAGGATCTTCCTTCACAAAACAGTCGTCATTTGCGTGAGATGAATCATCACAATTCATCCCATCCCTGGCACTTTCGACACTGGGTGAGGTTTTGGAAATTTCCTCCAGTCTTCCTGAGGTGTTCCCACTTCACTTGGATATGGAGCATAAGGCTAGCTTTTTGTAAGTCCATAAGGTTATTTTCTTCACAAGACATAAAGTGAACTAAATAAAAATCATTAGAAATCTCATTGCGCGAATCGCCAGGACAGGATTTCATTTTCATTTTGATTACTTGGAGTGGCTCATCTCCAAGTAGTTTTGAAAATTTATCTTTGATCTGGTCCAGGGATTCACCACTGGGCCGACCTTTCAAGTCAATCTTGGGCAGACGTTCAGTTGTGGTGTCGTAAGTAAGAAATTTGTGTTGCTTCTCAGTAAGATTATTGAGAAGCAAGGTTGCAAAGACTCATTTCAGCTAAAATAATGTTTTTCGGAATAATAAAACCAAAAGATGGTATGATGGCATGTTTTACTTGTAACTTACAAGAAGAGGTTACAAAGTATGCGTTGGAAACATAAAACCTGTAAATTTTGCTTTCTATGAGTCACAATAAGCGATTTTCTGATCGCTGAGTGAGTGAGTGAGTGAGTGAGTGAGTTTGTGAAAAATCGCTGATTGTGACTCTCATGAAGTGAAATAAACAGGTTTAATATGTCAAACACATTCTTTGCAACCTCTTCTTGTATCCTACCAATTCAAAATTTGATCATGGCATCTAATTATTTCATAATTTAGAAAAACATTGTTTTAGCTGAAATGAGTCTTTGCAACCTTGTTGAGAAGACGTTTGAATCCTGCCAAGGTTTGAAGTAAAAACTTGAATTTAACGTAGTTCAAAAGTTTCGTGTGAAAAGCATGAAAATCGGAAGTGGTTACCACAATATAGGGGACCTATTTCTTCTTGCCATTAAGCCAGAAACGTTTATTATAAATATCAAATTGATTTCTCAAATAAATTCCATCAGTCGGGGGATCAAGATTGCCCTTTTCTTTTGCGTTTTGGCGCCATGGCGACAGAAGAAAGTTTTTCCAAATCGACTTCCAAGCAGATTACTATAAGAATCCGAAGGATTGAAGAGATATTCTCCAAATCAATATCCAAGTAGGATTACCTCGGGTAGGATCCAAACAAGGATCGAAGAGAAATAAGAACAAGACATGTTAGAAAATTTGCAGATAATATTTAGCACTAAAAAATGCTGTTTAAATTTATTGTAGCTTCAGGTAGTAGTAACACTTTTCTTTATTAAAGAGATTTAATCCCTAGGCTGGATCGTTAGAAGTAACACTTCCTTAAACAAAATCAAATAGTTCCGCAAGGCAAGAGAACGCGATCCGGACTGCTCAACGGATGTGATTGTATAATTGAAAGGTACAAAAATATACTACAATTAATTGGAAGAAAAGGTGTCCGACAAGTGAGATACAAAAATTCGAAGAATATCATGAACAGCTGCTTTTTGAAACTTTAAGAATTTATGCGTGAGTGAGTCTGAAATTTATGAGGCACAATCAGGCTTTAAGCCTGAATTTTAGCGGTTGGCTCAAAAAGGAGTTAACATTTGTCTTATTAACAGCCCTTAACACTATATCAACAGACAAAATGTGGTATTGATATGAGTTTCTGAAACATATTTGCAAAGTTAGTCCGTATGCAACTACAAGAAAGGTGAATATAACATTCGGTAGATATTCTAGAGATATTTACTCCACAGTATCATTAGCTCGTGCGCAGTGTGTGTAATTCCCCTCGAGCATCCCATTATTTCCTTCAATTTTCTCAATGTAAATTCTCTCCGGGCGAAAAGATGTAACGATAAATTGATACACATAAAAATCACAGCAAGTATAAGTAAACCCCACTTGGGTCGGATTGATTAATTTTACTGCCTCATCCTCCGGGGGTGCTACACCTTTTATGCGGCCAATGATGGTACGTTCGTCACAAAATGGTGCAATGATGGAACGACTTGACGGACGACGCAACGCACAGCACTCATAGCAGTTTACTCGCTGTGGTGCTTCTCATGCGAAAGCCCAATTTGTGAGACGCCTTATTTTTATGTTTATGGCACATTAACAAAGTGAAGAGTTTGACGGGACGACCGAACGATGACTGGTATCTCCCGCTCCGCAGTGGGCCAGAAATGCAATTTGAAGGACACACCCAATATCTCTTAAATGATGCATTTCCGAGGCTTGGTACAAGGATTGTTTTACTAGTAATTCCGTGTCATTCTGCAAGAACGAAATACTGGATTAATACTAAAAAACGGTAATGCCGGTTATTTATGTATGTAATGATTGATGCTTGATAGTTAAAATAGAACAATTCAAAGGTTTACGTTAATTCTGATATACTCTAATAATGAACAAGTATTATATTAAATAAATTCAAACAATGCTACATTTTAAGATGATTCAAACGTTATTCACAATAAAAATTGATCCAAGACCACTATTTTGAGATAAAAACATTTTGCAATTTATGATTCTTATTTTTCACAGATTGGAGTAAAGTTGATAACTAGTAATAATGGTTCTAAACTATGACATTATTACAGACACAATCTGGTCTAGATATGGTTTCTGAGCATATTTGCAAAGTTAACCCTTATGCAACTACATGGAAGGTGAATGTAAATTAGGAAGATAGTGTGTAAAATGCATTCCTCAGTCTCATTAGCTCGTGCGCAGAGTGTGTCATTCCCCCCGAGCATTCCATTATTTCCTTCTATTTTCTCAATGTAAATCCTATTTGGGCGTTGTTTTAGAAATCATATTGATAACATATTTTGAATTATTTTCTTTTTTCATTGAGTTTGAGTTCATAGTTTGATATTATTGATGTTTATTATAAAGTAATTGAAAACAAAATATGATATTTGATTAAAAAAGCATGCAAATTTATCACTGAAAGCTATTTTTTCAAGTTTTATTTTGTTTTCATTCAAAATAAACTAGTTATCTAATGAATTCCAGTATTTTAGAGGAAATGCAGTGAATTCAAATAAAATATAAGGATCCAGTGTTCGGCCATTAAATCGATCTAACAGCATTCGGCCAAATGACCCGGAATTGAGGATTCATACTGCTTTGTTCATGAACAAAGAGAATTAAAAGTTATATTACATAATTTTTTATTGTTAGTATTAAACTACCTGCGAATTAAATGCCTCCGATTAACAAATCTGACATCAAAAAAATTTTATTGCAGTATACTACAAATAATAACAAATGTTGTTATGTTTTAATTTTCTGCCATAGTAATAATAACATATTGATTAGTTATTTTGTTCAAATTTACGAAAATAGTAGTATCAAAACCCATCTATTGATTTGATATCATGAGAGCATTTTTTATATTTTTAATAACCTTAGTTTTTGTTATGACAACTTTTTACTCGACCACACGGTTGGCAAAATATGTTTTCATGATCGTTTATATGAAAATATCAAATAATGTTTACATTTTCTGCTCGGGTACTCAAAGTTGGATATAAAAATATTACATAATGAAACGAACTATGTGTTCAAAATCATGTTGATAACATATTTTGATATTCTTCTTTTTTTAATTCGGTTGAATTCATAGTTTGATATTATTTGGATATTTTTTTTTAAAATAATTCAAAACCAAAATAGGCATTTTTTGAAAATAGCGTGTACATGTATCACAGGCAGCAACTTTTATAAACTTTTGTTTTTTTTTTTTAGACAAAATAAGCTTGTTATCTTATAAATTGTAGTAGAGAATTTTGATAAAATAATAACTATGGAGATATAAAGCATGATAATTGCTGCTTTGTTCATGCACATCACATTATACAATTTTGATTATTTTTCAACATTTATTTATTATTGTTGATACTAATCTTCCCGCGAATTGAATTTACAAATCGATATAAAATTTTGTTGGTCCTGTTCGTCTTTAATACTTATACTAATCCATTGAAGAATATTGTTAATTGACACGTAGGCTTAGTCGATTTTTAGCTCATATTTAAACATGTTGTCATAAATCTGTTCAACCATCAGTTCTCTCCTAATAAAATAAATATCGTCAATCATGTCTGTTGAAATATTTACGATAAAACGATACGTAGGAATTGAATATCGTAGATATTTTTTAATATCGCAACTGCGTTATTAGGCTCGAAAATCATTTCGCATGGATATTTTTGAATAACATGTAATTCTACACAGTTGTTTGTTACTCCCAACATGTCATTTTACACATTTGTTTCACTTACATACATACAAAAATATGTATCGTCAGAACGATTTGTTTGTTCAAGATGGTGTAAAGTTGTGGAACAGTATTGTGCATTTCTAGAAAAAATATACACTAAAAAAATTGTATATTTTGGAAAAATAAAATAAAATAAAATAAAAACTTTCAACATTCAAATTAAAAATATATATATTAGAGATAAAACTGATATAACGTGTGAACTAATGACAATGCATTTAAGTTGGACAATACATAAACAAAAAAAAATTTTTTTTTTTGAATAATGTAGCATTTATGAAATTACTGTTGACAACAGTTATCCATTATCCTTTGAATAATCAGTGTAGATATGAAAAGACATGTAATTCACAGCAAATACGCGGATAATTTTTAAATTTTCCGGTGCTGTTAGTTTCGTGATATTTGTATGTCAAAATTTACTGGTAAATTTGGAAATTTACGCCATTTTGGAACAATATTCGTGAGTTTTAAAACTTGAGAATATTTTTAATGAAAACCTAAATTAATTTCCTTGATCCTTGCACTTAACAGTTTTTCACTCAGACGCATGAGAAGCGAAATAATAAATTATGAATAAAAAACCGCCTGGGAAAAGTGTATTTTTATGTTCGGCCTCATTACCTTTTTCTGTTATTTTCTCAACCATATAGAATATGATTTAACCGTTTGTAAAGACAATGATCGTTTAAATAGTAGAAAAATTGCAAATCGGTTTGCAAAAAATCTTTGAATATTTCGCGAAATTTCAATTGCTGGCCCATAGTGCGGTCTGTGGCAAGCATATCGTGATCGGGACATTAAAAGCGAGCACTCTTCTGCTTTTCCAAGCGACTGGGGAGCCAAGCGCCGTGCTGCTGCAGATTCATCGGGATGTTTGGGTAGACGGCCTCCATTCCATGTTTGTTTGTTTGGATCAAATTTCGGGTGCAAAATAGAATTACACAATCATTAAAATAAATTTTTCATGGTGCGAAGAAAACCTCATGTTTGCTTTGAACTAAACACTGGAAACATGGAAGTATCATTATTGTCGTACCGTGGATGTGTATGTAGTGATCATGATGATGATGGTGATATCAAATCACCTATGTGAATGCTGCCATGTTTAGGGTAAGTGTTCTAGTTTCAGTTAGACCAATATAAGCAATAGCCGCAACACGCCGAAATAGAAGCATATGCCGTATTCGATGATTCACAAAAATGAACCAACCTGAGTTCTCTATGAAAAGTTGGTTGGTTAGTTGCCATAGTCCAGTGTTCTTGTATGCTGTTCAATTTGATGGTCGCCAATGTAATGAGCATTATGTCTACCAGCAAGCTAAATATTTAAGTGAAAACGTTGTTGCTTTTTTCGCATTTACGGCAAACTGCAAAAGCGCGTCAGTTTGAGGAAGTTTTCGCAATTAAGACCTCGTTGTGGTACCGTAAAACGGGGTATCTTTGATAATGCGGGTAACTTTGATAGTATAATATAAAGATTAAATTTACTCTTTGTGTTTTTTCCAAATTAGAAACATTGGTTCCATATTGTAGCTTAGGGTATTTCCGTTGATATCGTATATAGTTTTTATATAGTTTGTGTAACATATTTTACAAACATATTAAAACACAAATTTCGTGTTTTTCGCCTGTTCGAAAAAGCACTCAAACCATTACTTATGAAATGTATTTCCGATATGGCCATATCAAATTCAATATTATATTCTTATTGCTTATGAGGTTTTCTGATTATATACTCATTGAAAGTTTCATATTTCTTGAACAAAATTAGTTGAGTTTCACCCATTTTTTCTACAATCATCGAGCATTATCAAAGTAACCGCAAATCAAAATACTGAAGTTCGGTCACAAAGCAAAAAAAAAATGTGCAAATGCTTTAATTTTCATTACACATATTACTAACGAATTAACTCTTGAATCCTCAGTACTTGTTTTAAAAATATAAAATTTGAAAAACATTTATTGATGCAAAAAATATTTAGAATATACTTTAAACAACTATCAATGCTACGCCGTTTAACGGTACATCCTTCGTTGAAGGATGTGAGTTTCTCACGAGTGTATGTGTTACCAAAATGTTTCATTTTGATAATGTCGATCCCAGCATCGAACATAAATTGGCACCCTAGGGCTTGATGTGCAGTCAAGGTCAGCTGTTGAATTAAAATTTTGAGATTAGCTCCCCCTATTTAATAAAAAAAAAATGATATCGGGAACTTTTAATCCGTTGCTGTAAACATAAAACGATATGAAAACACAAAATTTGAATTAATAGTTTCGTGGCTATTTTGGAGAACTGGATTAAAAAGATGCCAGCTTGAAGTGTTTTAAAATGTGAAATGTATATTGAAACCATAAAACAGACACAAGTACTTCAAATGTTAAATGTAGCTCAAAGGAATTTAATTTATATTCAAACCTATGTACTTTTAACAGTTTTCACGTTCCTTTTAAGGTGTGTTTAAATCATGGTGTATGGAATTTTCATAGGCCATAATTGGAACACTATATAATTACTTAAATATAGCCATAAGTGGCGCAGCTGCCCTACCCAGCAAACAATTCAGAGTCACAAATAACCATATAGATTGAATAAATGCTTTATAACAGTGTACAATGCTGAATAAAACGGTTTGTCAAATTTTGTGCTGAAAAAAACCTCATTGAGATCGATCGATGCGCCTTTATTCCGCTGATTGCTCTGATTAGATTAATATTCTTATTAAAAGCTATACAAAAGATGACGGTCTTCCTGATTCAGCACCAGAATTTTGATCTAATAACATACTGAATAAGTGTAATTTGCACATACATTGACGCTTTAATTCAACTTTTTTTAAATTGATTTAATAACATGCTTTATTATACGTCTAATAATTGTTTTCTAGCTCCATTATCACATTTCATTGCATTGCTTAACAATATTGCTGAATAAATGTGAATACAGTCAGCATAATAGCTCTTATACCACTATGCGTCCATGTTTTAATTGCATGCTTTGTCATTGCTTTACAAACGGCGTATTCATTCATTATTCCACAACACTGCTTCTGGCTATCGATAAAACGAAGTTGGTAGCATAGTGGTTACCGTTTCCGCTTTCTAAGTAGAAGGTCGGGAGTTCAATCCCAACCTCAACCCTTTTATTTATTTCTACGCCTAATTAATTTAAATTGTAATCATAGATCGTAGCACTCCCGACCGCCAATTCATAGATCTATCGAAAAAATAGCATCCTTTCCATTGAAAATAGAGAGATGGAGAGGTAACGTTGGTCCCATGTTGAACAACTGTGAATGAATTAATCATTCTCACATCTCCTTGAATTAGCTAAAGTTACGGCTGGGGGTGCTGATAGGTTTTCAGATTCAAGCTTTTATTACTAATTTAGCTGCCCCTTACGATGTATTCTAGGATAGCTCAGATGGCAAGGCAAGCGGCTAGTGATCGGAAGGTTCATGGTTTGAATCCCATCTATGATATGTTGGGTGCATGTAATAAATTTTCTAAGATCTAGACGGGTGCGTGCTTCGACAGATGACACACATCAATCACTAACAACCCTGCTCTGTCTCGTTTTTATTTTCGGATTAATTATCCCGTAGTTGAATAATCGTTTAATAAATGTATAAATAAGTGTCTAGGGTAGAGAACTACTTTGGCCTAATCGCCCATTTTGGGCCTATCGAGCAGAGAACTTCAAATAAATCCAAGATTTCAGAGTTAACAAGTCAATTATGCGTTTGGTACGATACTTTAGTTAATAAGCTACCGAACGAAGTCAATGAGTGATATGAAAGTTTGCACCCATAATTCCGAAAAACAAAAAAAAAGCTCCGACCGAATGATTTTTTATCTTCATCCGATAGGCCGAAGTGAATTCATTGGCGTTTCAATGGCGTTGCAATGCGTTAGGCCGAGTTTAGAATCCGTAGGCCGAGTTTGGCGTCAAGAAGCAGTGTTAGACTTTTGACAATATCTCAACGATTGGTATCTCTTTATCAAATCTTACGGTACGTACGGAAAGGTAAATAAATTTAGAAGCCATCAGTAATAATAACATTCCGTTTGGTGCTAAACTGCGCTAGATTAAGAAAGACTAAGTGCGAGCTGTGCTTAATAGGCCGGAAATGGGGTAGTTAACCCTATTTAAACATTATTTAACATGAGAATCAAGCGTCTATATACAGTGTATATTATACACCTTATACTATCGCTGTTTAAGGAAGTAATGATGTCTAATAAACGCTAAATAATCAAAAATTTGATCGAATAAGCTCTGTTACAACTTTTGTAAGTCAAATAAAGGCTTCTCGACATACCTTATTCAACATCAAGTATTTCGATGTTGTGGTTGAAAAAATTCTCCAGATTTGTGTTAACAAAGCCTGTACAGAAGTTATTATTAAAAATAGTACAAGAATTATTAAGCATGAAGTGGAATAAAATCGTCAAGAAGTCGTTTCTTCAATAGGCATTGTTTGTTTGTTGGGTATTTAAAATCGTTTAAAAAACAAACAAATATTTGGGCCATAAAAACATAGTTTTTCGTTCCCAACCTTAAAACATGCACATTTTTTGAGATCGACACATGCACCACTAATAACAGAAAAATCAGTTAAAAGAAACGACAAACTCAATCCAATCAATCGTTATCACATATTTTTCAGTCTAGGAACCAGGGCTGTGGTGAGTTCACCGTCGCACGGTGAGATGGTCGAATTCGTCTCCGGACCAAAACAATCGGAACACTTCGAGTCGTTAGTGTCGCCGGGAAATGCTTCTTTCAACGGGAGAGGATGTCGGCAAAACCGGTACTCTACCTGATCATTCGTTTCCGAACGTAGGCAGGCCAGGCGATTCCTCTCGACCCCGTTATACTGCCAGCAATCTGGCGGGCCAAGCGCAGATCCACACCGGTCCTTCGTCACGCGCACTCAATTCAAAGATGGCGGGAAAAAGACGAGCCTTTAGGCCGTATATTAAAAGCGCCCGTTGGACGCTGATGTCCAACGCGAAAAGAATATTGGAATAATATACTAACAAATAAATTTTAAGACAATTTACTTATTAATTTATAACCGAAAATTCACTGAGCGTTCACCCTTCGTGATACGCAAAGTCCGAAATCTATTATTAAATTTCAACGCAAAAGAAATTAGTTCACTTCCAGCACATTTAACAAACGATCCTACTTTTAGCTTTACTTTACAATAACACACCTCAAGATAAATTCCAAAAAAAAAAAGAAAGATAAAATTTAAATCACTGAGCTCACAACTGTTCACAAGCCGACTTGAAAATGAATTGCCCAATACGATCATCAAAATCAGCTAGCAAGCTTCAAATTTAATAGTCATCGTCTTTTTCCTTGGACTTTACAAATACTTATTCAACTAAATTACACGAATTAGGGGTCGTCCATTATGTGTGACATAAACATTTAGGGGGGAGGGGGAGTTTTGAAAACTGTGACGAGCTATACAAAAAAAAATAAGGTCCATACAAAAAATGTGACAAAGGGAGGAGGGGGTTTTGAAAATGGGCCAAATTTACGTGACATAATTAATGGGCCATCCCTAACCACAGTATACTGTAATTCTAAAATATGTAGACCATCTACGTTTAATACTAACACTAAAAATCTGTACACAATATACGCAAGAGCTTTTATCTTAAATTGAATATGCTTTTTATAGCAAGAGAGCCAGGCAGCTGAATGTACAGTTCATTAAAGTTAATTACTGCTATAGAATTTTAGCATATATTTAAAAATGTAAATATTTATGAATAATGATAATAACTTGTTTTAATCTACTGTAGCAGTAAACTTAAATAATCCATCAATATTTTACAACCAGCCTGAGAACGTTACACATCTGTGTATCAAGAAACGATCTCAAGATATTGACCCAGCATTTACACGAAATTCACCAAGAATACTAGTGTCACCAAGCGAGAGAATTTCGAACTAAACTCTCCTCAATTCAATAGGCCTTAGTCTCCTGCATTGCAGAAAACAGCACCGTTGTATCAGGGATCTTGAGATGTCGACTCTGCATGCACACTAAGTTTATTAGAACACTAATGCCACCTAACGATAGAATAACGAACAAGACTGTTCATATTTTAAAAGGCCTTGGCCTCCTAAACAGCATTGCAGAAAACAGCAGCTTTATATCAATCAAAGATAACGAGATATCGACTCAGCATGTACAAGAAGTTTGTAAGAATACTTGTGCTACATACCGAATGAATTATGAACTATTTAAACTGTCAACATTTCAGAAGGTCTTGGCCTCCTGAACAACATTGTAGAAATAAGCAACCTTGTATCAAGTAAAGATCTAGATATGTCGACCCTGCATTTATATAAAATTAAAAAAAAACACAAGTTCCATCTAGCAAATCTAAAAAAACACACTAGTGCCATCTAGAATTTCAAACTAAAATGTCCACAGTTAAAAATGCCTTCACCTTCTGAACAACATTGCAGAAAACAACAACTTTTTATCTAGCAAGGAACTCGAGATATCAGTCCATTTATAAGATCACAAGATACAGTCCATTTATAAGATCACTAGAGCCACCTACCGAGAGAGTTCCCTAAACTGTCAACAATTAAAAGGGTCTTGACCTCATGAACAACATTGCAGAAAACAACAACTTTGTATCTCGATATGTCAACCAATCACTAACGAGGGAATTCCGAAATAAACTGTCAACAATTCAAAAGGAGAGAGACAGAGAAGGATTAGTAATTTCCATTTAATTCCACTACCTTATTTGCTTATCCTTGACAGACACGCGTATTGCGTCTACAATGTGCAGACTTCTTCAGTGTCTTGTACTAATACTCGACTGATGAAAACACCGAATTTTACCGAATATATATCAACCTAGGTACGTTTTCACCTAGATGCTAGGCAAACTTAAATCTAATTTCCTGTAGGAGCAGATACTCCGCTGCTTACTCGTTGATGTATCCTGCACACTCAGAAATAACTAACTTTACACGTGACGGAATCCATCTTTGATATAAAAGATGAGTAGTAAACAAACATGTCATGTAATCCCAGGAAGCATTGCAAGTTTTATCGAGGTATTAAAGCATTCTACAAGTCTAAATTAAGATCTACAGAACCCTCACAAAACCTTTATTGTTACCTGGGAATATTAAGTGCTCCGAGACTGAAAAGTTCGTTACTCTACGAAAAGTACGTTTGATTGAGCTATATTTCGCGTCTGTTATGACGCAAATTTATGTCAAAATTGACGCTCGTATATGTCACTCTCAGAGCACCTACATTTACATGATTTTTTCTGAGGTTTGTAGGTAGTAACTTGAAAAGCAATGCGTGTCCGTTTCCTTGATTCCTGTTGAGTAAAGTTGAATTCCGTTATTTGTTGACCTCGAGGCTCTCTGCAACATCCAATTTCCATGATGTAGATACGGTTCGTAAAACCGTGATGTCCTTCGTCGATAGTTGGTGGTCCTCTGTGAAGATGTGTTCTGCAACCTTTGATTGGAAATCATATGTCTGCAAATTTGTATCAAGCAATAATCTCGAGTTGTCGACCTTGCATTTACGTGAAATTCATAAGAACACTAGTGCTGCATAGTTAGAGGATTCCGAACTAAACTGTCCTGAATTCAAAACGACTTAAGCCAATTAACAACATTGCAGATAACAGCAGCCAGTCTTGTAAATGGTCACGGTAGTCGACACATTTTCTGTGATAATCGACTACCTTTGTCTCCGACACTTGCAAAAAAAGCTATCATAATACAGTACCAAACTGAAATGTTATATGACCGACTCTGTCATACGACACTGTCGCAGAAGACCGTCACGAATGTATGTAGGGTTAACTACCCCATTTCCAGCCTATTAAGCACAACCCGCACTTATTCTTTCTAAATCTGGCTCAGTTTAGCACCAAACGGAATGTTACTATTACTGATGGCTTCCAAATTTATTTACCTTTCCGTATGTACCTTGAGATTTGATAAAGACAAACCAATCGTTGAGATAGTGTCAAAAGTCTAACACTGCTTCTTGACGCCAAACTCGGCCTACGGATTCTAAACTCAGCCTAACGCATTGAAACGCCATTGAAACGCCAATGAATTCACTTCGGCCTATCGGATGAAGGTAAAACATGATTCGGTCGGAGCGCTTCTTTTGTTTTTGTGAATTATGGGTGCAAACCTTCATATCACGCGTTCTCATTTACTTCGTTCGGTAGCTTATTAACTAAAGTATAGTACCAAACGCATAATTGACTTGTTAACTCTGAAATCATGGATTTATTTGATGCTTTCTGCTCGATAGGCCCAAAATGGGCGATTAGGCCGAAGTAGTTCTCTACCCTATTTTAGTTTTTCTCAAAATAAGAGCTGCTGATGTTGTGTTTGTGTGAATTCTGAGAATAGTAAGCAATGATGTCCTAGTAATAACATATCTGACCAGAAATGGTTTAATTTACACAAAATGGAGGAATAACAACGAAATCACACATGTCATATGATAGTTATTTTGATAATTGTCTTTTAGCTCGAATGTTATTCTACAGTTCGTGTAGTGTGAGATAGACGACGGTAGAGCATGAGTGTACTAATACAAACAGACTGTCGCACACGACAACCAAGTGAGTGTAATAATAAACGTCAACTGTTTCAACCGCTGTCAGCAGCTTTCTATCCATCAAGGACCTCGAAATGTCCACCCTGTATGTATTTGATGTTTATAAGAAAAGTAGAGCAACCTCTTCGAACTAAAATATCCATGATTCAAAAGGTATTGTCCTGCTGAACAACATAACTGAAAACAGCAACTTTATTTATAGCCTGGATCATGAGATATTGCTTGTACACAAGTTTAACATAAACACTAGAGTCATCTTGTGAGAAAATTCTGATCTAAATAATTGGCCTTTGTAATCTAAGCAATATTGTAGAAGAATGCATTCTTCTATCTATCACATATCATGAGAACTTTATTATATTAAAGTTGATAAAACGAAGTTGTATATTTCAAATAGTGTTGGTTTGAGAATGCCGAATTTTCAGATACATATAATTGAGTTCATTAAAGTAAATTTATATTGTATTTTTATTTTATTTAACAGTCGGTCAATTTTGATCCGACTCCACAGCCTCGCTTGGACCACTTAATTTTATTTATTTCTAAGTGTGTCGATCAGATTCAATCAATCAATTTAACAGGAACTTGGCTACAAAACCGTTTTTTGTCGTGCTGTCCGTATCGAGATAATAGCTTCCTCCATCAACCTGTGTGTTCAAAATAGCAGGAAATGTCATTAAATGGCCGTGAGGATGAAAAGACAAAATCGACGAAGAAAATCTGTCAATGTTACTATGACCTAATCCATTGTGTGACTTGAATTGATGTATGGAGTAAATTTTTTTGCTCGGAGACGTATGTATGATCCGTTATTTATAAGATTATTCTAATTTTTCATTTAACGAGATAAGCGAGTAGATCCATGGGAGAGAAGCAAATATCTGTTTTAATCCTATTGGTCTCTACTTCATGCATTTACAATAAAACATGACAGTACTCTGAAAGCTTCAGTGGCAGGAATATTTTGAGTTGCCTTCTAGCTTATTAAAAACCATAACAAATATAAACAAAAAAAATATTCCACTTGTTCTCATGTGGACCGAAACAAAACATTGGTAGAAATTCCATATATATCGGACAGACCCCTCTTCTATGTTTTTCTTGTGTACCACTTTCCGGAGGATTTGATGTTTAATCGTATAGCAAACCGTTCACCCGTGTTCTGCCAAAACATCCCCAGCAGAATCCAATTAATCCCACTTTTTATGTGAATTCAATTAAAAGTTAATGTACCTTTCCACACAAGTCAAATACAAGCAACGCTCTATTCCAGACTTGTGAAATCTGAATGTCGGATAAAGGATGGAGTAATACAACAAACATTAGCCTTGCAATTCCAAATCAGCAATTATTTAAAACATGATTTTTTGGGATCTATCTTTGGCCGAATTTTGCTAACCAACTAACAACGGAAACGTGCCAAACAATAACAGGAGACTTGTCGCCTACAGCTGCCAACTATGGAGACAACCGAAGACACCCAAAGTGAAATTGGAATGGTATTCGAGCGTTTTGGCACGGGAAATTGATTTAAGTGCGACCATTTCGAAGAAGGAGACAAACCAATTGATTATTTCACGTTTTCTCCATTGCCAAACCCGATTTCTAGTTTAGCCGTAGCGCCACCACCGTCCGGGGCGAGCTGGGTTGATTGTGTGTGTATGTGTGAGTGTGTTTTTGCCTTTCTCGTGATCCCGGGGATTTTCCCGCTCCGTTTGCGTTCTTTCGCAAATTAAATATGACTTCATTTCGGGAGCCATTCTTACGCTTTCCCTGCCAGTCAATGCCTGCCTGTAGCCAGCGAGATTATTTCGGTGATTCAGACGGAATCGCCAGTGTAAATACCATTCCGTAAATGGCCCTTAGCTCGCTTGGCCCGAACCGATACGTTGATGAGATAAAAATTCGGAAAGCAAACGTTTTCAGGTAGGCATTGAAATTGGATATTTTTCCCTCGCAGATCAACGTTGCTAGCATCAATAAAACGATTTTGATTGTAGGTTAATAGCTGTTTCAGATAATGGTAACCAGCAATACAATAGGGAGCTTGTTTATTAAAATAATCTCATTGATTGATTAGGAAGAGCGGCTCCGTTACTCGAGAAGATTGTTTTTTCAACACTCGAATTATGATTTTTTTTTTGGCTGAATCAATATATCAACCAAAAATGGGTTTTTAATCTTTACACCCATCCGGAAGGATGTAAGATTTTCTTTCAATTATGCGGATTCATCATCGCAGGATGTTAGTGGAGACCGTATGAACGGAGGATGCGATATTCCGAGCTGCGATCCAATGCAAGAAAATGGAGAAAGAAAAATGTGGAGTGTATTAGTAAGTGAAATTAATCATGTCGACACAAATAGAAAGAAGGTTGCCGACTGGACTCGAAACACGAACGTTGCGAATTTAAGACCAGTGCTTTCTCCAATGCTCCAAGCTTCAACTTATGTCATTCGCTGCGGTATTGGCTGCGGAGGATGATAGGAAATACAACTAACAGTCAATGTCATACATTTTGGTTTGCATGTAGAGACCGTGCAAACTAAGCAAAGTGACAATGGCCAAACGATAACTCCGGAACATGTTCCGGAATCTCCGGAGGAAGTGGTCAATATATTATTTCTACAAATTTAGACGCACAACATATCAAAATTTTAAGTAATACATGGATAATTCAATAGAAACCAAGCCATTTGAGCATACAGACAATGGTCACCAAGAGTTCATGAAACAGGTTCCGTAAGCCTGGACCAAGTAGCCGTACGGATGAAATTAAAAATGGAATGGAAAAATTTATTCGGCCGGTGCACTTCTTTTGTTGTTGAGAAAAACTAGGGGTATGCGGTATGAAAACCCAACAACAGCGAAACATTCTCTGGATTTTGTGTGGTTCTGTCAGGCCCTATGAATTGAAATGTTTTCTTAATTTACTTCAAAATTTTCCGTAACCCTAAATTTAGCTCTGACTATTTTTTGTCGAAACGATACGAAAAGAATCGAAACGAAATTTTCAAATTCCAACAATAACAATCAGAAACAGCAGATAATGTATTCAGCTGAGAGCTCTGACCTGCAAAACCATTTTCTGCAAGTTAAACTAACATAATTCTGCTGTTTTCAGTTTCGTGAAATCCCATAAAATTCCTAGGTAGCCTGTTTAATTCTGCTCGAATGGCATCGTATCTAATGAATTGTCCATAAATTCCTGAAAAGTTTCCTACTTAGCTTCAAAAATTCATAACTACTGGACCGATTTTGGGTCTTTTTTCAGCGAATAATATGTATTTAAAAGGGTTTACTAGAACAGTATGATACTGACTGTAAAATGATTTTGAATATACTGAACGATAAAAAAAATTGTTATGTATTTTATAGCGCTAAATTCAAAGAGTTCCCGTATTTTAAAGGGTTTTTAAAGCTTTTTCTTTTTTTTCTTAACATATCAATAATCCATTTTTTTGAAATATTAAGCCTTATGTTTTTGCCTGAAAACTAACATGCGTCTCCATTCGTTCAAGTGTTTTTATTATTTAAAAATGGCCTTGAACACAATTACTCTTTTTAATATGAAAGTAGTATATCTTCAATCTATATACTACCAAAATTTTAAAAAAAGGTATTATGATCAAAATTAATAAAGCGCTGATAGTTGAGATATAAGCGCTACTTTTTTTTTACCCCAGTAGATCTGGGTTCCTTCCCAGCTGAAGTCGTGAGCTTTCTTCTAAGACGAAAAATCTCTGGTCACGTTTTTTTGTTGAAGGGAAGTAAAGCCGTCGCAACAGTGTGCATTTCCTTTATTTCTAATGGAGAACCTTTCCTAGAAACAATCACGTAGCAATTTCCGCAAATGCGCATTTCGGCCTAGGAGCAGTTAACATTTTATTGGCATGTAATACTTCTCGGTAGGATACAATGATAGCAGACAGCAATGGTTGAAATGTTTGGAAACATCATCTGTAATTTATACGTAGCTACTGGAAATTTTCACCTTCCACAATTCATTATTAAGTTCTACAGTAGTTTTGGCATTTGTATTGGAATCATTAATAATCGTCATGGATTAAAAGTCGAGTAAATTTCCAACCCAGAAAACATCTAGGTGTGGTTCTTCGAACCCACCACCTGCACCACAGAGTGTTACACTATACAGCAATGACTGTCGTCAGGCTCCATCCCGGAAAATTAACAACTCATCCGAAATTCTGCAGCAGGAGTTGGCTCGTTGGGAGCAAACATTTGAGGAAAACGATTCGAGGAGGGTGAAAATTTTATGAGTATCATCCTCCTGTGACCGTGATCACACTCCCGGTGGCTGGTATATGGTCTGCATCGTTCTCGTTTTGACTCTCGACTTAAAGCGGCACCACCAACAAACTGGCTAGATGATAGGGTGGAAAGCTGTTTCGGCATAAGCACCCATTTCTATCATATCGAGCAGAAACATCAAATATATCAATGATTTCGACGAGCCTATTCAAATTATTATTCTCAAAAACAAAAGAAGTGTTCCTAGAAAATCCAGTTTTGCTGCCTTATCCGTATGCCGAAGTGAATCCAATGACGCTTTAAATGTGTTTATATGGAATTGAAACTTGTATGACCGAATTGGAATCAAGAAGCAGTGATAGATTTTTAAAAATATCTCAACACTTTGTGACTCTTTATCAAATCTAACGGTATGGTACATACTTTTAGAAGTCATCTTTTAAATAACAATTAAATTTTTTGTTCACACCTGCTCAAAAATGAGAGGTAAAGTGCGGGTTGTGCTTAGTGTGACGGAAATTAGATCTTTACCCTACCGATGTACAAAATGTGTTCAAGTGTTCGTTACATATAGTTACGAAAACGATTCAATTAACGTTACAACGGTTGACTGTGTGGACAAAGTGTTTGGGAGATAGGGATAATTTCATTTGCGCTTTATTTTTTCGAATGTGACGATGGTGGTAACCTGGCGATGGAACAACAATTAAAGTACCATAAAACTTATTGCACAACGTGTGGCAAAAACACTTAACCAAACCGTGAGAGGAAAGCAAGCATTTACGGCAAAGTACAGAAAGTTTTACGATGATGGTGATTTTTGCTCTGTGATTCAAGTTTCCGATAGAGATGGAACACTCATATTTCGTCCAGATTGGTTGTCAACTTTTCCAGTCCAGAAGCATTTTCGTTGTTTTCAGAAACAAAAATGTGTTATTTTACCGTCAACATGTGTTATTCCGCTAGGTTTGTAATTCCGCACACTCAGCTTACAATTCAGTAAATTCTGGCAAATTAAAATAAACCTGATATAATCCACCTATGGTGAGATCTGATCCTTTACATACTTATAGAAATTCCGACAAAAGTACTCATATGATTAGCGATGGTAGATGAATTATCATGTTATTTTGAGGCACGGCATGATTCAATTTGACCCTTGTCAGAAACTGGCCACTTCTCCGGGGATACCCGCATGTGGCCACTACTACTGGCTGAACTGGTTTGTACACAAAATGCCTATTTTTGGGACAAAAGTTTTTAAATTTAATCCTTTTTTTTAAGAAAAAGTTAATCGGCATTTTTAAATTTTTCAATTTCTAGGTGCCATGATTTTGCCGTATTATTGCACTAATGAAAATCTACACTGCAGTGGCCATCAAAAAACCTAATAACTGCATGACAATTCATGGACTTACATTTTTGTAACATGCTAGCGTAATAAATAAATATTACAGTTTGAACTATAATTGTTCATTTAGAAGATTCAACGCCATCATCACTTTATAATTATGAAGTGAACATTAGGGACGTCATTTTGAAACGTGTTCTTAATTATGGCCTACGAATTTGATATCTTTGTATTGGAATTGCTGAATTGAATTTGACGACGACTATGCAACTCTTTACTCCTATAGGAAACACCCATAAGCAAACGTCACTTTCATTAAATATGCACACATATTTTTTATCGCTGAAAACCAGCAAACTTTTACTGGATTTTGCCAAGCTGAAAGTCCAGCAAAATGTGTTTGTGGGGATGCATAGAAAAAATCTACGAAGAGAATCGGTCAATGTTCTTCTTCTTCTTGTTCGCATTTCAAGCTTATTGCTTAGCGCATATTAGCTTATTGCGTGCTCTCAACTTAGTGTTCTAAATGCACTTCCACAGTTATTAATTGAGAGCTTTCAATGCCAATACCAATGCATGAATTTGTATATTGTTTGGCAAGTACAATGATACTCTATGTCCAGGGAAGTAGAGAAAATTTCCAACCCGAAACATTCCCTCGACCGGACCGGGAATCGAAACGGCTGCCTCCGGCTTGGTAATATCGTGCCTTTACTGACTAGGCTATGAGGCCCCACTGTTACGGTCAATGTTACTTAGGAGCTGATGCATTGTTCGGCTTGCTATCATTTGACTTGACAGTTTGCTATATGTGTGGTCGTGAGATGATCTATTTGGCTTTTACTTTGATTTCAAAAGCATCGCGATTTATGTTATCTGTATCAACCGGAAAGAATGCACTGTCTCTTTCTTACTCAACAGTTCTTACGCGAGAAGTGTAAGTGACGTCAACAATGTGGTTATGTATGAATGATAAGGAGTGAAAAAGAAGCGCGATTTTACATGCCGAACCGTTGGAGATCAAGGTTCATCTTCTATAGGACGAATTTGCATCCATTCATAGACCAAATTTGAGTACAGTAGACTGACATTACGTCCACGTACCTGGATAGTTTGCAGGTTAGAATGGTGAGTATTACAATTTTCAGTCGTGTGTATTGATATCCAAATAATAAGAATATCTAAACTTTCATGTTCACAGTAAAATATCGACTGCAGCACAATTATTACATTAGATACGGCATAAAATGTAATTGAAGGCTACATATTAGACAGAGGTTAGGGACAAGTACCCTATTTTTTTACGTAGGACTACGTCTTTGATTTCTGTATGGGGTACACTTTGTGAAACCGAAAATGGAACATGTAACAAATTAAGAAAGATTTTGAACGTTAATAACTCAGCTGCCCCAGGTCCAATTTCAATAATTTTATCACCAATCGATCAGAAATATGGCTACGCATCGATGCTTCCGAGTGTTGATGGCCGTTGAACGGGTGCATCGCAACTAATGCGAACGCGCAGTTAGCTACCTGTTGTAAAGACAACCAGCTCTGCCGGTACCATATTTTCTCACTTCTCATTGGTTACTGTATATAGCCAATAGGAAGCGAGAAAATATGGTACCGGCAGAGCTGGTTGTCTATATAACAGGTAGCTAACTGCGCCTTCGCATTAGTTGCGATTCACCCGTTCAACGGTAAACAACCAGCAGGCATGACTGGTCGTGGCAACCCAAGTAACAATTTTGGTTTTATGAGGGTTCTGTAGACCATGATTTAGACTTGTAGAATGCTTTAAAACCTCGATAAAACTTGCAATGTTATTTGGGATGGGTGGCAAAGAATTTGGTAATGATGGATGGATGTACGAGGAAACCCGAGGTGTGCTGAGAAAATGTGATCCGTGATGCCGTCACTGAATACGCAGCTGCCTACACGTCATCATCATCTTCCAAAGGCTTTAAGCCTGAACTACCATCAGCCCTTTTCAGGGCCACCAACATTTTCCAAAAGAGTTAATTTTCTGAACATGTCCCAACTAAAACTAATTCATATCAAAAGGTTCTTTTGAGGGCAATCATAGTCATACTAAAGAGTATGAACTGAGGAAATTCCTATTCCTACACAAAACACAAGCTCTTGCTGCAGTTAATAAAAATATTTATTATATCATACCACGTAGTCCTACGTCATCATTGCGTACAACATCTTGTTTTTTTTTTTTTTTACTTAAGTTCATCGAATTGTAAGTCGAGTGAGTGAGCAAATTGCATATATCGTGAGATATTGACAAAACAAAATAATTTGTGCTTTGTGTAGTCACCACTTCCAAAGTAACGGCAAATAAACTGAAAGTTGAAGACAGACGCATAATTTCTGTTGAAACGTAACAATAGAATTCGGAATTTGTTGTATTCGTCTGAACAACTTTTCCAAAGACAGCAGCCTGTAGCAGAGCAGTCAAATTAAAGCAAGCAATCAGGAGTCAAATGGTACATAAGCGCTGAAAGATTTGAGAATTATGATCTTAGCTGTCTACTATATAATAGGTCTTATCCATCTGAATAACTTTATTAAAGACAGCAACCTCCTATCTAGTTGAAATGTAGACTGCTTAGGCAAGAATTTTGAATCAAATGACACTAGCGCTGCATGGTGAGTGAATTCTAAAGCAAGTCATGCGATAGGTCTTGTCCATTCGAACATCTTTACTGCCGGCTTTCTGGTCATGCTGTCAAGTTAGAATATGGAATTTTATGCAAACTGCACATTGAGCTTCGGCAAAGTTCGGCCTTATACATCTGAATCATTTTTGTTCTAGCCGATACGTCAAGTTGAGCAAAAATCTTGAAGCTAAATGATATACTAGCACTGCCTATTGAGCGAATACTAAACTGATTTGTTCATCATTCAATAATTACCATTAATTTGAACAACTTTTCTTAAGATACCTTCTATTTAACCAAGAAGTCATGTTAAGCATGTAATTTGAACTTAAATTTCACTCTAGTGAGATAATTAATGAACTGAATCTAGCTATCGGTTTAAAGCAATGCAACTCCAAATAAAAATCGTTGACAATGTCACTATGTTTTTGAATAATTGTAGATTTTGTGCCTGAGGCTTCCATGAGAACAAAGTAGGCCGCGCTGCGAAAATGACGTGTTTTTGATTTGCTGCGTCGTTTTCGTTCTAGTGACAATGTTATAAATTTACTGTTTCATTTTTAAAAGGTGATAATTTTAAAGTACAGAAGTGATGTTGAAAAGTGCATCAAGTGAAAAATTTTACATTCCTATCTGTTGCATGTGGTTTTGACTGTTCTAACCTACGCTCAGCTAAGTTTATTTACCATTTCGTTCCTCTGTCCTCGATAGGAATATCCATCTAATTCAAGACGATTATTTTAAAACTTACTAAATACGTGTCAATCAAGTATTGCACTACTGCTTGATTGAAAGTTTCAGTACATTATCAGTGGTGTATATTTGTATCAATAATGTATTGGAGCGGGCTTTATAATGTGTGAAAATAGGTCAGCAACAATAGACAGATAAACTACTTACAGCTTCTATTTATTAAATGCTTGATATAACGATTGCCAGCAACACCGACTGGGCGTATCCTATGGCTTACCCTCCCTACTAACAAAAATCCACCCTTCCCGTGACACTTATGAGGGGTCGTAGAGTTCTCTGCATCTCTCTTAAGTAAGTGTCGGACTAACATTCCTCCCCCTTCCCCACCAGATGCAAGGACGTGGCCAGGACAGCTCTGGTATGTTGGAAGGAGACACATCCTTAAATCTAAGAGGTAGTAATCAATCACAAATTACTATCTAACAGCAACGGATGAATGTGCGTCTCCTTCTTAACAACAGTTTGGAGCTCATACCACCTGACCTACGCCATTGTGCAACCTGGTTTATGCTATGCTATTTATGCTATGCCTGAAGCTTCCATCTAAGCGAATGTCACGTCAACACATTCCTACCCCTTTTCTTTCTTGACCTGCATTCGGACGTCGCCGGCATTGGTATTGCCAAGTTTGAGATCACCTGTTTTATCTGTTCCCAGTCTACAAAAAAGGAGATAAACGGAATGCCGCAAATTATCGTGGAATCACCTCACCTTCCTGCACAAAACTGTTCGAGATTATCATAAATGATGCTCTGTTCGCGTGATGAAAATCTATCTTCTATCTATCTATATTCTATCTTCTATCTTCTATCTTCTATCTTCTATCTTCTATCTTCTATCTACCTATATGTATATAAATGAATTTCTGTCTGTCTGTCTGTCTGTCTGACCCTTATAGACTCGGAAACTACTGAACCGATTGGCGTGAAAATTTGTATACAGGGGTTTTTGGGGCCGTGGAAGGTTCTTATGATGGTTCGAGACCCCTCCCCCTTCTGTAAGGGGGGGCTCCCATACAAATGAAACAGAAATTTCTGCATAACTCGAGAACTAATCAAGCAAATGGAACCAAATTAGGCATGTGGGGGTGAGTGTGGGGGTATATGGAGATAATCATAGGGGGTAGCCCCTTAGATAATAGGGGGGGGGCAACGTACAATATAGCATGCTTTTTTTTAATCGGCGCATAAACTCAAGCTAATATTGAATCCCGAGCAAGACCGGGCACACTCAGCTAGTAATATATATATACAGAACAACACGGCTTTTACCCGAACTAGCTGTTTGCGATGCATGGACTTAGGATGACAAGTCTATGCTGCGTATATGGATCTACAAGCTGCATTTGACACGGTGGACCATAATATCTTGCTTGCCAAGCTGGAGATACTTGGCGTCTCGTCAACGGCTGTGGATTGGTTCAGATCTTACTTGGTGAATCGTTATGTACGGGTTAAGATTGGCGCTTCGGAATCGGATGTTTTCTCAAACAACTCGGGAGTTCCGCAAGGCTGTTTTGGATCTTTTTAAATGACGCCACCTTTCTGATACCATCAGGATGCCGCGTTTTCTATGCAGACAATACGAAAATCCTCAAAATTATTAAAGGTCTCTTGGACTGTTGGGATCTCCAGAATATGTTAGGTACTTTTGTTGACTGGTGCTCAAGTAATTTGATGAGTCTAAGCATCGAAAAATGTAACATGTAGTTCAACGCAGGTTTGTGAGATATGCTCTTCGTTTCCTCAACTGGCGTGACCCAACAAACTTGCCACAGTACGAGGAGCGTTGCCGTCTCCTGGGAATCTAACCATTAGAGGTGAGACGGACGGTCGCTCAAGCTGTGGTCGCTGGAAAGCTGCTTACGGGTGACATTGACTGTCGAATACTGCTGGCTCAGCTAAATATGTATGCCCCTGAGAGGCCTCTTCGTCAATACGACTTTCTGTTTTTGGAACCTCGGCGCCGAAATTATACACAACACGAGCCAATTCGAGCAATCAGCCGGCAATTCAACGACTTCTTTTATATGTTCGACTTCAATGTATCAGCTGTCGTGTTTCGTCATCGGTTACTTGGCCTTTTCCGTACAGTTGACCGTAACTAATTAGTTTAAATCTTAATGAATAAATTTAGACAATAATTATCAGTTGAATTTTTCAAATTTCACACAGAAGACCTCAGTACAATTTGTAAATAAAAGGTCTAAATATGAATTCTGTTTATTATTTACATAATTAATTTGATGAAGGCCAAAATAAGAAATTTTTTCAAAAAGAAATTGTTATGTTTCGTCTTCACCTACGACTGGGAGTAAGATTGCTTCATTTTCATTGTCTAAGATAAAATTTGCCTTGCGTTGGTTGAAGTTGCCATGAACGTGCAATTTTACTACTGGTTCCAAAGTTAACATAATCATTTCTACAATTTGGAAACATTATTCAATTGATTGTTGTTGTTGTTGTTTTTTTGGGTGGAAAATACACAGATGCAAACATATGTGTTTCTCCAGCAAGAGTTGCTTTGGCCCGAACATGTTCAAATTCTTCGTGTTTAATAGTTTTAATTTCTTCAAAAGTAAATTGTGCATTGATGGCTAGGAGGACTCCTCTCCCATATTTTTCCTTAGAAAGCAGAAAATTTCTGTCATGCCGAAATACATCCAAATTTTTTCCAAAAATTTCTTAGCTTCTTACGCTACCATTCCAGCTAGTTTCAGTTGCTATAAATACATGGATGGAAGAAGATAGAAGCTTTTATTGGACTTCCTTCAACTTAGCTGGGCATTTCATGCGATTGAAATTTTGGCAACACACCATAATTTCAGTCGAATTCTTTTGAGAAGATGAAGAATTTTTTGGAAGACTACATTAGTTTGCGTCAGCGGCGTTGAAAATTTTCAGGATTGTAAAATTTGAGGGCGGTCACCCTAGTGCACTGTAGCCGTTGCGTGCGTTCATTGGACTGGACAGGAATGAACGGTATGACTGCAGGTCTGCCAAGGAGTCGTTTCGTGTAATTCCAAGTTCTTCATGGACGTCCAGGAAAACAGGTTTACAACATGTAAACAAGTGATTCCATATCTAATGCACCTTAATCACTTTTCTCTTTCTTACACAGATTTCTGTTCAAATATCAGAGGCTGAACGATCGGTAAACAGTTCGGTTGTTTTTCACAACTTTCCTGTGATTTTTCACAGATATTCTGTGAAAGTATCAATATGAAATAATCTTAGTATGTAAATTTTCTATTAAAACTCGATATCTATTCATTTGCCTTTCGTTTATACATATTCTGCGGAACTAGTAAATTTCAGAGAAACTATTAATTATTCATGAATTGATAATATGGCTATTATGGCGGTATCTGCAATCACAAAAGCAGTTGCAATCCCATTAAAGCATTTGACATCATTAAGGAGACAGCTAATTTCATCTCTGCACTGGAATCGATAGTACTATCACTGAACCTCCCTCTTATCAACACTTACGAACGTGACACTAATACCACCTGGCAATAGTAGCAGATCCTGGCAATCTGCAGCATCGACAACTGTGTCGTAAACTTGCACAACGTTCGCAACGTCGAGATTATTGGGTAAATTTAATCAGGAATGGAATTAATGTAGAATTAACGAGCTAGCAGAGGAGGAGCCAAGGAATTAATAATTTAAATGCCAACCGCATTATGCTAGTGTAGCGTTTCAAGCATTCGTGGTTTGCTGGACAAAAGACGCTGCATGCTTGGTGGAATTCACACCACACCAGTGGATGGTAAATGTGCATTCTGGCATTGGCCGGTGTTGCCGTTTCCAATGACAATTATTTCGATGCTAATTAATTATGAAACCGCTGCCATTTAAGTAGCGCTTACGTTAGTTGTCAGTTTGGGATCTTGCGGTACTATATTCGATTATCTTCGTCTTATCTATGAAGCAGAAACGCGTATGGCTTTAAAATTTACGGAAAAGGATCTGTTTGATCAATTTTACTCATAAACAATTACAGTGTTGTTAAGTGGGGTTGAAGACTACGATGACGACGACGATCATGACACAAATTTTCGACAATATATATATATATGTTTGGATCACATACCTCACCTCACACAGCTAAACAAGTTTGTAAAACTACATTAATTTCAATGCACGTATCTGGAGTATTAATAAAGAACAACAGTCCATATCAATTTATGTACACTTAAAATAAAAAGATAATTGATTTTTACATGAAATATAACGCTCTTAATGTTACAGGCAATTTAATTTATGCAAGCTATACTACTAAATGTCACTTTTTGTGTTTTTTTTTTTTTAGAAACGGAAACGATGAAGGATAAGAACTGTACATGGATGGAATACATATAGCGCCCGTCTAGCGTACTGGAAGATGAAGGTTAGGGGCTGATCTCAAACTACGTGGATAGATATAATGGGAGAGGGGAAGTAAATTGGGGTCAGAGGTATTACCAAGATGAATGCATCGGGTTTAATTTCTGCCAAAACAGCAGCACGGTGATCTTTTGGCAATGTCACTGGAAACCATGTTTCTTCGAGTGGTTTCAAAAGACTTTGATACAGTGCCGCAATGCTGTTGAGAAAATTTGAACGTTCGACTGGAATGAATAAAAATGAAGTGCGCTATTAGACGCTACCAGTTCGTCTTCACAGCCAGGTTCACACAAGATTGCGTCGAAAATATATTTTCTTTGCTTAGGTTTAACCAAAAAAGAACAACAGCTTTGCAGATCAAGGATAACTTAAAACTGCTATCAGTTTTCGAATTCATGTCAGAAAACCCAACCCATGTCAGAAAACTTCAAAACCAAGTTGTGAGTGATGACCAACTGATCACTGTGGAATATCCGGAGGATGTTTTCGACGATACATTTTTTGACAACTCTGAAAGAAATCAAATTTATCATGTCAGTGCATACATTCTACGGAGCGTTGCCATGAACTACACCGTTTGTGAAGCTTGTTTTTCGCCATGTATATCAAGCAGTGCTATCTTAAAATCATACTTAAAGTTTACTATAATGAAGGATTATACTGGCGAAGCATTGCTGCACAGCTAAAAAAAAGTAGTGTAAATTTCCGTTACTATGATGCACATAAATGGAGCGTCATATATCAAACAAGTTTAGATTATAGATCATGTAAATTTATGAGACATGTCATTCAATATTCCACATATTGTATGCAACTGTCCACTTTTGTTTGCAACATTTCTTGCAAGCTGCTAGTTTACATGAAAAGGAAGTTTACATGTATGAATGTTTGCATGCATGGATGTTTACATCTCCAGTAAAATTCAGAATTTTTTGGTGTGTGTATATCACAGCATGTCTACGTTTTCTTCGTTACTTTTGAAAGAATATTCTGCGACAATATATCACCTACCATCACATCCAATGATAACATTGCTGCCAAATTGGGTGATCTTGTGAAAACACTCAGTACAAATATTTTTGAAGACTGTCATGATATCAGGAGAAAAATTATTGAGTGTTTCGTTACTTTTAGGCTGAGAATCCATGAGCCGTACAAAGTTCGATCAAATAAAGATGACAGTCGCTCCATGAAAGTTTAAATTTATTTGTACTTTACTGCTTTGCTTGCAGCGCAATCATTTTTATTACCATAAAACTAAATAAAACGTTCCGATTCGCTATTGATTCTTATCACTAAAACTAATAATTTTTGCATTTAATTGAATCAACAATAAATAAATATATAACAGATAGGGGAAATGTTGACTTCGACAATAACTTAACCTATTATCGTCAGGGGGGTAAACAAAGTTTCAGTCTATGCGTATCTCTATTCAACGTCTCTGACTAATTTGAGAGCTGCACACCAAAAAAATCTGAATTTTACTGGCGATGTAAACATCCATGCATACAAACATTCATACATGTAATCTTCCTTTTCACGTAAACTAGCAGCTTGCAAGAAATGTTGCAAACAAAAGTGGACAGTTGCATACAATATGTGGAATATTGCATGACATGTCTCATAAATTTACATGATCTATAATCTAAACTTGTATGATATATGACGCTCCATTTATGTGCATCATAGTAACGGAAATTTACACTACTTTTTTTAGCTGTGTGAATAACACTCGCAAAAGAATTGTAGAAGAACAACATTGGGCGAACCTAACTTTGTCCGAAAAGCTAGCTAACATTTTTTTAAATTATTTAATTCGTTGGCTTCCGTACAGAATCTGTTCATATAGTGAAACATTACAAATTCTTTACATCATTATCTCTGAATTTTATCAATGAGACCATTCTAGCCAAATTTCTTTCAGCCATATGAATGTTTGGTCAGAATGATTGAGAACAAAAGGGTAACTTTTAGAGTTGGTTGGAAATGCTAACATGAAGCTTTAGTGTGATGATTTATTAGCTAGAGAATGATCTTTAGAAGAGGTTAGGTGGATAGTTCCGTTAGAGTACGGCAGTATGAATATTGAATAGAAGTTGAAAATGAGCGAAGGGCCATTAATGCGACAGTTTTTTGAAGATAGACGCACATCTTTTGCCTAATCCGTACGATGTACGCGGAGACTTGAAGTATGTCTCCAAGTCTACAGGCAAAAAATGTGCGTCCCTCTTTTGCTCATAAATTGACTGCGGCTGTTTTCTTTTTGCTGTACATTTGCTCTTCAGAAATATGGTGTTGCGGGTTTGTTTTCATTGCCTTAGCATAACATCAAATTGAATACTTGTTTTCCTATCAACAGGAAAAATGGATATCAAATTAAGTTTTTAGTTTGCTCTCACTGATAGCAGAAATAGTTTTCAATGTGATGTCACAGGAAGATTTGTTTGCTCTCAATTGTGATATTTTAACCGTTAAAACGACCAAAACGACAGCAACCTGAGTAATCATTATCAGCGAAATCACAACATCAAATTTAGATTTCAATTTGATCTCAGACTTTGCTCGAGATAGCCGTCAACAAGAAGAACTTTTACCATAGTTATTCTCATATCAACTTCAAAATGACAGAAACGTTTTGAAGTAGTTTCTTAAACAATTGCCCAATACTTCCAAAGGCAAATTCATCTCACTTTGTTTGTGAATACCATTCACATGAGGTTTAGCAATGAAGTCAGACAATTAGACCATACCTGATTAAAACAGTGATATTAACGTTTTCCTGGGAAACAAGATCCAAGCAAAGTCCAGCATCAAGATGACAGCAGATTGAAGTCAAGTTTTGATATCAACATCAAACTGAAATCATAATTTGATTTCAGTTTACGCAATTGACAAATTTGATACCAAATTTTATTTTCATTTTGCTGTACATTTGCTCTCCAAAAATATGTTGTTGTAGGTTTGTTTTCATTGCCTTAGCATAACATCTAATTGAATACTTGTTTTGTTATCAACAGGAAAAATTTATATCAATTTGAGTTTTCAGTTTGCTCTCACTGATAGCAGAAATAGTTTTCAATGTGATGTCACAGGAAGATTTGTTTGCTCTCAATTTTGATATTTTAACCGTTAAAACGGCCAAAACGACAGCGACCTGAGTAATCAACATCAGCGAAATCAAAAAATCAATTTAGATTCCAATTTGATCTCAGAATTTGCTCGGGGAACCTGTCCATTTTACCACTTTTCACCTTCAACCGCTTCACATCACATTAAACATACGTATTGCGTTGCTGTACAGAACATTAGTTACAACATTTAATATTAATTTATATTGCAGAGCAGCAATTATGTGTTGACAATTTTACACACAAAACACGATATCCCTCTGTAGTTGCCATTGGCGTAGCTAATGGGGGTGCCTAGGGTTCCTGCTCCATTCAGAATGATCTATGCCCCCTCCAGCATTTTTTTTAAGAATTATATAATTTAAATTGTTGGCATTGAAAACTCCAAAAAAATTTGGAGGGATCCTGCATTATTCTGGAGAGGGCCAGGCACCCTAGGCACCAATTAGCTACGCCAACAACTAGTTGCCCGAGATTTTCGCTTTCCGAAATGTGCAAACCAGTCATTGGTGGGTTTGATCCCATGTGTCCATACTCCACCACCGTTTCGTTGTGAGCAATACCCAATTTGGACAATAACTCCGTCTGTGCCAGGTGCTGAATACATTTCAATTTCACAGTGTTAATTTTGGCAAAACTAGCTTTCACACATCACCCGTGTGTGCATGTCCCGTTCTCTGATAATAAATCCACTGTTGAGCTTGGATTGAATCATTTCGCATTCAAATACTTACTCCGAATTGATTTTCGAAAAGCTATTTTCATCATTTGAACTGTTGATGTCAAACGTTACAACTGCAGATTTATTTTTCTAAGTTCTCCAGAAAGTTATTCAAAAATTTCCAAGCAAATTTATTGCTGCATCATTAAATGATGGGGAAATTTCAAATTATTAAACTTTACTCCGAAATGAGAAAATTCATATCGGTAGTTTGCATGCAGTAAGTTCCAAAACAAAATGAATAAATTACGCATCATAATGATGCACGGCACAGGAAGCACGAAAATTCGCCACGAAATAGCTACTCCGTCGAACATGGTGCACTTCTTCACGTACAACGTACGTACAAGTGCATTTGCGTGCCAACGCATTTACATATTTATGAACGCCCTTTCAACTTGGCTCGTTTGTTCGGATTGTGACGGTTATTTGCTGCTACGAAGAACCCGGTGTATGTCTCATTAAAATTTATAGAGCTTTATGAGAATTAAATCGTAACATGTTTATATCTTAATTTAAGTCGCATTGAACGAAAATCATCAATACGGATTCCAAGCTATGTTTAAATCAAAGCATCATGTCACCACGAGCTTTGTACGCGCGTTTGATATTTTAATTGCATGTCTCAACTTGACACTGTCACTAGGTTATCATTATTATTTTACGGACCAGAGCAGAAAGCCTTATAGAGATTTAAAAAAAAACATTTTTTTATGTAAGTATTCAATACACAAGGGAAGCATCTTAGTAAGTACGGCCTGCGAATTTTAAAGCTACACCCCTCCCCCCCCCCTCCACCCGATCCTACCATTGTCACGTTTTTCCTAGACCCTATGCATAGGTTGTAACAGATTTCTAAACCACTTACCCTTCCCCTTAAGACGTGTTGTACTTAATGCATTGTGTTACATGGGTTAGGCCTGATTGAATTCCCAAAAGTTGATAGACGTGCGGTCAAGGCGTGGGTCTAATAATCTCAACGGTTCATTTCTGGTCTGCTTCTTTATCTTCCTGGTTTTGACGCTCTTGCAAGCAGCGTTGCTAGGACATTGTATGTATGTATGTAAGGTAGCCACCATCCCTTCAAAGATCTTGTCTTGTATGCAGCTCCACTTAATAGCAAGATCAATTTGAGCTACTGATCTGAATTCACAATATCGCTGTATGAAGGGCCAAAAACGGAGGGGCGGACCCGTAAGTAGAGACACTTACGCGAAATCCACGGAAATTTAAGAATCTCCTTCCAACGATACGATCCAACAAATCGAATAACGCAATTCGCAATACTTATTAAGCTTCCTACAGGATGGTTTGTTAAGAAGGGCGCGTCAATCTCACTGAAACTGTTGGAGTAGAATTCACACCACCACAATCGAATCGGTAGGATAAAGAAAATGATAGTGTTTACTACCTCCTAGACTCCGGTTGTCATACCACTCCATCGTCCAGTTTCAGGTCAAATGATACCCTGATGCTCCCTCCCAACCCAGTATTTATATATATGAAGTAAATATATGTAATGGAGAAATGAAATATATCCGAACATTACAATATGAAATAATGAAAATACATTTATGTGGATAAAATAGCTGATATTCTGCAATGCAATTAATAAATATTTTACATATATCTGTATCTTTATGTCTCCTCAGCTCACAGCATCAGGTGGATGTAACACTGAAATCTCAAGGTTATATTAAGCAAATACACAGTTTTAACTCGAATCATTCTTGATACTCTCCTTACAATAATGAAAAAGTGTAATGTTTAACTAACAAAACAAAAAATAAAAAACGAATCTCATCTAAATGGTGTCATGCATGACGAGAAATAATCTGTAAAATAAATATTTTGCATATAATGTTATGCATTGTTGTCGCTTCCTCTGCTTCATCAGCTTAATTTTAATTTCGATAAGTAATGCGATACAAAATAAATATATAAATATTGAAATAAACATGAATAATTGATATCGATAAGTCCAATGCTTCAGATATGTTTGGGATTTTTTTTCTGAATGGATGGATTATTCTTGTTAAATGTAAAAGTAAAAAATGTAATATGTATAAAATATAAAGTGAAATACAATGTATGATAATAAATAAGTATGACAATTTATTTTTGTTTGTTGTATTTGTGATTCTTCTTCCCTTAACTCATTATATTTTAATGGTACTTATACATAAAATTATACATGTGCCATAGATTGACACTGTGCCCCATGCGACGTATGAATATTTGAAGTAATCAATGGAAAAATAGAAAAATCTAGGTTATCTATGATTGTAAATATTGAACACTCTACAAAAGTATAGTGATATGTTTAGTTAATCTGTAATGCAATGGTTATATTAAAGAATAATGGAAATTATCTCTAATGATGTAATGCGTTTTTTTTTCAGCTGTTGATTAATATGCAAGCAACTATTAAATTATATTACTCGATTGATGCCCATGAAAATCATATTACAATTTGTTCTTTTAAATATTGATGATCTGAAATTTTTTTTTAGTCTTTTTTTATCTGATGATTAACTCTGTTGTTTTCTATTCACCTAAGCTAATTTTTATGGATGATGATGATGACATGGAACTACCACTCACTGTAGCAAGATAACTGACCACAGACTGTGGACCATCCTCACTGCTCGACCTGATCAAGTCCAACAACCCCCAATTGCACTCCACCCGCCACTACATGAAAGGCCAAAAACGATTTGGGTGAATCCGTGGGCAACATCGCCCACGCGCATCCATGGGACAAACGATAATCTCCCTCCAACAACAGGATCACACAACCGGCCATAAAACAGGCCTTCCAACAAAGGGACGGCAGTGGAGAGAAGAGCCCGCCCTCCCCTCACGAAACGCCACAAACAGGGAGTCGGCACCTCCACTTCCCCCATCCACCTCGCCTCAATCGGGTGCCCTGGTGAAAACTACCGTACCCAGCATATAATGTTTCATATAATAATGGAATAAATGTTAAAAGAAAATAAAGGAAAGATCTCACCCGATATGTTGCAAAGGGATCCATGACATCACGATGTTTTCGAAGAGCTCCCATAGATATGCTGCCGTTACTTCTTCAACCGGTGTTGAAAACAGCATTCTCGCCTTTCCTTTCGCACACAGCAGCGGAAACTCTCAAAAACCCCGAAACTCGCACTAGCTACTCCAATTGGAGGGATCTCAGCAGAGAAAAAATGGATTACAGCCACTTTCCATCACCAATCACTCGCGACACAATGGCTTTAGTTCGCCAGCACAGTCTGTAAAACGCAGCGCCAGCACCTCACCGGCAGAATAAACTCGCGAGTAACCGGAAACAAACGCCATGGCACCCTTCGATTGTATTACTGAAACACAACCTCAACACACAAACACGATGACGACAACGTTTAGCAAGCGCTTTTCGTCCGGGAGGCGGAACGCCAGCACACAGTAAGCGAAGGAGAGAAGAAAAAAAAATGCACAGATAGCTTGAGTTGAACTGCTAACGTTGACAGACAAACGCGAACTGCAAGCAGCGTTGCTAGGACATTCTCATGAAAATCTGGTCCTGCTAAAATATAAAATCTGGGAAAATCTGGAATGCTCTGAAAAATCCAAACTACGTTGAAATTTTTTTTATTTTTAATAATTCAATTTAAATTTAATTGATGTACCAATTTCCAAACAATATCGTTCATTATAATCCTCTTGGAATGTATTCAAAGTATTAAAATATTTTTGTTTATCATTAGAATTGCTAGTTTCAATAACATAAAACCATGAAAAGTATTGTAATGTATTGAAGAGTAATGCGTCAAAAAGTTTAAAAATCCATTCTGCAGAATTAAAAAATTGGTGGGGTTGTGCACAAGAGATGACCGCAGGGTTGACGTAGACTATGTACATATTTGGGATTTTCTACTTAGTAAAACTTGGTTAATTTCAGGACCTCATAATTTTTTTTTTTTATATCTTTATTAAGGAGACTTTTAGCCGTTGGTTGGCTCGTCTCCGACTCCCTCATAAAAATGCGAATACATATTCTATTTCATTTGGTTAGTAAAACACAATCAGATATGAGTTTCTTCAAGTGATTCATTCAAGCGTCCAACAATGACCTGATATTCCCCATCACTTCAAGATTTCTAGCGTTAGCGTTAGCGTTGTTATGATATACTTCGTAGATTGGATACTAGCGACACTCACGTCTCTTCTGAAATTCTCAGTTAGACTACTTTCAGGAAAAATGCTGGGGAGTAAACATTGATTCCAATCTAAACAAGAGTAACAGAAGCATGACTGTCGCTATTCCCGGCCACGCCCATCTTTACCATAACTAGGGATAGGGAAGGAAATGTTGATGTAGTACTTACTTAACGAGAGGCCACCGACTTAGCGACATCCTCATAAGTGCTACGGAGTTGGAGGGTTGGGTAGGGTATTCGGTTAGGATTCACCTCAAGTTGGCGATGCAACCAAAAGTATGTATTGTTTATTTGTTGTTCATTTAATCTCTCAATAGCCGGCTATCGAAAGAACATATTCATTTTGTTTAGTGATCATGAATTTTAAGAGTCATGACGGAGAGCTTGGGATTAAACCCATAATTTTCTGCTCAGTAAGCAAAAACGATCCCTCCAAGGTCATCGAGCATCTCATAACCATAACACTTCGCGACAAAACACGACTACGTTTTCGCTTGATATGTAAATAGTTTCCGAGGTTGACCTCAAGTTGGCGATGCAACCAAAAGTATATATTGTTTATTTGTTGTTCATTTAATATCTCGATATCCGACTATCGAAAGAAAATATTCATTTTGTTTAGTGATCATGAATTTTAAGAGTCATGACGGAGAGCTTGGGATTAAACCCATAATTTTCGGCTCAGTAAGCAAAAACGATCCCTCCAAGGTCATCGAGCATCTCAGAACCATAACGCTACAAATGATGGTGGGGATTTCTTGTGCTGTGGAAGAGCTGTTCAGGGAATTATCTGTGGAAAAGATCCATCAGTTGGTCCATCATTCGAGTATGGTACTTTTTAGGTTTCTAGCTTCCTAAAAACTGGTTGTTTGTTTTTTTTTTTTTAATATTAATTAAATGATTTTAATAAAAACGACGCACCACCATAAACGCTGCGCCGGATCATGCCGTGTATGAGCACCTTAACCTTAAAGGTTAAAACTCTACACACTTATTTACTTCAATGGAATGCCGATCTCCTAATTCTCCTTTCTCTATAATAACTCTCTCTCCTCCACGCGCGAGGCCTCCACCACCACCACTACCCGATAAATTAGAAGAGCGAGCGACACGAGAGAAATGAAGAGAGCGAGAATCGTTTCTCAAGTCGTCTCTCCCTCCCCTCCAACTTAAAGAGAAATGGCATGGCACGTCAACTTTATCGCGTCTATATTTCTATTTAAAACTAGAGATTGCTGACGTTTATCGTACGCACACTACGTTACGTATACATATACGCAAAATGTTTTCGTCGGGAAAAAAACCTTCATAGCGGAAAATTTTTCCAATGAAAACAATCACTGATACAGTCACACTTAAGCAATCTCTATATTGAAATTTTTTTCCGAAAATTCACGCGCAAAAACCATCCCCTGCCATAAAAATGAACATCACAACCCTCTCAAGGGCCACCCACATTAGATCCGTTTGCGTTGCGTTGACGTAAATTTAACAGTTAGACAATAGATTTAGCTGTCACTTTGCCGCAACGCGTCCGATCCGGATCTAATGTGCGTGGGCCTTCAGAGCCCCGGCAAAACGTCCAGAAAAACGCGAGTTTACTTTTTCGTTCAGGATGTACGATTCCAATACGCGTGCGAGCGAGACAAAAAAAACAATCCCGTGAGCCCTGTGTACCACTACCACAAAACTTTTACAACGCTCATCGCTTCTCCTTCGCTAAAAAGATCAACAGATCAAAATATTCTCACACATCTCAACCAAATAACCTCAGAAATATTTATACTGTAGCACAACAATTTGCAAGTTGATCAAATTGAGAAAAATTAAACCCGCGCTTTCATGAATAAATACATCGAATCATTGGAATTTTGGGGTGCTGAAAATCGTACGTTGTTATATATATGAAACTTAGCTGATTCCTCGTAGTATTCAGTCCTCAAAAACTTCGATCTAGCAATAATGGCTGCATTTGCGACATCGACGCACACACACATTAACACACGCGATCTGATGAAGGCACTGCGCAACCGAACGAAAAAAAAAACATGGCGGATCGTAAATCTAACTGATGCAAAAAACACGAATTATGACCGGAAAGCACTGATTTTCTCAACAACTTCAGCGTCCTGTGCATTCCTAGGTGCAAAACTATCACTTATCACCAATTTAACTATTTAATTCCGACATTAACACTCAAAATGAGATCAACATCGGATGCACGTGAAACAACAACCGACCGCGAAGCCGTCCCCTATCGGATCTATTCCCCATCACTTCAAGATTTCTAGGACACAAATCTTGGTCGGTTGTGACATCACTCATGAAATTGAAACTTCTTGTGTACTGGACTGCAACAAACGTGAAGTTCCAGTATGGCCCTAATTTTACTTCCAAGGCTGTGTCGCAATGGGTGAGTTGAATTTAACTCGTGTTTAAAAGTGACAGATGAGTTATCGAATAACCCTGCTATGGGCCTGTTCATAAACTACGTAGACAGTTTTTTTGGGATTTTTGGACCCCCCCCTCCACCCTGGGTAGACAATTGTCAATACAAAAAATTTTAAATTTGTATGGGCCGTGGATAATTGTCAACCCCCCCCCCCCCCCTAAACTGTCTACGTAGTTTATAGACAGCCCCTATACGAGCGTGGTTATTTCGGACCGACTAGAAGTTATATTTTGGTAACCGTGGCTGAGTTTTGTTTAAAAACTGATCAATTTCCGGCATTTTCGAACATTGAAAATAACTTACGAAATGTCACGTTTAACCACGAGTTAAATTTAACTCGGCAATTGGTACACAGCCCAAGAAGTATTTCCCGATTACTTTTTCGAAGGAACGTATTAGCTTTTATAAACAACGCATTTGATCGTCGATTTGGCGTAACTGGTAGCTCGCCCACGCATGTACTACCATCAGATAGGGGAACATTTTCCCAACCTGTTAGCGGTGTTAGTATGTGGGGCGAGCTATTAGTTATGCCAAATCGACGATAAAATGAGTTGTTTACAAAAGCTGATATGTCCTTCCGAAAAGTAATACGTAGTTTAATTTGATGTGAAATACATCAGAAAATATATTTAATTTTTTTTAACCTGCAACCTGTTTGAATAGAATATGAAGCAAAGAAGCGAACAACTTAACGGCCTGTTTTTAATGATTCTGTTTCAAGTCCCGTGGGGAATAATCTTGGAGTGCCCCAGGCAAGTATATTAAGGCCCCTTTTATTTATTATGTATATCAATGACTTGCAACGTGTTTTACAATTTTGCGACATTAATCTTTTTGCAGATGATACTGTGTTTTTCATTGCAGCTAAGGATTTAGAGGATGCCGTTTTAAATCTTTTTTTTTCTCTGTTCGAGACATAACACCACTGCGACCATTAATTTAATCTATTGTAGTACATCCCGTGTCCTTAGTTTAGTGCATGTCGTATTACTCCATCACTATTGAGAAATGATGAAGTATTCGGTTTTTATACAGTTGTCATTCTTGCCTTCATCGCACGGAATCGATTCTAACTGAAAGGTTCCGCTATTTATACCCTTCGGAGTTGGAGCACCCTCCAAAGGCGCGCCCCTTTGTCAGACTAAATTAGATTCCTTAACAACAAAAACAAGCTATGACAGCGATAATGACCATGCATCAGAACCCTAGTCTTAACCACTTCAAACTAGGGAACAACGATTAGAAGATTAGGAATCACATAGGTGAAGACTAACTAACTCATTTTTTCCTTGTTTCAATATTATCCTCGGTCCACGCAACCCGAGGACTTATCACTATCAACAAGGCATAAAAATTAAAATGTGTTCCTTTGATTACTGAAAAAAAAACTGTTCCCCTAGTTTGAAGAAGTCAGGACTAGTAATCGGTGGTAGATCTTACATCCCGTAACGTACCACAAAAATGTGATCTACCCACGTTACGGGGCCCGTTTTAAACTTAAATGAAGACTTGCATTCTCTAAGCAGATGGTTGAACTATAAGCAATTGAGATTGAATATAGGGGAAACAGCCCTACTGTTGCAGTACGTTAGCAGCGTTAGAAGCCTATTGTTGTGTATGGAGACCTCCATACACAACAATAGGCCTCTAATGCTGCTAACGTACCGCAACAAAAGAACTGTTTCCCCTAAGTAAAACTAAATTCACGGCAATTTCGCGGAGTCGAGTAAATGAGAACGTCTTCGTTGTAATTGATGATGAGGCTATTGATCGCGATAGGAAGTTTAAATAACTTGGCGTGATGAACATGAACATGAGCATGATTGAACGTCCACGGTTGCTACTCTGTTGTTACCAGATCAGCTGTAATTACACAGAATACCAATAGACGATGCTTGGGACTAGCAATCATCTTCAATGTGTAAAAACTTGTGATTTCAAACAGGGCAATACCAGCGCCGGCCGCGTCCGAACGCAGGTTAAGAAAGGAATCGGTAGGAATGTGTTGACGAGACACTCGCTTTTATGGAAGCCGAGAACACCCCTGCACTTCCACGAGGAATCACTGGGATATTGAGTAAGATAGTTGGGATTGCAGCAGGGTTCGTTTTGGTAAACGATAAGCTGAATTGATGTCCTAACGATCATATAACGTGACAGAGTTTGGGATTGAACCCACGCTTTTCTGCTCAGTTAGCAAAAACGTTTGCTACTAGGCAAACGTGCTCCTTTTATTACTTACAACACACCATTGATCGATTTATTGTTATTCCAATGTATTCACATTAACAAATAAGGCGATTAACGAATCTTGAATGTGAAGGGGCTCGAGATTAAACTCATGATGTTGTACTTAGTACGCAAAAATGGTCGCTCTAAGGCCACCAAGTCCTTCACATAGCGGCGCCGGTGGTGTAGTGGTATGCGTGATTGCTTCTCACCCCACCTGCTGTCCCTCCAGCAGACTTTCCGGAATTGTTAAATTCCCTGCCGTCACCATAGCAGATGTCACCAATGCGCTGAAATCCGTAGATCCCTCAAACGGTCCTGGATGGGATAAACTACCTCCCATGTTTATTCGTCGATGTGCTGAAGTACTCGGACCACCTGTTTGTTGATTATTCAACCTTTCACTATCGGAAGCTGCCTTCCCGGACGCATGAAAGTTGTCTGCTGTTAGACCTATACACAAGGCCGAAAACATTCATAGCTTCGAGAATTACAGACCTATTTCTATTAATTGCTGTTTAGCAGACGTTCAAGCTTTTGATTCACGATAGAATGTACCCTGCTTTTTCTCAATATCAGTATGGCTTTGTGAAGAAGCGTTCTACCGCTACGAATCTGATGGCATACGCTAGCAATTCCAGTTTGAAAAAGCGCTGCCAAGTTGACAGTATTTACGTGGACTTTCCAAAGCGTTGGATAAAGTGCCTCATGAATTTAATGAGAATGCTCGAAAGGTTGGGATTTCCTAACTGGCTAATATGGTGGTTACAGTCATACCTACAAGAAAGATCCACTTACGTGAAACTGAGATCCACCGAGTCAGCTCATTTTGCAACACCAACTGGCGTGCCGCACCCTAACCATGAAACCCATGTTGCCCGCACTGAAATAAATCAACGTTGCTTCGTTCGATTCGCCCTACGGAGATTACTTTGGAATTGTAAGGCTCAGGTTACCTCCCTACGAACATCGACGTCAATTTATAAGGCTGGAACCTCTGCGCCAACGGCGTACATATCTTGAACGAATGTTTACATTGGATATTCTAAGTAACCGGATTGATTGCCCTGATCTTCTGCAACATACAAACTTCTACGTTCCAGCGCTACGCTCTCGCCAACGTTCGTTATTGTGAACTGCTAGACATCGCTCCGTGTTCGGGCAAAAGCATCCACTTGAGACATGTTTTAATTTGTTTAATGATGCCGAACTTTTTGACTTCAATATAAGTAGCAATAGTTTTAAAACTAGAATAAGACAGCTAACATAATTATTTAAGTGATTCACAGTCTGTTCAGCATAGCTGCATGAATAGCCTCTCGCTTATATACGTAAACAATTGTGAACACCTTTAATGCGGTATTTTTTATGCAGGCCTGCTTTTTGTAAATCATATAACAATTGGGCAGCATTTTTCAATATTATGAAATGCACAACTTTATACACAAACTCACTCCCAACGACGCTCTATTTAGAAGATAAAATCGAGTGGGATGGGAACAAGAACTAAACAGAAACCTTGGAAAGTTGGTGGTTTGTAAAACGAGCAACTTTTTCGAAAACCGTGGAACTATAAAAAATATGCACACGATTGAGATTTTGGCCACGCTTCCATCCTTACTACCCTACTGTTCTGCTGTAATCTGACACTATATGCGATAGTTTGCCTTTTTCTTTTCATGTTGCTTTTTTTTTTTTTTTCCTTTGGTTTGTTTTTTCCGTCGATCTTGTTTTCCGTGCTGAGCACCAATGCTACCGACGTGCCAGGAAGGCAGCTCCCACACCTGGACCCTACCTATCGACCCATCAACTCATGAACCGGGGACCAACGGCTTTACTTCCCATCCGAAGGAAGGCGTGATCAGAGATGTTATGCCTCAGAACATCCCGGCGGCGCCAACTGGGATTGAACCCAGGCCTGCTGGGGTGAGAGGTAATCACGCTTACCACTACACCACCGGCGCCGTTGATTTTCATGTTGCTAACTTGTATGATATAATTTACACTGAAACCTTCGTTTACGAAGTCTTTTTTACGGAGAATTCAATTTACGTCCCTTTTTTTATGAAGTAAATTCCAAATAACGAGTTTTTTTTGCTATTTTGGGAATCTGGGAAAAACTGTGAAATACCTCACAATATGGGTATCTTTGGAATTGGAGAGACATAAAGGAACCAGAAATCTATGCCTGACGCCATTTTGAAATCCAAGATGGTGGCATCCTGTTCATGAAAAACTGGAAAATACTTTACAAATACAATATGGTATTTTTGGAATCAGGGTGACGTGTAGGAACTGGAAATCTATGTCTGCCTCCATTTTTAAATCAAAGATGGCGGCATCCGGTTACAGAAAACCAGGAAAATAATGTCAAATACCCCACAATATTGGTATTTTTGGAATCGGAGTGACATGTAGGAACTGCAAATCCATGCCTGACGCCATTTTGAAATCCAAGATGGAGGTATTGGGTTCATGAAAAACTGGAAAATACTGTCAATACCCCATAATATGGGTATTTTTTGGAATCAGAGTGACGTGTAGGAACTGAAATTCTAAGTCTGACGCCATTTTTAAATCCAAGATGGCGGCATCCGGGTGCAGAAAACCTGGAAAATAATGTCAAACAACCCACCATATGGGTATTTTTTGGAATCAGAGCTACGTATAACGAGGTTTTATTTTACGAAGTAAATCCCAAATAACGAGTTTTCTTTTTACGAAGTAAATCCCAAATAATGAGGATATTTTTACGAACTTATTCGATTTACGAACCCCCGGTTTGGTTCGTAAATGGAGGTTCCAGTGTATCGTGTTTTGAAAGCTATAGTGCTCGATACCAATAAAAAACTAATTAACGATTAACTTCTTGAAACATATAATTGAGAAGGATATGATTAATGTCTCTGAATCGGGGCCCCTCTCCAAATTAGGGGACCTGACTTTGGTCCACCCTACCGTTGATACTGCACAGCTTTGAAGCATTTTAAACCGGTCTTTTATATGAAATGCATTTTAATTAGCGAATTTCCGCTCCGGTACCTGAAAACTAAACATTTTTTCAGCTATTGAATGTTGACTGTATTTTTTTTATTTATTTATATATTTGATAAAGCTTAATCGAATAAACTTTACAGAACCGAGTATTCTTATTCACTATACAAAACAGCGTAAAACTAGAGTCAAAAGGTACAACACAATAAACACTTTATCTTCCGCTATCCAATAAGCCTCCGCCATCAGAATAGGATCCGCTTCCAGTGGTTTCATTGTATGGCAGTATCGCCAAAGGGGGCAGATCGTTTCCATTGTAGCAATGGACGTAAAACGTGGTCATCACTCACACACCCATCTCGAAATGGTTGCTTTCCAAAGTCGACGACGCATCGACCAGAAGAACTGCTGATGAAGAACAATGAGGAGGACCACACAATGGTCGCTGCAAATTAAACAGACAATTGTGTGACACACATCGAGAGTGGCCTGCTTCTGTCGACAACCGAGTGAACAGTGTTTTGAATGTACATGTTTGGTACTTAATTTTCAATACGAAAGGAACTGAATTCTGAATTTTGAAAATTAACTCCTCGTTTTAGGATATTGAATGTCGCCTTATTTGAAAACTTTGATTTTAATGGATTTTAATGAAGTTTATAAATAATGAATTATGCAATTATTGTTGAATTGAGCAACAAAAGCAACCTCGTAGTTCTACATCAATAATGCGGTCGTGCTTCGGACACAACCTTTAACTTTTTTATAATAATTTGTATAAAATTACCCAATTCTGACATTTTATAACAAAGAAATCTATTCACTAAAATTACCAAAAACATGTACAAAATGAGTTATGAAGAAGTACAGTATCTCAAACTGCTGTTACGCTAAAATAACCCGCAGCAATAAATGCTTTAACCAACTTCAAGCAGCTGCGAGCGCATTGAAATTAACTTTACATTCTTCTGTAGGACCAAACCTAAGCCTAGCGCCAATGAGTACACAAAAGATGAACTAATTTGGATCTTTCGAAAGCGATTGCCTAGCAGCCGTTATTACTCGTTATGCAATTTCTAAAAGCAGTGCTTATCTGTCGTCATTGCACTGCGGCAGTAGATTCCAAAAAGTGTGGGCGGAGAAACAATTAAAATTTTCCAATCCCTTCGCCCCCCCCCCCCTCTTCTTCCTTTCTGCAGTCAATACTTCATGTACACGTGTTCCACAGTGCCTACACATGTTTGGCTTCCGGATGGAATGCTACTTTCCAAAAAGTTATGCAAACATCCCTCCATCGTTCAGTCGATACACTGACTACTACAATAGATACTTACAGTCATGCATAGTTTGAATTTCATGTTCATCCTCCCAGTTCAGCACGATCGCTCCCAGCAACTCACAAGAACAGTAACCCCCAGGGCAGCTTAATCGCTGTATAGGTCACACACATCCTCTGTTCCAGCTGCATTCCTAGCATAGCACAAATGTGTGGAATCCGAGGTAAACATTAAATCTTAGTTCACCGACAGAGAGCCATCGTCAAAAAGATAGTTGCGGTGCCTTTTGTCTTTGCTGCAGCTGCTTTGTGGATAAGGAGCAGCTTAATTTCCCTAAATCACAAACATTGTACACCCACACACACATATTCATTTTGCCCAGACCCCGGATGCTACGGTTGGTCAATGGTCAAATAATCCTGCTCCATACCAGCGTTTCTTCCTTCGAATGTGCATTGTGAATGATGAGAATGAACGGGTAGGCGTGTATATGTTTCTCCAGTGCATACACATCATGATCACACATGTGCAAGCTGAGTAGTGTTGCATGCATAGCTCAGAGGCGATGGAATTGCATCTGCTTCGAGCATTCCACACGCCGGTCCAAGCGGAAATGGATAAGTGAAGAAAAGTGGAAATCATCAGCTGAATTTTAAATTAGGACAGTTCTCTCCCATGAGGTCGGCTTGGAATTGGCACCGCAAGGTAGCAAGCGTACGTAATATCAGGTTGAAATGAAATCAACATTCAATTTCAGTTATCCAACTTTCGAATGGGAAAATTTGCTTCTTTTTTCGATGGGCATATGCGAATGGTAATGTCAATTACTCAATGGTTATTCTTTAAATCATCATCTGTTAGGTGTATATTATTGAGTTTATGAACTATGCTATAAAATTAAAAATCAAGATCTTTACATTTACATTTATGTATCTTTACAACGATCAAACTGTTGGGACTCAAAGAGTGCTGAAAAATCCTCAAGTTTAATTTTCATTCTCAAAAAGGGAGAGTCCCCGGTAGAAGAAAATAGCAGAACCAGAGCAAAAAATGTCAAATTTTACTATCATTATCTTATTATGTTATTGGTAAGTTTTGTGCTTTAACATGTTAATAACTTATTCTGCTATAAGACCACAATTTGCTATTGTTATGTTTTTTTGAAAACTGAAATTGAAATATTTAAAAAGAACATAAAAATAGCAAATTGTGTAGCATAATGAGTTATTACTATGATAATTGTATCATTTATAGAAAAATAAACTAATAGTTCTATGACATATGATAGCAAGCTTTGATATTATTTTGCTATGTACTCCCACCCAGGTCTTCTCCTGGGATTAACTAACACTTTAGTTATTTCATATAATTTGCAAAGAATACCAACATAACCAATAGCTACCACAAGCTAAATAATAATATCTCATACAAATTTTAGAACATTTTGCAAATCACCCTTTGTGTAAAGTTCACGCGACACACGATCTGCTTTATTTTCGTCTTTGAAAAGTATAACCATGTCAACCGAAGAAGCTGTTGGTTCTTCAAGAAGAAATAGCTGAGGGGCCGGACATGAGACAGTCACGCAAACAACCTGGGTTCAAGACAAGCTTTTTTCAATTTGTATATATCTGTAATAGTTCAAAATGATATTATTTTACTTTGACTATATGTTTTTAGTATTACTTCTACGTAAAGTCAACGATTTACATAGTTGAAGATGCTAATTTCAAATAACAGACTGTAGTGGACGGATTTCACGCCAACTCATCCAGTGGTTGGCAGCACCCTCTCAGAACCTTATGGAACTTTGTGGGTGTGGAGACTTAGCAATTTTAAGCAACTTTGCGTACTTATTTTTTTCAAAATTTATCTCGCCTAACATTTGATAAGGGTCAAAGTTCTTTGTCGATTTTTTTTTCAAATCGATATAGCTTAAAAATGACAAGCCCTACAAAAAAGTGATGTATGGCGAACTTTTAGCAAATAATCTGAAATTTTATAAAAAAATTTAAATAAAATAAAAAATCGGTTTCTACACTCTAAAAAAATATATTTAAAAATTAAAAGTCATTTTCCCAAAAATGGTACCCCTCAGATTTGCTTGATATTTTTTCTCATGAAAGGCAACATAATTACCTAACTTTTCTTCATACATCGCAAAGTGGGCGCTTTTAAGGAAAAAAAGTTGTTCGAACAACAACTTTTTCATGTTAATTTTTTTTTAGCGTGTTTCACTCAAAGTCGAATAGTAATACGCGCACAACCTTATTAAAATTCGATTAAACTTTATGGGTATACTTTTCGATAATCTGGGCGAAATCTAGCCTAACATTTGAAAAGGGTACAGAGAAGTTACCTGGAAATCGTCCAATAAGAGTTCAGAACAAAACGTTCTAATGAGGAACAGCCATCTCAGCATGGTTTGCACTTTCCTGTGATGGATTGTATTATAATATATGCATACACTCTATCCAACTTCTATAAAACCACCCTCAAATTGTTCCAAATCAACAGGTAAACTAAGTAAAAATCACTTAGTATGTTTTATTCATGAAAAGATTTCAATTCATGTATTTGTGATTAATTTAATTAGAAAAATAATCATTCATTTATTTTTATGTATTAGGTGTGTCCATTAGTAAGCAATATGCATATATGTTTATACCTCATCTCTCAAGTGAATACATATAATAGCGCAGGTAACTTAACGATTATTTAAGGCATGCCTAAAATAATCGTTAAGTTACCTGCTATATAGCAGTTATATAACAACGCAGGTAGTCACATGAGAGATATAAGGTATAAACTTAAAGCACCGCAGTCTGTTTCTACCGACATAATCTAATATTTAAGTTTGGTGATATCACAACAATGCTCATAGTTGCTGTAGTGCATAGTTGTTGAAAGTGTAGTGCTGCATAGTTGTTGAAACGAAAAAGTGTTTATATATACAACAATGGAAAAATCTGCTGAATTGATTATTAAAAGGGTGCAATGTAGTGCCAACATAAACAATCCCAATTGCAGCCGCAATAATTTACGTAATTTATCATCAAGTCTCATAGAGAAAATACATTCATGGGGCTTTGATCATCAATTGGATGTAACAATGCGTATTTGTGAATCGTGTCGTGGAATTTTAGTGCACAATAGGACACCTCTCCCGAAAAAGAGGCGATCGGATGGAAAAGAATCAAGCCATGCTCGGAAGTTTGAAGAGCCGCAACCATCAACAAGTCATCAGCAATCAGAACATCAGGAATTTGATGATACACTAGGTAAATAATAATAACTTTAACTGTTTCAACTGTGTGGTTTAAGGATTGTACATCGAAGATACAACTTCATTTTCAACATTTTTTTAGAGCACGAGCTGGATGAACCGCTTATCGTACAAATTTGATCGATTTGTAGGCCAACCTCGGTGAACAATCTATCAAATTTTCACGACTGTACGATATGCGGTTTATGCAGCTCGTGCTCCACAAACATGGGGAAAATTCAGATGCGGCTTCGATGTACCGTAAACGGGGATGTCTTTGATAATGGAGGTAACTTTGATAAACGCAGCTAATCCAAAAAGTTATGACTTAATGCTCTTCGTATTCATTATTTTGGAAGGGAACATCGGTTTCCTATCCAAAATATTGCGTACGATGTGCCTTAAGTCATAAATTTTTGGCTTAGCTGCATTACCAAAGTTACCCCTATTATCAAAACCACCCCCGTTCATGGTACTATCACCTTAACAGCGTTATATATTAATGTGTGGTAATATTTTTTTTTTTCTTTTCTTTAATTTTACAGATACAGATCCATCGCTAGAATCAATCCCATCAGCGGATCAGATCCAAGGTCCATATAATGTGGAACAATTCAATTGTATAGCTTCAACCTTACAGTTATCACCAATTTCATCGAGAAGTATGAGAAGTATGAATTATCGTGTTCAAAAATCTGCAGAGATCACAAAGGCAGTGCGTAAAAATATATTTGGGATGGATTCAGACGATGTCAACAAATCAAATGATTTTGACGAAATGATCATGCAGTTAAAGGAGAAATTTAATTTGCCTTCTACGAGTACAAATGACAAATTAAAAGTGTTATCAGTGCTCCCTAAATCATGGTCAGTGAATCAAATAGTTAATGAGTTTAATGCACCCCATCATACAGTGAAACAGATGAAAAGGCTAGTCAGAGAACAAGGTATTCTTTGTAGTAAGAAAGCAAGAAGTGGTCATGGATTTAATGATACTGAAAAACAAATTGTTTTAAATTTCTTTGACAGTGATGATATTAGTAGGCCTATGCCAGGAAGTAATGATTATGTTTCTGAATATCGAAATGGATATAAAGAGCATGTTCAGAAACGTTTATTGATGATGTCTCTTAAAGAGGCTTTTATGATTTTTGAAGAGAAATACAAAAGTGTTAAAATCGGATTTACTTCGTTCACTCAGCTCCGACCAAAGCATTGCATACTGTTGGATAGTACAGGTACACATAATGTATGTGTCTGTACTATACATGAAAATGTTAAATTGATTATTAATAGTGTAAAATTTGATTCATATAAAGAAATTGCAGACAAAATACTTTGCAGTAGTCCTATTATTTTATTTTATTTTATTTATTTGTCGTCAATCAGTGTAGACCGTTTAACAATAGTGCTGTTGCCTTACATGCTATTTTAAAACATACGTTTTATTTGAAATTGTCAGCAAATGTAGACTGCATATACAAATATCTAAAAAATAAAAATTGTTTTAAACTTAACGAGATGAAATCCTAGCAGTTAGTGTTCTCCTTACTGTATCTTTAGACATCGTTAGATCTATATGCTCACAATAATTATTATACACTCTCATCATTCTATTAATTGGTCCATTTTTACCATAATTCGTTCTGTGAGGTGACAGTTGAAATACATTTCGAGTTCTTAACATGCGTGATGGTACGTAAAAATTTAATCTTGCTAATATTTTTTCTGAATTTACGCGTTGTGAGATAATATCATTGACAAAGGAAATCATTGAAATTTCTCTTCGTTTCTTAAGTGTTTCAATGTTTATCAACATGCAACGGGACTCATAAGAAGGAAGGGGAAAAGAGGTCCAGCCTAGTTTCCTAAGAGCAAATAACAAAAACTGTTTTTGAACTGATTCCATACGATTTATATAAGTTTCATGGTATGGAGCCCAAACCACACTGCAGTATTCGAGAATTGATCTCACGTAAGCTATATAAAGTGTTTTGATGGTATATGGGTCTTTAAAATGATAACTAAATCTTTTTATGAATCCCAACATATTATTTGCTTTGTGAATTGTGGTATTCACATGATCTACAAATGTCAACTTCGAGTCAAGAATTACTCCTAAGTCCCTAATTTTATCGCACCTTACAACCAGCTGGTTTCCTAGAGTACATGTAAAATCTAGAGTAGTGTTTTTTCTGGAATATGATATAATATTGCATTTTTTAACATTAATATCCAGCAGACTTTTAACGCACCAGTTGTAGAAAACATCAATTTCATTTTTAAAATGTAGCAAATCAGAATTGTCAAAGATTTCCATGTACAATTTCATATCGTCAGCATATATGAGCACATTTAAACGATTTAACACAAACTTCACGTCATCCACAAATAAAATAAATAATAAAGGACCTAAATGAGATCCCTGTGGAACTCCCGAGGTAACATTAACTGGCGAAGATATTTTTCCTTTAAAGCGGACCATCTGTGTTCTTTCTGTCAAGTATGATCCAATCCATTTTAAAAGTGTACTTGTCATACCTAAACGTTTTAATTTAAAAAGAAGTAAGGGAATGTCTACTCTGTCAAAGGCCTTACTAAAGTCAGTGTATAAGGTTTCAACGGTATTACCTCTATCCATTGCTTCAATAGAAAAGTTTACAAATTCCAACAGATTAGTAGACGTTGACCGACCTTTAAAAAAACCATGTTGATTATTTGAAATGCGATGCTTAACCTGGTTAAATATTTTCTGGTTAACAATTGCTTCAAACATTTTAGGAATGCATGACATAATTGCAATACCTCTATAGTTTTTAATATCTGACCGTTTGCCAGATTTAAATATTGGAACTAAAAATGATTTCTTCCAAATTTTTGGAAAATCACCTGTTTTGAGAGATAAATTGTAAAGCCAAAACAATGGTTTAACAAAACTTGTTGCTATTTTTTTCAATAAAAATGGAGGTATTTCATCAGGACCAGGTCCTTTGCCAGCATCGAGACTTTCAAAAGTCATAAAAATTTCTTTAACAGTGATATTTTTAACTGATACGTCATTTTCCCCTTCATGTAGGTAAGAAAAATAGTTCAAATCGAGAGCATTACTGGATTTCTTATATGTGTTTTGGAAAAAAACGAGCAAATAGGTTACAAATATCCTCACTATCAGTGCTATCACACTCTTCAAACTGCATGCGTGATGGGAATGTACATGACTTCATTTTTTCGTTCGCGAAGTTAAAGAACGTTTTGGGATCTGATTTTATATTGTTCTCTACTCTTGAATTGTAATTCTCATATGCTGACGATATTTCTGCCTCAAGTGCTCCGCAAATTTCAACGTATTTTTCTAAATTTTGTGACGTTTTAAACTTTTTATACGCCTTGTGTGCTTTTTGCTTCCTGTTTTTAATATTTCTGATTTCTTGTGTATACCACACAGGATATTTGGTGCTGTTCACTATTCTCTTTTGTCTTTTAGGAACGAATTCTTCAATAATATTGTATAAGTTAGTATAAAATATGTCAACAGCCTTGTCCATGTTGTTTTCATCTTTTAAAAGGTTTTGCCAACTTATGTTATTCAATCTGTTGTTAAATTCAGGAACATTTGCATTTTTAAAATCATAAACTAATTCAAAATCAACAACGCTTGGGCGTGACCGATGCGAGTCTGTGAACACTGAGTATTCAATAGCCGTATGAAATTTTTCATTCTTCCATAATGGAACTGCTGCTTCTACAATACAAAAATCTTCTGTACAATTAGTAAACATAAGATCCAAATAGGAATTGAGCTGGTTACGAACATGGTTAATTTGATGAAGTCCCAAGTGGCTGCTTTTATCAAAGATGAATTGCAAAGTATCGTTTTCTCCTACAATTGGTAACAACAGAGAATCATTATCACTATCCTGTATAAAATTAACAGTATTCTGGTTAAAATCTCCATAAATATGAATTTTGGTTCTTGGATCTTCTCTTTGAATTTTCAGTTCTGCAGCAGTGAAAAACTTTTCGTAAGCTGGTTTTTTGGAAAAGTGTGGAGGAAAGTAGACAGAAGCGAAAAGATGTTCTTCGCCGTTTATTAAAATTTTAACCCACACATCTTCAAATTCTTTTTGGCTTTCACTAACAATTTGTTCAGCTTGAAATGTAGCATTCACAGTAATAAGTACACCACCACCTGATTTTTTACCTGATAATGATAAATCGCGGTCACATCGAAAAACACAATATTTACTACCAAAGACCTCTTCGCTATTAATGCTATCAGACCAACTAGTTTCTGTTCCAATTATTATATCATATGTGCATCCGCTTATTTTATTTTGAATTTCATTTATTTTATACGCACTACGCATACGGTTAAAATTTTGGCAATAGACTGTAGTTTCACTTAAAAAAGAGCTACTTGATAAACTAGCGACATGGTCACTTACGTCGTGCTGGTCAGGGGGTGAAGTGGCTGCATCCTGTCCGAAATCCCTCAAGTTATGTGAGATGCCATGATCCTCGGGCTCAGCTATGTTGTCATATTCTACCTCAGGTGAGTGCGTCAGTGGTGCCGAAAACACGCATGTCTACATGTGCACGGCTGACACGATGTAGAGGAAGAATTCCCCGGAGCCATACCATGTGAATTCTGAAGACCGCTTACTGGGTACGGGTTTATAGTTTCCCTTTTTTCAAACTGCATCGTAGGTTGATAATTAACCGGTGGTTTGTTGAAGACATTTTTTGCTGCTGAAAGCAGCTCTCGATCAGGTGGAAGAAAACGGGGGTTGCCATGATTTCTGATGTGGGACTGGTAGGAACTGTTGTTTTTGTTATTGCTATTAATGTTATCCTGTTCGTTATGTCGAATGATGCTCCGGTGACCGAAAATATTGCTGTGATTGGTACTGTACCCGTTGTCGGAATTCATGTTTCGATGATTACGATTCTTTAAACTGTTGCTGTGTATGTTGTTCCTTACGTTAGAATAATTTCGTGCTGTATTTTGTTTCCTTTTCCTTCTAGCTTTTTCAGCATGTTTTTGTTGATTTAGCCGTCGTGATTTGCGCGCGTCGTAATCTGACCAGTCTGCCTTCCAGACCCTCCTCATGCCCAAAAGACGCCACCCTGAGTCATCAACGTTTTGCTCATTGTTTAACTCTTCCAGCAAACTGGGGAGAGGGTCAGGTGATGGTGATATCACTTCGTATGGGGAGTCTGGCATATTAAGTGTGACACAGTTAATTTGGGTTTCGATGTTGCCAATACCAGCCGATAACGATTTCAGCTCATCTAATACAATACCTAACCCTAGTATAGGGTTTTGTTGCATTGCAACAGTAGAGCACAGGTCAGAAGTTATATTGCTGATATTTTTCAGCTCGTCCTTGAGAAAGTTAAGGTCTTCGGAAATTCCTGCTGTCATTGTTGGCATTGAATTTGCAAAATTTTCTTGTGAAGCTTTCATCGCTATGTCAAAAAGCGAGGTAATGTGGTTTTTAATAGCACTAACGTTGTCAGTAGAACCACTGCTTCCAGTTGCCGTCAGCTGTTTTTTTATATCGACGAGTAAAGCATCGAGTCGGTCGATCGCTTCATGGACAATGTCAGCATTATTTGGGTGAACCGTGGAGCGATGAGTCACCTCCGTGTTTTTGTTGACTTGGTCGACCAGCCGCGCTTGTTGCTCCACAAGCGCGTTGAACTCAAAACTAGCCGTTATCATAGTTTGGCATGAGCTACAGCATGGTAATACATAAGACAAAATGTTGATTGTCTTGTCTCTCTTGCGAATTGAGCTCCTCTGAACAGGCACAGGTACAGATAATCCTAGGCAGGCTGCGTGGAATTGACGCGGGCATCCAGCACATTTCCACATGCCGGAGTCAGTGGAAGAATCCACAGCACAAATTTCACAGCTCATTTTAACGGCGTACAACAACAAAAGTTAAAAAAAAAAAACACCCGCACGCAAAAAAAATAAAATAAAATGAAAACGAAATTAAAGCGCACGCGGCTAGGAGCGACTGAAAAACGCGTCCACACTGATTGACGATTGACGAACAATTAGAACCATAGATTGTTTTTATCGTACATGTGAAGAATGCATTTCCACAGATAGTATCGTGAGGGAACTTACATCAGTATTAGAAGCAGATGATATGGAAGAAGTTTTATTTCAACAGTGGTTGACTACCGACCGTTGTAATTTGGAAACTATTATTAAACCTGCAGATGAGTTTGTTCAATATTTGACGGAAAAAGTTGAAAAGCTCATAACCCATGATTTTATTCATAAAGAGCAATCATCTTACCTAAGTAATAAAAAAAATTCTCTTCAAAACAGTGAAATTTTAGTGATTTGCGACTTTTCTGAAAATTATTCATTTATTATTCAAAACTCAGCACAGGGGTATCATTGGAACAATAATCAAGCTACGATACATCCTTTCGAAATTTACTACATAAAAGAAAACAAGTTGGAAAATTTAAGCTTTATTATTATTTCAGAAGTATTGACCCATGATACAATAGCAGTTCAATTATTTATATCAAAATTGTTAGATTTCATTAAACAATCTATTAGTTTCACAAAAATTACTTTCATGTCAGATGGAGCAGCGGCTCATTACAAAAATAAAAAGAATTTTGCCAGTTTGTGCAACTTCAAGTCCAAGTATGGATTGGAAGCAGAATGGCACTTCTTCGCAATTATAGAATTATAGGAAAATAAATTATGCACTAAACAAAAACACTAGAGTTTTCATTTATTAAAACACCATTCGAAATGCAGGAAAATCCTCTGTATTAGGCCCTTTCAAATGTTAGGCTAGATTTTTGTTTTAAGCACGCCCAGATTATCAAAAGGTCAAAATCTTTATGCTCATTAAGTTTCAACGGATTTTAATAAGGTTGTGCGCGTATTACTATTCGACTTTGAGTGAAACACGCTAAAAAAAATTAACATGAAAAAGTTGTTGTTCGAACAACTTTTTTTCCTTAAAAGCGCCCACTTTGCGATGTATGAAGAAAAGTTAGGTAATTATATTGCCTTTCATGAGAAAAAATATCAAGCAAATCTGAGGGGTACCATTTTTGGGAAAATGACTTTTAATTTTTAAATATATTTTTTTAGAGTGTAGAAACCAATTTTTTAATTTATTTAAATTTTTTTATAAAATTTCAGATTATTTGCTAAAAGTTCGCCATACATCACTATTTTGTAGGGCTTGTCATTTTTAAGCTATATCGATTTGAAAAAAAAATCGACAAAAAACTTTGACCCTTATCAAATGTTAGGCGAGATAAATTTTGAAAAAAATAAGTACTCAAAGTTGCTTAAAATTGCTAAGTCTCCACACCCACAAAGTTTCATAAGGTTCTGAGAGGGTGCTGCCAACTCCGAAGACGAGTTGGCGTGAAATCCGTCAGTTGGTAATTTTTATACGATAGATAGATGGAGTAGATGAAAGCATAGAGTTGATAGTTCCGTTAGAGTACGGCAGTGTGAAGATTGTATATAGATATTAGAATAGCGAACTAGGACAACTTTTAAGGAAGGTACAAATCGGTTTTTTCATCTCTCTTTACCAAACTCCCCCTTTGGAGAGGGATGGTGAGGGGTGTCCCCCCCCCCCCCCGCCACCACTGGCAAAAAGAGATGAAAACCGACCCGTTCAAGTACCAACTGTGTGTTTGAAACAGTTCTACCGATTTTTACCGCACTTCAATTCTTATTTGAAGGAAGGCATCGAAAGGTACAGTAGCAACACCTACCCCACCCGTGTCCCCTCGAGATCGTCAAGTCGACGATGACAGGAGCACATATCGTGGTAGGGGTAAACAATAAAGTGTGTCCACGATGAAATTGCCACACTATGAAATTGCTCTAACTTTTTAACCGTTGGGTAGAATTTAATGAAAATTTGGGTGGATTTAGTTCATAGTGCATTATTTACATCCTGCAAGTTTTAAAGTCCTGTGATCAAAACTCGCGGAAATGGAGTCGAAAGAACAGCTCGCGCGTGATAAAATCTTGCGCATTCATCACGAGAACAAGGATCTCTCGCATCGTTCCATCGCTAAAACGTTGGGAATCGCGAATTCCACGGTGTCGCGAATGATTAAGCGGTTCGAGGAACGGTTGACCACCGATCGGAAGCCCAGAAGTGAAGGAAAAAGTATTCCGTACAACACCAAAAATCACAACCGCGTAGTTGGGGCCTTCAACCGAAATCCGAACGCCTCCGTTAGGGATGTGGCTAAGAAGCTGCACCTAAGCCGAAGTTTTGTCCAGAAGGCCAAAACTAAGGCTGGGCTTCGAACGTTCAAGGTACAAAAGGCCCCTAATTGCGACGAAAAGCAGAACAAGTCCGCCAAAACCCGTGCCAGGAAGTTGTACCTCAACATGCTGACGAAAGTTGAATGCTGCATCATGGACGACGAAACATATGTGAAGGTCGACTTCAAACAGATCCCCGGCAACCTGTTTTTCACGGCCAAGGATAAGTTCAGCGTTCCGGAGCATGTCCGCACTCAGAAGATGTCCAAATTTACGAAGAAATTCCTGATTTGGCAAGCCATCTGCACGTGCGGGAAGCGGAGTGCACCTTTCGTGACCCAGGACACGATGAACGGACAGGTGTACATAAAAGAGTGCCTCCAGAAGCGGCTGCTTCCTCTCCTGAAGGCCCACAACGTCCCAACAATCTTCTGGCCGGATTTGGCCTCATGCCACTACTCCAAGGACGTGCTGAAGTGGTATGCGGACAATAAGGTCAATTTCGTGCCGAAAATGTTCAACCCTCCCAACACTCCGAAGCTCCACCCCATCGAGAAGTACTGGGCGATTATGAAGCAGCACCTTCTTAAACGACCTAAGGTAGTGAGGACAGTCGAGGAACTGAAGAAAGTATGGGTTTACATGCAAAAAACGGTTAATTCACAGGTTGTGCAGAATCTTATGGCCGGGGTTAAGGCCAAGGTGCGGGCATTTGCGTATGGACTGTACATAAAATACGAGTGATATGGTAAAATGAAGTTTAATAGTTATTTCTCAATCCCTGAAAGTTTGATGGCAATCGGATGAAAACTCGAATTTTGCGAATCAATTTTGTGTGTGGCAATTTCATCGTGGACACCCTTTAGTTGCAATTTCCAAACCTACGACTGGATGCCTTCCTTCAAATAACAATTGAAGTGCGGTAAAAATCGGTAGAACTGTTTCAAACACACAGTTGGTACTTGAACGGGTCGGTTTTCATCTCTTTTTGCCAGTGGTGGCGGGGGGGACACCCCTCACCATCCCTCTCCAAAGGGGGAGTTTGGTAAAGAGAGATGAAAAAACCGATTTGTACCTTCCTTAAAAGTTGTCCTAGTTCGCTATTCTAATATCTATATACAATCTTCACACTGCCGTACTCTAACGGAACTATCAACTCTATGCTTTCATCTACTCCATCTATCGTATAAAAATTACCACTACAGTCTGTTATTTGAAATTAGCATCTTCAACTATGATATTATTTTGTTTTATTGTGAAGCTCTAAAGCTCTGTTATTCATGAGATATGCCCATAGCTTACTCAGTTATTAGTTTTTCAGATATAATTTTTGAAATATCGCAAATCTTATACATGTTATATCTTAATAGCAAAATAATTCTGTAGATTTCCTATTTTTATATCAAAATTTGCTATTGATTAGACATTTTATTCTACTCGGGTCAAGAAGACATCATTGAACCACGCATCCGTACTGAATTCTAATACTGCAATCTTTTGAGTCTCCTCCTCCTGTCTCATATTTCCGCTACTGAACCTATAATGTAATAGAAAGTTATGGCATCTTAGATCAAACGGTATCTCCAGATTTCCCTACCAACACCGAATCTCAACGGCTTACGGTACAAGTGTTCTCCCTAATGCCCGGGTTTGCACTTGTACTGATTCATCAGCCTGATGGTTATCAGCATGATGTGAACCGTTTTTTACAGCTGATTAATGCTGGTGCATCAATTTCTGGCACAAAGTTGGCCGGTGTACACCAATCAGCATTATGAACCAGCAATAGTGTAAACTGGGCCTAAATATTCGCATTGGCTTCACAAAATACCAGTCTACTTCCACGCTGGGGCTTCTTTTGTTAGACTGTAGGTATCGTGATTTTTTTTTTTTTTTTTTTTGAGAAGATAATTGTTTCTCCCCCCTTTATGGGGGACTCTGTCTACCAGATGGGCCACCACCACGTTTGCGTTGAAACTTGACAGCGGTGGGCCATCGACGGCGGGGATGAAGGGTATTTCCCATTCGACGACGCCGGGTGGCATTGTCTATCTCAGAACGGACGGATGTATCCACTTGCTGCAGAGCTTTTGTGAACATGACATTGCGTGAATGGTTGAGAAATAAAACGGAAGCCGGCGTGTTGTTTTGCAACGATTTATGTTCGGCGAGTTTAAATGCAACGGGCTCAATAAAAATAATTGTTTAAGCACAACCATTCTTTGAGGTGCAATTTATTTAGAACCATCATCTTGTTCTTTTTCCGTACCACACACACACTTACATGCACATACTTTATTTATTTTTTTTTTTTTGTAAATTGATGGGTTCTTAGTTTTGCAAAATTTCTAATTTTTAAGAATTTGCTAACTATTATTGTTAAGTTGATGTGAAAAATGAGATAAAATAATAAATAAGGCTTTATGTAGCTTATCAGATGGGTCTGATATATTGATGAAACTACCACTTGCAGATTGAGAAAAATCATTGCTTCAAAGTGTCATAAAAAATATTGGAAGTTTAAATTACAGCTAAAACTTTCAATAAAAAATATCGCCGCATCAATTGCAATATGTTGAAAAATGATAATGCATTTTAAAAATATTTTAATTGAGCACTACATAGGGTGTCCCAGAATGTCTAAGCACGACTTTGGAACACCTCTGCTTGTTTCAGATGACGTTTTAACAGTTGATTATCACGTTGAATCATTTTTTTACATTTTGACCAACAGTTTCGTGTATCGCAAGTGTCGGTTCTTCACATTTCGGTGACGATGCGAATCATTACTCCGGAAAAGCGCAAACAGATCGTGCACAAATGTTGTACTATTCCCCAACAATTCTCTGAGTCAATTAGCGAAATTCTAAGGTGTAAGCATCGGAGCCGTTCGAAACGCGATTCGGAAGTATGATGATGAAGCAACTTTCCAGGACAAGCAAGAAATCTGGACGTAAACCGAACCCTGTTGACCTAAATCTGGGCCGGAAAACCGTTCAAGCTTTCACTCGCAAGAAAAGTGTCTCGAACCGGAGCAGTTCCACACAGATTCGCAAATCGTTTCGGATCGACCTTTTACGATTACGATGAAACTTTGCACAGTTGTTTGTTACATGCCATTTAACATATATGGTTCCCTAGTTTTGCACGCCAAACACTTGAAAAGGGCTTATGCAAAAATGATACTCATCAATAGAAAAATATATATCTCGTGAACATTTTGTTTGATCGAGATGGTGTCTTCGAAGAAGTTGCGGACAAGTATTTTGCCTTCCAAGAAAAATATACGCTGTAAAAAAATATATTCTTTTAACAAAAAAAAACAAAATTATCAAAAAAAAATTAAAATTTCTCAAATTGCATATATTTTTTCAATTATCTTTTTATATTTATTTTGTTGTTTGGATAAAGTTATGCCTACTGGCACTGTGCATTTGCTGGGCAAATCATAAACAAAAAAGTTATGAATTATTAAAAAAATATGTATTTTCGAATATACCATCTACAGTTATCGAATATCTTTAAAATAGTTTTAATATTAAAACACATTAAATTTACAACAAAAAAGCTCATAATGCTTAAATTGCCCAAAGTTGTTATTTTCAAGATACTCGTAGGTTAAAATTCAATTATCGCATAATTTGAGCAATTTTCGCTCTTTTGTGATGTTATTGGTGAGTGTTCAATCTTGAAAATATTTTTAACAAAAAGCCCAATTAATTTCCTTAAACTTTGCTGTTCACAGTTTTTTAATCATACGCAAGAGTTAAGATATAATTATTTAGCTAAACTAGCTAGCCGTATATGAAAATACACTTTTCCCATACCGTCTCTTACTCATAACGACTCGCCGTGCAATGACAAAGTGGTTAGCAGAATGTGTGTTTAGTGCGGCGGTGATTATGCAACAATGATAGGGCGGTGTGTGGAAGGCTGTGAGTAATGTTGCACTGTCAGTTGTGCACGGCCGCGCGCGTGTGTGTGTATTTCATGTATCTTACAGGTAAAATCAGACGAGGAGAAACCGTTACAGACACCAAAATTAAGTAGTTGGTTAGATAAGATTGGTATCTGAGGAACTACAAGAGGCATGCAGCTGTCAGAACTATTTTGGATAATGTTCATGAAAATTACGAGAAATTTTTTTATCCTTTATTTATTTATTTATTTTTTATTTATTTTTTATTTTTTTGAAAAATGCACAAGGAGTCTTGATATAATATTTACTCATATTTTTCGTTAACCGGCAAGCTTCCAAATAAAAAAATAAAAAAATATATATTTTCAAAGTTTGAAATGTAAAGTTTTGGATCACTAATTTTGAGTAATGAAAACACTATAACATTCACACATAAAAAATACTGCAGTGACAGCTGAATGCCTCTCGTAGAATTTTAAGCAAATGTCATTTAATATCGGAGACCGGGAGGGACCCGATTGAAGTGATTTGGACGGGGAGAGTGGGAATGCTAACTTCTCGTTGCTAACATATCGTGAATAGAGGGCGGGCTCTTCTACCCACTCCTTAGGGCATCCTTCTGTTAGATGGCTTGTTTTTTGACCGATTGTAGGATCCTGTTATTGAAAGGATTCATACAATAGATTGATCAAATCTAACAGGGAGGACAGACCACAGCTATTGACAGGTGTATTGCTATAACGTGTGGTAGTTCCATCTCATCATCATATCATCATGTGTCCATCTACCGTTCTCTACCATGTTCCACTCCAGTTGTCACTCAGCCAACGACTCCGCTCTCACCAATTTCCGTACATTTCTTACTGCTTACTGCTTACTGCTTTCCGTACTACTTCTATAGAGTTCATTTTGACCATAACGCATACTGCTTTTGACGAGATGGTTCTGTACGCACTCACGACTCACATGGCATATACTGTTCACTTTCCTTAGATTCTGCTTGGTGTCCAGCACTGCAACTCAAACAGGACCTCCTTTCCTCAGTATCGACCAGAACACACTAGCCAGCAGACACCTCTTGCTACTGCAACGATTTGAAACGCCTAAATGCCTGTACTAGGGGAAATTGCTCTAATGTTGGCCTATGGATTGGTCCCATCGCTAAAAATCTGCGATTTATCAATTTTATCTAGATGAACGCGTCATTGGAACGGTCCTAATGGATATTTTTGGTCGCTATTGAAAATTTAGTCGATTGCTGAATTTATGTATGGGCCCAAATTAGGGGCATTTAGGTCGACATTGCATCCATTTCCCCTATCGCATATTTCTTTTTCTTGATTTGTTTTCCGTACTGAGTACCAATGCAACCGACTCCAGGAAGGCAGCTCCAACACCTGGACCCTACCTATCGACCCATCAACTCATGAACCAGGGAACCAACGGCTTTACTTCCCTTCCGAAGAAAGGCGTGATCAGAGATTTAATGTTTCAGGAAATCCGGGCGTCGCCGACTGGGATTGAACCCTGGCCTTTTGGAATGAGAGGCAATCACTCTTACCACTACATCACCGGTGCAGCTGATTTAATGTGATAGGTATGAAGACATTTGTAAAAGAACTTATGTGGTTTTGTCATAGAATTCTAATGTAAGAGTATTATTGCCTTGACCCTGATGGGAGGATTAATTTTTATCTCCTTTAATTTTAACACTTTCTTCAATGTATAACTTGATTTCAGATAACTTGTAAATCCAAGTCGTCGCAAGTAATCGAACCATGTGATCCCACTTACCTAATTTTCCTAATGCGAGCCATTATATTATACACTATATTTTACAATAAGAGGGAATAGAGAAGCTTGGTACACAAATAGCACCGTAGTGATAAGGTGATTAAGATGACGCGTGATTGATCAACAACACAACAACACCATCCGGACATTCTCCCGTCTAAAGGGTGTCCACGATGAAATTGCCACACTATGAAATTGCTCTAACTTTTTAACCGTTGGGTAGAATTTAATGAAAATTTGGGTGGATTTAGTTCATAGTGCATTATTTACATCCTGCAAGTTTTAAAGTCCTGCGATCAAAACTCGCGGAAATGGAGTCGAAAGAACAGCTCGTGCGTGATAAAATCTTGCGCATTCATCACGAGAACAAGGATCTCTCGCATCGTTCCATCGCTAAAACGTTGGGAATCGCGAATTCCACGGTGTCGCGAGTGATTAAGCGGTTCAAGGAACGGTTGACCACCGATCGGAAGCCCAGAAGTGAAGGAAAAAGTATTCCGTACAACACCAAAAATCACAACCGCGTAGTTGGGGCCTTCAACCGAAATCCGAACGCCTCCGTTAGGGATGTGGCTAAGAAGCTGCACCTAAGCCGAAGTTTTGTCCAGAAGGCCAAAACTAAGGCTGGGCTTCGAACGTTCAAGGTACAAAAGGCCCCTAATCGCGACGAGAAGCAGAACAAGTCCGCCAAAACCCGTGCCAGGAAGTTGTACCTCAACATGCTGACGAAAGTTGAATGCTGCATCATGGACGACGAAACATATGTGAAGGCCGACTTCAAACAGATCCCCGGCAACCTGTTTTTCACGGCCAAGGATAAGTTCAGCGTTTCGGAGCATGTCCGCACTCAGAAGATGTCCAAATTTGCGAAGAAATTCCTGGTTTGGGAAGCCATCTGCACGTGCGGGAAGCGGAGTGCACCTTTCGTGACCCAGGACACGATGAACGGACAGGTGTACATAAAAGAGTGCCTCCAGAAGCGGCTGCTTCCTCTCCTGAAGGCCCACAACGTCCCAACAATCTTCTGGCCGGATTTGGCCTCATGCCACTACTCCAAGGACGTGCTGAAGTGGTATGCGGACAATAAGGTCAATTTCGTGCCGAAAATGTTCAACCCTCCCAACACTCCGAAGCTCCACCCCATCGAGAAGTACTGGGCGATTATGAAGCAGCACCTTCTTAAACGACCTAAGGTAGTGAGGACAGTCGAGGAACTGAAGAAAGTATGGGTTTACATGCAAAAAACGGTTAATTCACAGGTTGTGCAGAATCTTATGGCCGGGGTTAAGGCCAAGGTGCGGGCATTTGCGTATGGACTGTACATAAAATACGAGTGATATGGTAAAATGAAGTTTAATAGTTATTTCTCAATCCCTGAAAGTTTGATGGCAATCGGATGAAAACTCGAATTTTGCGAATCAATTTTGTGTGTGGCAATTTCATCGTGGACACCCTTTAGTAATAATGTTGGTTTGTGTGATGGAGTTAACGTTTTCTAAAATCAGTGAGACCTGTCATATACGTACCACCGAGGAAAGCATTACCTATGTTTATCAACACTAAATTAAGATTACCTTTCTAACATTCTCCACTTACTACGGGCTTTCATCACTTCGATGACTATTTACCTGAAATGAAAGAAAGTAATTTATTACTGTAACGAGTTAAACATATCGCAATGCTCATAAATAAGGTCGAGAAAACACACAATAAAAAAAACGACATTCTCGAGAAACGCTTACTGCTAGGGGGTGATTCAAAGATGACGTCCACTATGGAGTGGTGGGAAGTGGCTTAGAATTTGTGACAGTACGTGTAAGAAGTATGGTAAAATGCGTGACACATGGGGGTAGGTTAACACAATCAAAAAACTTGTGGACGTCATATTTGAATTGCCCCTGGTGGTAAATGGGTATGGCGTACCGGTTGTCCTTCAATCTGTTGAAACACCATCAACCATGATAAGCACAAGACACAACAAAGCCAGCGACTATTACACGTATTGCAAACGTACATATACCTACATGCTGCACACAATATGGTTTGGGGCAAAATTATAGAGCCACTTTGGCTTCACTCGTCTCAGAATATGCTATGCCACCCTACACAAACAAAGCACCCGCCGGAGGGATGTTATTCTTCGAAAATAGCCGGACTAGAAACACACGACGCACAGCTGCAACATGCCGTCTCGCTTTGCTGTGCGTGAACCTCTATCCGTTGAGTGAGGATTATATAACTTTATCAAATCTATTTATCATTCTGCCTCTTGTTTTTAATCGTCGCCTGCGGTGACTGCGTCAGTGGCCAAAATGGTCCTCTCTGTGTAGCTTTCAGAGAGTAACGGAAGAATTAAGGGAAAACGAAGAGTGTTTTCCTTTGAACGCAGATCGTAAGAAAAATGGTGTGAACGGGAACCATTTGTTTTGTTTTCTCAACATCTCTTTTCTGGCGAGCTCCAAATGACCAAAACCCGAAAGAATGGACCACGCTCGCAGCCATACGGGGTAGCCATCACACCGCAGAAAATTAATGGATTTTGCTTTTGGTGGCGGCTAATTTCCTCTTGGACGCCTTCGTCGATAAAAGAAACCGAGATGGCTGCCGTTTTTTTTTTTTTTTGACGAGGGATCCGGAAGGTGGGTTTGAAGTATCGAGCCCCGGTGGGAATTGAAAAGGTCAGGCAGCAATGGAGAGGTTTATCGCCGAAAATTTACATAATTGTCAAACTCTTGACAAATGTCGCAACTCTGACAAAGTGTTTTGGAAATCTTTTATGTTTTTGTTGACGTTTTGCGGTGGCAACAAGAGCTGAATCGGTAGAGAAATCATGCCACTTGATCACAATAGACTGCCAGACGGCATCAGATGCCGTTATTCAATTGGCGACTTGAAAAGGGAAAATTGACACTTTGGAAACAATACCTACTACCGTCAAAAGCACTTTGCACTTGAGTGGAGACATGAACTCGAAAAGGATTGATATTTGCGAATGCCTTTTGTTTAATTGGTGGTGTTTTCAATTTTGGTATAAAAATAGAAGGTTTTTTTTTTGTAGATTCGGGTTCTTTTTTTTTCTTCGATTTGTTTTTCGTCGATTATGTTTTCCGTGGTGAGCACCAATGCTACCAATTTGTGTGCTGCCGTCTGCTGGTCGCCTCTAAAAGTACCATGTACCAGTCAATACTGCTTGAGCCGTCTACAGCGCTGCCATTTATACAGATTTATCTGTATTATACAGATTTTTTAATCTTAATACAGACCCGATACAGAATACAGATTTATCACAGATTTTTAAATTACAATACAGATTTATACAGATTTTTATAAAATGAATGTTATGGTGTTTTTGACAGCATTCACAACAAGAGGACCAACCGCTTTCGGATTCATATGGAGCTGGTAGTAAACGATTTGAGATTGTATGGGGATTTACACACAAATGATGTAATTAATTGTATTCATCTATATTAAAAATATCAAATAGTAATGAACTCGTGCACTTTTTTGCATTTAAAACTGCTTATCAGGAAGATAATGAATAGAAACTAAAATCTCCATACATTTTCAAACGGCTTCATATCACTCTTATAAATAAGTACGGACGATATCACAAATGGCGCAATTATATCCCGTATGGTTAGTACGATAGCCCGAATAGGTGGTTAAGCACTTTTTATGGTTATTTTGTATGCACTGTATTTGTAAAACAACAAAACATGATTAATTAAGAAAAAAAAATCGTCAATACAGAAAATACAGATTTTTTAATAGAGTGGATACAGATTTTTTATAAAACCACCTGGCAGCTCTGCGTCTAGCAGCTGGCTCTGCAAGTATCATTTTCAGGCAACACCCACTGGTAGTTGATTTGTTTACACCTGTCATGAACTTGTTTTACGCTAAGAGGAAGAGGTGACAATTGGCTTCTTCCTCTTTTATTTCTATCTCTATCTCTATCTTTATCTGTCTCTATCTCTATCTTACGCACATGAAATCGGCCAATCAGGAGCTGGTTCACGTTTGACAGAAAAGTGGTTCATTTTCGCCCCCGTATTGTCACCTCTTCTCTTAGGTTTTACGTTTTGCATATTGATTACTCTACGCGAAACTGCACCAGTGCATGCGAAACCTACACGGTAAGAAAAAAGTACCCAAAATTAAGTTCTTTTCACTCATCTCGACACTATAGTGCAGGAACCCAAAAGTAGGTAAAGCGGGCCAAAGTAGTTTTCATTTACTAGTGTGCAATTCGTATGGAATTTTCCATCAGCTTTCTACCCAAAAGTAAGTTAGTTGTACCCAAAAGTAAGTAAACATGATTATACTCAACGTTGAGTTCCCACACTTTACTACCCCTGTTGGGTGGTTTTGCTCCTCCGTTGTTGACAACATTAGAAGGAGAAAAGGAGACAAACTAGTCAAAAGTAGGTAAAATTGAACTGACCGTTGGGTACTTTTTTCTTACCGTGTAGATTTGAAATCCAAAACCACAAAAGTGATGATGTACTAAAAAATATTCCATACGATTTGACAGGTAGCAGAACGTCATTCACATTTTAACATCATTTCCATCTGCTGGACGACCGTAACGTATATTCATCAATTGATGAATCTACGCGAAACTGCACCAGTGCATGCGACACCTAGGTTTGAAATCCAAAACCACAAAAGTGATGATGTACTAAAAAATATTCCGTACGATATTTCGAGCTTTAAAAACCAAGGAACTTTGAAGTTCATTTAATTTGTGTATCCTGGATCCTCTGCCACTACTCCACCTGTGCTTATTGGTAGGAGATGGATTGCGCAGTGATGATACATACACACGAGCATGCGTTTGGTCCTGAAAATCATAATTTTTCAAGTGTTTATTGTTTCTGTATTGCTTAGCATTGTTTTTATTGTTTTTCTATTGTACTCTTCTCTATTGTTTAACTATAAGTTTTATTGTATTTAAACATAGTCATAAAACTAATTCTACATTTATTGCGTAAGTTAAGCTTATTATTCTAGCGACGCCAGTGGTGTAGTGGTAAGCGTGATTACCTCTCACCCCAGCAGGCCTGAGTTCAATCCCAGTCGGCGGCGCCGGCATGTTCAGAAACATAACATCTCTGATCACGCATTCCTTTGGAAGAGAAGTAAAGCCGTTGGTCCCCGGTTAATAAGTTGATGGGTCGATAGGTAGGGTCCAGGTGTGGGAGCTGCCTCCCTGGCGTCGGTAGCATTGGTGCTCAGCACGGAAAACAAGATCAACGGAAAACAAATCAAAGCTTCTTCAACAATTTTTTGTATTGGTGTATATGACTCTAAAACGAATCGACATATCATTTGTACTAAAGTGCTATTTTCGAAAGTTTCTCAATATTATAAATTTACAATTAAATTTATTGCTAGCCATAAAGTTTAAACTACGCTTACAATATAGTCCATAAATTATTTTTATATTATAAACTATCATATGAATTTATCCGGGTGGTGCTCTTGTTGCTGATGGCGGTGTTGTACTGAGTTTTGCGTGTTGGAAAGATTTATGTTGCCAATGTTGTCCTCTCAAGTGTCTACTTATATTTGTTGCTGCTGCAAGTGAAACTGATAAGACAGCTAGTGAGTATGAGAACCGTCGAGATGATGTTGGAAATGGGATTACAAGGGACGGATTGTATAAAGGCTGACTAAAAGTAAATTGATAAGCCCCTCGCGCACCGCTAGCACGCCACTAGTGTTGGGAATCGAAAATCTTTAGACAGTGGTTTGTTTACATTTCTACAGAAAACAACTGGTGCAAGTTTGATCAAAGTAATCGATCGCGTTCAGAAATAACGTCAAATGGAAATCGGAAGAAGAAAAAATATTGTGCACAAACACCTGGAAAATCCGGAGTAGTCCGGTTTCAAGCTGGTTTAAGTGATGAAGATGCCGAAAACAACAGTTTGTCGAGTGCTCAAAACCTACAAGGAAACCCTGAGTGTGGACAGGAATCAGCGAACCTACGAAAAAACTGGAACCCGGGATCGTCAGCTACTGCTCTTTAGATCCGATATGTGGCCAAAAGGTACAACGCCAACTTTCAAATTGTTTAGAACATCCCTGCCAGGGAAGGATACAAGTCGTACAAAGCCAGTAAACATTCGATTCAGCATTTAAAGCAGAATTTCGTGGCCGAAAAGCGTGCAAGCCTCTTGTACGACCATGTTTTGACGAAACACAAGGGGTGCACTTTGATCGATGCCGAAACATACTTCAAACTCGATTTTAAGCAGGTTCCCGGTCAAAAGTTTTTCATCGCGACTGTACGTGGGTATGTACCGGGAAGATTCAAGTTCGTGTTTGCCGACAAGTTCGCGAAGAAGCCCATGATTTGGCAAGCGATTAGCAGTTGTGGCCTGAAAACAGAACCATTCGTCACATCCTCCACTATGAGATCCCAAGTTTGCATCGAATAATGCCTGAAAAAGCGTGTATTGCCGTTCATCCGCAAGCATAGGGGAAAAGTCATCTTTAGGCCCGATTTGGCCAGCTGCTACTTCTCCAAAGTGGTTCTGGAGTGCAATGCTGCCCCTCCCCCTCCGATTTTGTCCCCAAACTAATGAATCCTCCTAATTGCCCGGAAGTTCGACCAATCGAAAAATACTGGACAACTTCAAAGCAGCGACTTCGACGAAGGGGCCGGGCAGTCTAGGACATCCAGCAAAGTCGGGCAAAATGGAAAAAATACGATGATTCCGTGTCCGTTTCCACTGTGCGGGCGCTGATGTGGCTCCATCAAGAGGAAGATTCGAGATTTCGTTCGAACTGGAGAAATGTAACCATCTTATGCTGTAGCTTTGAAATTTGAATAAAAGTACTGTAAAGCAACCATTAACCATGCAGGTCTTTATATGGTACTAATGGGGGAAATTATTCTTAATGACTGCCTTATTGATAAAGAAATTCCTCAGGAGCCGTTGGTATTAGAATAAGTGTGTCCTTATCGATAACGCGGTTAAAAATGTAATGTGTTAATATTGATTGAATATAACTTTTCGGTACATTGTACTTACGATATCAGTAATGTTATTGAATTTATTTAACCGTAACAGCTGTTTTAAATGAAACAAACTAATGTCTTATGATTATGCTCAATCAACTGTTCAGCAGGCAACATTGGAGTTTCTTGCGCGAAGAACAAAGCACAAAAATCATGGCTACTATGTCACACTGCAGAATACAGTGTTGCCCACAAAACAGCTGCTTGATCATGCGATAAGATTATCAATCTCTCAAACAATTAATAACTATTGAAGAATCAAAGTGATTATTGACTCACAGATGGCGAGTGGGTGAAAATGGTAATGACGTTTTGATAAACGTTTGAGAAAATTTCCCATTTGAATAGATATAGAACATTTTAACAATGCAATATGGAAAAAGGCTAGTAGACAACAATCACAAATTTTGGTTTTCCCATAGTAATTTCCATTTAAACTTCAAACGGTTTGTGTCAAGTCAGTTTCTTACCAAATGAGTTCAAAATTTGGGTTAATATGGACCCGATTTGTAACCGTTTGAACACGGTCTAATGAGCTGCTCAAACAAAGCAACGCAATTTAATCTTAATATCTATTACCGGTGTTTTGTTAGAAAGCTGCTTGCAGTCACTTCACTAGATCAAATTTCCGCCGACTATGAATGGTGTCGGGAACAAGTTTCTAATTTATTCGAAATTACTGCTGGTAACAAGCAGGGCAGATATTTCTTCTCTGTTCCACTAAATTACGCCGTTACGCATTGCACCGAAAGCAGGTGAAAACACAGTGAAGATATACCATCATCATGGCTGCAACATTAACTTTAGTAAACTTCACCGTCTGTCAGCATTCTCTCCAATTCGGTGAATGGTACGTACACAGGACAAAGCAAAACATGCCGTAATGCACGAACAAGAGGAAAACTTTAGACAAAATAAAATTGCGCCAACTCACTAAATTGAAAGCGAGAAAAAGCAATTTCCAAAAGCTCCGAGAAAAACTGCCGTAACTTAAGCTAGGAATATATTCAGGTGTGCAGCAGAATGGAACACGGACTGGGCGGTATCCTTGAGGGCCAGTTTTCCATCAAGGAAAACTCCTTTTTACCTAGAAGGGAGGAACAGAATCTTAAAAAGCTCCCAGTCAAGTTCGTGGATGTAATTTAAAATGAACCAATTTTCGAAAGGGGATTCTCAGGTGAAGGTAGGCAGGATAATTTCTGGATTTCTGGTAGACTGTATTCAGCTAGACTGTCTACTGGAATGTGGTAGGGTAAATGTCGGCTTCGGCACCCATTGACTGTTTTCGGCAACCAAAATTTAAACGTTAATTTCACTATGTTTTCCCATCAACACACTTCCCTGAATGCATCCAAACGATTCTTTAGTCTTTCAGCTTCAATCTGATTGTATGTGTACGTCTGAGCAGTCCTGTTATGGCAGATTTTTCTTCAAATGAAGCATGCGTACTCTAAAATGGGGTTGATTTCAAGTTGCCGATAATAGAACAGCTGGTTAACACGCAGTTCTAATGGGAAGGTTGCCGAAGAAAACGAGGCTGCCGACAATAGTCACACTCACCTGAGAAGTTTGGAGCGTTGTAAAAACGCTTTCAAACAGTTTTGAAGAATTCTGTCGATTGGAATGGATAGAGAAGCAAGCAGCAGATGAATGTAAACCAACAGACACGTCATATATGTGCGTGACGCTGAGAAAATGCTAATAGAAGTGTGGACACTGCTTAGATTGACGAGAATACGTAAATTCCCCTATAATGAAATTGATCTTTAACATAAAGTGCAAGCAGCCAGAGGCCGTGTGCCATGGAAATTAAAGCCTTTCAGCCCATTTCGTATGTTAAATGCTAGATTCTGCTATATCTTGATCCAATTATCGTCAGAGGGTAAATGAAGTCTATAGGCTCTATTTTTGCTATAGAATGCATCATGCTGCTGAGCAGGGGGGATTAGACTGGCCCAAGTTTATATGGGAAAATAATTATATAAATTTTGTCAACGGGCTACCCCCAGACTTGATTCATTAGGTGAAGAAACCACTCTCTGAAAGCATCAGCTCATTCGGATGTTACAAAGACTGGCGCTTTTGGTTTAATGTTTATATAGGGATTTCTGTTTGAATATAAGCTCATATACATTCAAAAGCGAATACCGTAAAACGGGGTAACTTTGATAGTATTTTGAAGTACATTCTAAATATTTTTTACAACAATGAATATTTTTCAAATTTTATTTTTTTAAACAAGTGCTGGGAATCCTAGAGTCAATTCGTTGGTAACATGTTTGCCAGGAATTATTGCATTTGCACTATTTTAATTGCCGTGTGACCGAACATCAGTTCTTTGTTTCGGGGTTACTTTGATAATACTAGATGAATGTAGAAAACCATTCGAGAATCTCAAACAATTTTTATCAAAAAATAATAAGTTTGGAATGAGTATATAATTTTTTTTTTTTTTTTTTTGGTTAATTACTTTATTTGTACAGGCTCATTCGAATAAACTTTACAGAGCCAAGTTATCATTTTCTTTATACATTATAAATGTCTTAAATCTAAAATTAAAGGATTGGAACCGATTACTCGCGGTCTTCTCGAGGTTAGTGGATGACAATTGTTTGGATCGGGAGAGGGAAAAGGAGATTTGGAATATGATTTATGATTCAAAAATTTCACTATTTCTAAAACAAATACTTAATCCTATCGACGTTATATCAACTCTGTAATTATACAATTATTACAGAAACAAATCTACAAAAAAAAATACACACACACACATACAAAACACAAACTAAACACAAGGTTAATCAAACTTACAATCTATGGTTAATATTCTTCAAGAAAACATATATGAGTTGCATAAACTCCAGATCGCGTCTAGCCAAAATATCCCGAACTGGAACATTAGGCTGTCTACCTCGAGCCCGAAGGGAATCGTACAACTCGGATCTGACTCCACGGTGCTCAGCACATGACCAAATAATGTGATCTGCGTCCTGGTAACCTTGTCCACATTCACAGAGATTACTGTCCCCCAGCTCAACACGGAACAAGTGAGCGTTTAACGAGTAGTGATTGGACATGAGGCGAGACATCATACGAATGAAGTCTCGACCCACATCCAACCCCTTGAACCAAGGACACTTCGACACCTTAGGGATGATTGAATATAACCATCGTCCCAAACTCCCTTCACTCCATTTATTTTGCCAGCTGGCGAGGGACTGTTGACGATAAATGAAGAAAAATTCGTCGTAGGCGATTTGTCGATCGTAAATATCGCCTTCCATAGCGCCCACCTTTGCAAGCGAGTCCGCCTTCTCATTGCCCGGAATCGAGCAATGAGATGGGACCCATGCAAAGGTGATGACAAAAGATCTTAAAGATAAAGCACTTAGAAGCTCTCGTATTTTCATGAGAAAATACGAGGAGTGCTTTACCGGCCTCATGGAGCGAATAGCCTCGACAGAACTGAGACTATCCGTAAAAATAAAATAATGATCTGGTGCAAGTGAGGCGATCGTTTCTAGCGTATAATGTATTGCCGCCAGCTCAGCAACATATACGGAACAAGGTGCTTGAAGCATTCGAGAGGCGCTATGAAATTCGTTATAAATACCAAAACCAGCGGACGCCTCTATTAGTGATCCATCTGTGAAGAACGATCTTGCGGAATCAACTTGGCCAAACTTTGCAGCGAAAATTGACGGAGCAATCATGGAACGATGATGCTCTGGGATTCCGCGAATCTCTTGCGTCATTGATAAATCAAAATGAACAGAACTGTCGAAGTCGGAGAAGCAAACACGATAGGGATTATGCTGCGAAGGGCTGACATCCTGTGTTATGTACACGTAGTACAATGACATAAAACGAGTTTGAGGGTTTAGCTCAAGAAGCTTCTCAAAGTTTGCAATCACCAGTGGGTTCATAATTTCACAACGGGTGAGGAGCCTGAGGGATAATTCCGAAAACCGATCAGAGAGTGGCAACATGCCCGCTAACACTTCGAGACTCATCGTATGAGTCGAGTGCATGCATCCTAACGCGATACGAAGACAGCGATACTGGATCCGTTCCAGTTTGATGATGTGCGTTTTAGCCGCCGACTGGAAGCAAAAACTACCGTACTCTAAAACCGATAAAATCGTTGTCCGGTACAACGTTAGAAGATCTTGCGGATGGGCTCCCCACCACGTTCCGGTAATTGTTCGGAGAAAATTGATCCTTTGTTGGCATTTCCGCTTCAGATACTCAATGTGGGATCTCCAGGTGCATTTTGAATCGAACCAGACCCCAAGATATTTGAAGGACATAGAATGAGTGATCGGTTTACCCAAAAGTTGAAGCTTTGGTTGTGCTGGGCTATGCTTCCTAGAAAAAACGACCAACTCAGTTTTCTCCGTGGAGAATTCGATACCTAGCTGGATAGCCCAAGTAGACAAATTGTCTAAGGTATCCTGTAAGGGTCCTTGCAGGTCGGCCTCTCTGGGTCCTGTCATAGACACTACTCCGTCATCTGCAAGTTGTCTCAACGTGCAGTTGTCCCTTAGACAATTGTCAATTTCTCTGACGTAGAAATTATACAGAAGGGGGCTTAAACATGAGCCCTGGGGGAGACCCATGTAGCTAAATCGTGAAGCTGTAGAGTTTCCATGAGAAAAGCTCATATGTTTCTCTGACAGCAAATTGTACAAAAAGTTATTAATTAATGGAGAAAGGCCACAAGCGTGGAGTTTGTCTGAAAGGACTTCAACCGATACTGAATCAAAAGCCCCCTTAATATCCAAGAAGACAGAAGCCATTTGCTCTTTATTAGCAAAAGCCAACTGAATTTCAGTGGAAAGCAACGCGAGACAGTCGTTCGTTCCCTTGCCCCTACGGAAACCAAATTGAGTATCTGAGAGTAGGTGGTTCAACTCAACCCATTTGTCCAGGCGAAAAAGGATCATTTTCTCCAACAATTTTCGAATACACGATAACATCGCAATGGGACGATACGAATTGTGATCTGACGCGGGTTTTCCAGGCTTTTTAATGGCTATAACTTTCACCCGCCTCCAATCATCCGGAACAATATTAAGCTCCAGGAACTGACCAAACAAGTTCAACATGCGCCTCTTAGCGACGTCTGGGAGGTTCTTCAACAAGTTGAACTTGATTCTATCAGCCCCCGGAGCCGAATTGCCACACGAAAGGAGCGCGAGTGAGAGCTCCAGCATTGAAAAAGGCTGGCTGATCTCGTCCACCGAATTCGTCGTTTCGCGAGGAATCATCTGTGCCGGCACAGAATCAGGACATACTTTTCGCGCGAACTTGAGAATCCAACAATCGGAGTACTCCTCGCTCTCGTTGTTTGAAGACCGGTTACGCATCCTTCGCGCCGCATTCCAAAGCGTATTCATCGACGTTTCGCGCGATAATCCGTCCACGAATTGCCGCCAGTATCCGCGTTTCTTGGCTTTGATGAGGCTCTTGAGTTCGCGTTCAAGAGCCGAGTACGCTTCGAAATGTACGGGTGTTCCATGTTTCCGGAAAAGCTTAAACGCGTCGGACTTTTTACGATAAACCTCAGTGCATTGCTGGTCCCACCAAGGGGAAGGAGGTTTCCTACGGAAAGACGTTCCTGGAACCGGCCGAGTTTGAGCTTGGAGCGCGCTGTCCAAGATCAGATTGGAGAGGAAGTTATATTCCTCCAACGGTGGAAGCCCTTCTACCGACGTTAGGGCATCTTCTATCACATTCTTGAACTTTGTCCAATCGATATTACGGGTAAGATCGTACGCGACGTTAACGGGTTCCGACGGATTGAACCCACTGGCAACTGAAACTTTGATCGGCAAGTGATCACTACCGTGGGGATCTTGGATCACATTCCACGTGCAATCCAACGATAATGAGTTAGAGCAAAGTGTGAGGTCTAATCTACTTCCATTCGAGGATGGGCCAGCCAAACGTGTTACTTCTCCATTGTTAAGAATTGTCATATTAAAGCTGTCGCAGAGGTCATATATCAAAGTAGAACGGTTGTCATCATGCAGTTCCCCCCAGCCTGTACCGTGGGAATTCAAATCTCCCATAATCAACCGTGGAGCAGGAAGTACCGAACAGATATCTGAAAGTTGTTTGCGATTAACAACGGCTCTAGGAGGAATATAAACAGAAGCAATACAAAGGCTCTTACCTTTAATAATAGCCTGACATGCAACAACTTCAATACCTGGAAATTGTGGAAGATTCACTCTATAGAAGGAATGGCACTTTTTGATCCCCAAAAGTACCCCTCCTCCACGCGAATCCTCACGATCCAGTCGAATAATGTTAAAATCATAAAAAGGAAGATCGATATCTGAAGAGAGCCAAGTTTCACAAACAGCAAATGCATCACAATCATTATTGTGAATTAAAAACTTAAAAGAATCTAATTTAGGAATGAGACTTCGACAATTCCACTGTAGAACAGTGATCAAATCCCCGACCTCGTTTGGAAAATTATCCATCGAAGGAAATGATTGCTGCAATGAGGGGCCACTTCAATGTCAATTGCTTCAAGAGGGTCTTCACAGAAGGAAGCATTGCCAGAACAATGCTTTTGAGAGGATCAGAAATATTGAGGTACTTGAGAATATCGTCCACAATTTTATCAAATGAGAACAACCCGGATGAAGAAGGGGCTTCTGTTCTTAAAAATGGGCCATCAGGGGTTTTTGATGTCCCCGGGAGAGATGGAAAGTTCTGGTTATAGTCAGTTCTGCGGAAACCAGGAGGAGTTGAAACTTCCTTTTTTCCATCACTCCTTGATTTGGGCAAGCTGATTTGGGGTTCCTTATCTGCAACTTTCCGCGAACGGATGCGTTTTCGTTTCCGTGCAGAACCTTCCGGAAAACTGAAAGAAACTCCCTCCTCAGCCAAGTCAGAGTCAGACTCGTCATCAGACAAAACAGCAAAGGGATTTTTGTCGTTGGTTGATGGTGTGGCTGTTTTTAGCATTGCTGCAAAAGACTGCCTGGAACGCTCCTTAAGAGAGCGTTCTAGTTTCTCCCCGCGTTGTTTGTACGCCGGGCACGATGAGAGACCATGAGGAGTTCCCTTACAGTACACGCATTTTGGTGCAGTGACTGTGCAGGCGCCATCCTCGTGCTTCTCCCCGCATTTGGAACAGCGTGCCTTGCTGCCACAGTGAGAGGCCGTATGTCCCAACTGTTTGCAATTTTGGCAGTTCATGACCCGAGGAACAAACAAACGCACAGGTAGCCGAAGTTTTCCCAACTCGATGTAGTGAGGAAGGGCTGAACCAGAAAAGGTCACCCGAAACGAGTTTGTGGGGGTAAAGCTCTTTTTACCCTCGCTGAAAGATACTGAGTTCAGCTTCTGGACTTCCAGTATCTCAACCGTGGGAAGCAAGGGGTTCTTGAAACGGCCAACCGCTTGCTTCGCCAAGATCTCGGGGGTCAGACTCGCTTCGGTCACCACACCTTCGATCTCCACATTACGAGCTGGGATGTACACTCTATACTCGAGTGTAAAGAGCTGGGAGGCAGCAATCTCGTTAGCTTGTTTCAGGTTAGAGACGACAACGCGAAGTTTATTGTACCTCACCTTCGAGATTTCGGTCACGGCCGAGAACCGCTTCGTCAGATCATTAGTAATTTGCATTACATTCAAAGGTTTCTTTTTGGGCTGAAAGTAAACAACCCATGGGCCAGTCGAGTCTTCTGGGTAGGCTCGCAATCGGGGGCTTATCTGTCCCTGTCCATTACCAGACTGAGATGACGAAGCAGGGATGGCATCATCTGATCTCTGGGATGACAGACGTTTTCGACCCTTCTTGCTATCGCGTGGCAAAGTGGTGTCATCTTCCGACAAAACGTCCATTTCGTCTTCTGACAAAATGTCCATTTTGCCGTACTAGTGGGAGCGAAAAACGCTCTACCACTGCAACGATAATCAAAATTACTCGGACACAATACACGAGAAAAAAAAATACAAACACAGAAACACAAACTTAAAATTTAACTGATGGGAGAAAGAAAGAAACAAGAACAAAAACTTATCTGATAATCCTATACTACTACCACCGAGCGTTTACACAGCAGCAGCGGAGCGACGCGCAGCTTTGATGATCTTCGATCCGCGTGTGCGGGCGGTCTTCGTTGGTGTGTGCTTGTATGAAGCTCGGCACTCAGCTGAACACACGAGATGGATGAGCGGTTTGAATGTGGAGGCAGATGCTGACACTCGATGACGATGATCCGTGTGCACAGGTATGCGTGACCACGCACCGATGGTGCGCAAAATGGTTGGCGAATTGGAAATCGCAAAAACAATTTTCCTTCCGATGATGCCGAAAACACACTTTCTTCTCAGAAAAAAGACTCACTTTTTGATAAATTTATCGGGAATTATGCCAGGAATCACTAAGCGAGAAAAAACTGATTATTTACGTCAGATAATAGCGAGAAAACTTCCAAATTAACGGAGCGCGAAACAAGTCGACCGTACTTCTTGCTAGGACGCAGTGAGATGAGTATATAATCTGAAACATCATAAGCAATAAAAAAACAATATAGACTTTGACTATATGTTTTAGAATTACTTCTACGTGAAGTCAACGATTTACATAGTTGAAGATGCTAATTTCAAATAACAGACTGTAGTGGTAATTTTTATACGATAGATGGAGTAGATGAAAGGGCGGGGGGGACACACCCCTCACCATCCCTCTCCAAAGGGGGAGTTTGGTAAAGAGAGATAAAAAAACCGATTTGTACCTTCCTTAAAAGTTGTCCTAGCTCGCTATTCTAATATCTATATGCAATCTTCACACTGCCGTACTCTAACGGAACTTTCAACTCTATGCTTTCATCTACTCCATCTATCATATAAAAATTACCACTACAGTCTGTTATTTGAAATTAGCATCTTCAACTAAACAATATAGAATTTTTCATGACTTTATATAAAATACAATTAGCAAGTGATTGTTTGAGTGCCTTTTCCATCAGGCCAAATACAAGAAAAATTCGTTTTGCAGGTATTTGGAAAATATGTTAAACATACTACAAAAAACTCTATACGATATCTAAGCTACAGAATGGAACCAATGTTTCCAATTCGGAAATAGTGCAGAGTTTAAATGTTATAATTATATTCTGCTCTCAAAGTTATCCGCATTATCAAAGATACCCCGTTTCACGGTTCCTCAAAGAAACTAACTGGATTCAAAGTTATTACTCGTTGTTTGAACAACAAGTTCTGAACAATTTAATCAAATAAGGAACCCATGTTATGATCGAAAGAGTGTAGAGGTGTCATTTATTTATGTATTTTTACCACAATCCCCATACAAACATCAAACCAAAAGCACCAGCGCATCTTACAAGCAAGTGAGCTGAAACGTGAATGGTTTTCTCACCTAAAAACCAAAGACAGGGGTTGGCCCGTTGAAAATTAGAACTTTTATTTTTGTGGAGATTACAGGAACAAAAAGGATTAAAATTTGCTGCCGCCAAAATCCTGAACAAATTTTTTTTTATAAGATGTTTGTTTTCTTAACCCGTAAAGGACGAGATTTAGACCCCTACCCGCTTTTGAGCGATGCAAATATGTCTGTTTTTTTACGGGATTTTTTTTTTTTGCAAGTATTACCATTTGTTGTCTGTAGAATTATTTATCTGCTGCATTGAAAAATATCTGAGAGATGAAATAGGGGAAAAGTTGACTTCGGCAATACCTTAACCTATTATCGTCAGGGGGGTAAACAAAGTCCTAGAGCACTTAAATTTGGCCAATAGTTGCTCTGAAACACAATGTATCCACATGCTAAAATTGAGCTCTCAAGGACGTTGTTTACCCCCTGACGATAATAGGTTAAGGCATTGCCGAAGCCAACTTTTCCCCTATATTAAGTAGAAATGAATTTAGATGTTTTCACGATGTATGACCACGTAAATGTCAATTCCGGAAGTTATCGAACCCGGATCTATAAAGCATAGTAATAATTGTGGAAATCGTAGCATATGCAACATCACAAATCATGCTAAATAGATAGAATCAAGCCAATCAAGACCATTTGAAGTGCATCCGGTAATATTTCGCCAGTTTAACATCAGTTCCGGGTTTCTGGGTGCAAATTCCTTCAAATTTTACACAGCTTTTAAGGACCTCAATACAAACATAAAGAGCCATAAAGAGTAAATATTTGTGACCCACCAGTACTCCAAAACAAGTGACGGTCTTACCCCAAAAAAGCATATTTTTTGAAAATCATACACGCAAACCAAAAATCTATTACAATAAATGTTAGTTCCGTTTCCTATCATCCTCTGTTCATGAACATCGCAACGAATGTTAGGAATTGACCATGCAAGCGATGTAATGGTTTTTTGTCTTTTTTTATTTCGTGTTAGTGTGGATATTTCGACTATACCAGTAAGATTGTAGAACGACGCACGTTGTAGAACATTGTAGAACAACGCACACACTTGCCTCGAATGCCTCTATTACAATGAATGTTAGTTCCGTAATGGTTTTTTGTCTTTTTCATTTCGTGTTCTATCTACGCTTTCGACTATACCAGTAAGCTTGTAGAACGACGCACATTGTAGAACATTGTAGAACGACGCACACACTTGTCTCGAATCTCTCCTGCAGAAAAAGCATACGAAGTCGAGCATGCGAAAAAATGAGCGCTTCATGTTTGCTTTTAGGCTGTCCATTTTCATAAGCATAGAGAGAGCAGTAGAGAAAGCACAGGTCTGATAGTCGCAACGTCCGAGGTTCGAGTCCAGTCGGCAACCTTTTTCTATTTTTTTCGACATAATTAATTTCACACACTAATACACTCCACATTTTTCGGTCTCCAATTTTCTTACATCGGACCGCAGCTAGGTATATCGCATCCTCGGTTCATGCGGTCTCCACTTACATCCTCTGATGATGAATCCCACATAATTGTAAGCGAATCTTACATCCACCGGTTGGGTGTAATTAACAACATATAGGGAAAATTGCTCTAATGTTGACTTATGGATCAATCGCTAAAAATCTGCTATTTATCAATTTTATCTAGATGAATGTGTCATTGGGACGGTACTAATGGATATTTTTGGTCACTATTGAAAATTTAGGGGCATTTAGGCTGACATTACATCCATTTCCCCTAACTGATAAAAATTATCAATAATCGAATGATCGATGATGAGATAAAGTTAATATGGTAATATACAGTCAAGATTCCTATAGGGATCGCACTAAAGGAACCGGCATTAACGAATACACGTAGAATATGGGATTAGAGCTTTTTGGGGACAAACACTTATTGCAAGGTATTTTGAATGGATGACTTCCTGGTGTCTTCTGAAAAGTTATTAACAAGATAGATGACCTCCTTTTGGGACAATTTTGCATCCGGCAAGCCAGAATTTGGTCCTCCGGAAGACCCGGAACATGCGTAGAAGTGCAGCAAACCAAAAATCTATTACAATGAATGTTAGTTCCGTTTCCTATCATCCTCGGTTCATGAACATCGCAGCGAATGTTAGAAGTTGACCATGCAGGCGATGTAATGTTTTTTTGTCTTTTTCATTTCGTGTTCTATCTACGCTTTCGACTATACCAGTAAGCTTGTAGAACGACGCACATTGTAGAACATTGTAGAACAACGCACACACTTGCCTCGAATCTCTCCAGCAGAAAAAGCATACGAAGTCGAGTATGCAAGAAAATGAGCGCTTCGTGTTTGCTTTTAGGCTGTCCATATTCAGTAGCATGGAGAGAGCAGTGGAGAAAGCACAAGTCTGATAATCGCAACGTTCGTGGTTCGAGTCCAGTCAGCAGTCTGTTTCCTATTTTTTTTTCGACATAACTAATTTACCTCACTAATACACTCTACATTTTTCGGTCTCCAATTTTCTTGCATTGGACCGCAGCTAGGTATAACGCATCCTCGGTTCATGCGGTCTCCACTAACATCCTCTGATGATGAATCCCACATAATTGTAAGCGAATCTTACATCCCCCCGGTTGGGTGTATATTACAATTATGAGTGCTCTAAAAGCGGTGAGTAACCAGGCCCAAATTTACCATAACAGTACTGATCCTCCTCCACTTTATTTTTCTGGAGGTACATTCCTATGTTTTTAGGTGGCTCTCTTTGCATATAAAGTTAAAAAGAACAGCCTATGATTAATGAAGGATAAATTCATTATATCTAATTATTTGGACAGAAAATTGATGATCCTTTAGCTTAAAGCAAAGGGGAATTGGTATTCTAAGAAACAGTTCATTCTGTGGAATGGTTTTCAGGCGAATGACCTTCTGGCAAGTAGTTTTCGGGAAAATGTAATAGAACCGTTGAAATGTTGATGCATTACACGTCACGTGTTGTTTTAATTTTATGAGTTCAAAATATTGTGAAATTTTAAATTAGAATTACAATTTTAAAAGTCATCGGTGATAAATACTTCCTTAGCTCTATGTGATCCAAAATCTTAAAACCTTAATAAAAATATGAATATCTAAAGCCCGTCATGATTTGAAAGATTTATGATTTAATTTATGATACATATGGCTGTGCATAAGCAAGGAAATCAAATATGCTCTGGTTAACACCATCGGAGTAGAATGATGGAAACAAGACGGTCAATTACCCGCATTGTAAATTCAAGAGAGATCTTATCTGGCTTGTTGAGCATCGCAGAACTTAACTATGTACATTAAAACATTTCCTTCGACTCGTAACGAGTAGACGTCCGAAAATTTTGGCACTTCACAGAACATTTGGCAGATTCAAATAGTCCCTTGAAACAGGCGAGGTATATTGAATCAGAATAAATTGTGTCTCTCAAATCTTGTCCAGCCCTGTAACGAGATCCGAAGCGTTATCATGGGACCACTTTGTCAATATAGCGAATCTGTTTCTCATCGAGTTTCTGCCTGAGATTTCCAAGACGTCCGTATCGACATGCATTCACAAATCCAGTGTCGTTGTTGTTCCTATCTTGCAAGCGATCCGAAATACGATACGAGACGGACTTCCCCCTGGTGGTGTAGCTCTGAGGGAACAAACCAGCATACCGACCCATGAGGGAAGAGTAAATAAATCAGTAAATCTCTTTGATCAAAATTTCAAATTTATTGCTCCACCAGCAGCGAAATTCCTTTTCGGGGTAGCTTGTCGGTGTCGGTGCTGCTACTTCTCGAAACGGTGGTTTGTGTTCGCCGTAAACTAAACTGTGCTGGTTTTTCTTCTGTACGGTTCGAAGTCTCAAGTAAAAGGAGACGAAGGAGTTTGTGAAATGTGCTCGTTTTTGGTACGGTAAATCGATTTACCTTAGTTCGTTCTCTTATTTGCTTCAATCAGCATACATTAAATTGCACATTCAAGTAATGTCATTCTTACTGAAAACTTTTTCTTTTGGCTTTAGTACGTCCCTGCTGGAACTTTATGCCGGCTCTTAACTTAGTGTTCTTAGGCCACTTTCACAGTTGTTAATTGGGACTGGGACTAGGACTTACTGGGATTTTATGCCAACTCTCAACTTAGTGTTCCACAGTTGATAATTGTAGCTTTCTCTGCCTATATCATTTTTGCATTTGTATATATTGTGTGACAAGTGCAATCATATTTCGAAAGCTGAGAAATTTTTCATCCCGAAAAATTCTTAGACCAGACTGGGAATCGAGCCCAGTTGCGCTATACAGTATAGTTGCGCTGACTGAGCTAACGGAGGTCCCACTCAACAGTGTATTGGCTGAATTTGGATGGAATTGATGTGCATTTGATGTTTTATGAAAATTGTATTCTTGAGGAGCTGAACAAGAGCTTAGGATTTAGCACACATTGAGCTTGAAGCCGCAGATAGCCTAGTCAGTTAAGGCAAGGTATTACTCAAGGAAATCTTTCGAGTTTGAAATTGTCTTGACTCTACAGGGTGTCGAAAATCATTGTGCTTGCCAGAAAATATATAAACTTTTACATTGGTTGAAGTTGAGCACACTAAATTAAAAGCTCTTGTAAGAGCGTCAAAGCCAGCAAGAAGATTGAATTTTCACATTAGTCTGGGTAGTATTCTGAGCTGTATAGTCGTACTTCCCAACAAACAATTTTAGATGCAGAACAGCTTAAGGTGTGCTCTAAGGAAACCTTAGCGTGAAACTTCAAAGGCACAAATGTCAGCTTCCACAAAACATACAAATTTGAAATTGCTACTCTCTGTTTGTAGTAGCACAGACCCCAGAGCCTATAAAACCTCGATATTATCATCAATTCAGCATCAGGCAATAAAGTTCCATCGATCTATGTATAAAACCAACATGACACGTTCTTCAGCGCTATATTTGTGTAAAATGAAAATAATCATTTTGTATTTGATCTTTAAAATCATCCCAGCAAGACGAATATTAATATTGAACAGAGGCGATAATAAACATTCAGCCATGAATAAAGAAAAATACTCAGAGGTATCCTTGATCAAGAGAATGCTGTTGTGTCGAAATTCAAATTCAAGCAGGTAGTTGGTCTATCTGTTAAGGCCGTCTGCATTTTCAACTAAGTAGTAGAAACGATTTCTATCAGCACTGGCTGCAGCTAAAATTATTTGTTGGGCTACAACTTCACACTTCATTTCTTTTTGTTGTTGTAGGGATCTTAACTTTATTATTTTGTACATTATAGATTTCCCCTTTTTGGGCACAGATGTAGATCGTGCAATTTTATGGATATTTATGAAAAACTACTGGGATATGGAGAGTTTTTTTTTTAAAGTTGGATTAGAATTGCCACATTGCCTACCACTGGAACAATTGTGACAAGCAGCACGCTTCTGATGCCTGCAAATTAATTGAGGACGCAGATCCCAAATGTGCCAATTGTGGAGCAGCACACCGGGCAATTCACGCTTCTAGTATTATTTACCGTCAAAGTCATTAAAAAATTATATACATATAAATTATTTTTACGTAGCTACGTGAACGGCATGTGATTTTTAACGGCGTAGAAATTTACATAAGTTTTTCGAACAGTGACCAAGTGGACCGATTTTTGAGAGATTTTAGACTACCTCAACCCCCAGCACGAACAACCATCCATGCATATTATTTTTTTAATGTGTATGGACCGCAGACCATCATCAAACCCTGCCCTCCTTCTAAATTGTCCACGTGATTTATGATCAGCCCTTTTCCCCCAGGACTAAAAGGCTCAAACCCCTAGTATGCAGTTTCAATGTTAAACATAAAAGTTTTACTAATACTCAAGACAACGTGCTTTCTTATTCTTGGAGCAGAAAATTAATTAATTGACTTCTATTTCTACTGCAAAGGCCACGGAAGCCCCACATAAACATTAAGGGACTAGCCGGCGCCATACCCTGGATCGACAAGTAAAGCCATCGCCAAGTCCAAAACGACAAATCATCGCAACCAAACACTAGCATATATATCTGAATCATCTTGTTCCCCTGTCTCGATTTATTCATCTTCGTAAATCCGCAGCTTCTCGCTTCAAATGCAATAACATAATCATCGGATCGTCGAAATGAGATTTCTAAACCCGTTCGTCTACCACATTCTATGGTCCTCGGAAATAGTTTCGAAAGTATTCAACCGTTTTAAAGATAATTTAAATTTTCCCAATCTCAACATTCCCCCCTTTGAAATTATTTAATATTCCATCGTAAAGGCAGCGAGCATATACCTCCCCACAGATATCCTGCTTCTGCGGCGCTCGGCGCACAATCTGCAATTCAAACGATCTGATTCCTTTGTCATTGGAAAGTGCCGAGAGCTGTTTGAACTTTCTCTCAACTTTTGTGGCGCGAGAAATCGCGACGTGCCCCATCCGCTCACGATCACGGTTCCATATCTTGCTTTATATCTACCGAGTTACCATGATGAACTCGTCATAGAAAATCAAGGATATGATTGACCTATGCATAGTTAAATTATCCCCATACTCTGAAATCTTACATTTTTCCAATACTTAGGGGTTGGGAAAATAATCGGGACAGGTAACTTTAAAGTGACATAGTTCTGTTAATAATTAATAGTTATTCTATAAATCGATAATTCTATAACTCGATTGTCCCTTCAATATCGAGTTACAGAGAGTTCACTAGCATTTCAGTGAAATAGTTATGAAATGCCACATCGAGCGTTTGTTCCCTGCATCTTTTATCAACTGATTAAGTGAACACACTTGACTTTTTTAATTTCGTGCATTTCGTGACCGCACATCCATCTTTTTTTTAAGAAAACGGGGTGTTTCTGTGGATTTTTACAATAAACGTTTGAAAATTTGCGTTAAAAACATTCTGCATTTCTGTATTATGTTTTATTTTAAGAATCTTTTCATTTGAACTGAATCGAGTGTGTTTTATTCATTCTAACAAATTTCAAATATTCGATAAGCAGTCTAACTAAAAGTCGATTTTTACTCGTATTTCGTCTACTACTTGCAGACTTCATCAGTACCAAGTACTCAACACCACTTGACACTGATGAATTCTGCAAGCAGTAGACGAAATACGCGTATCTGTCAAAAGATAAGCAATTATAACGGAATTAAAAGGAAATAAACCAACCCACTCAAAGCTCTTCATAAAGGGATTCCGTTAAGAGGATTGACAAATTTAAAAGATTTTAACTGCTTTTTATTTGAGGTGTACCCCGTTTTCATGCAAAAATGGGTTTACTTTTTTGAGTTGTGGCCATATTGCATGAATAAACAACATGCTAAAGGATAACTAAAATGCATATTTGTATGGGCAACATAGGCACAACCAGGCATAGAACATGATTTACATTCATACAATAATTTGCTTCTAACTTTTTTCATTAATAGGATTCCGTAAAATGATGCTTGAAGTTTTTGTAGATTTTGATATCAACTAAAATTTTTGTCAGTAACTCAAACGTGTATCTCTTATACATGATGATGAACATGAACAGAACCCACCATTGTTTTTCAGTGAATGTAAATTACATTAACTGAAAAATAATAACAAGTTCTACCCGCTCTAGTTCGTCATGTATAAGAGGTACAGATTTGAGTTTTTGACAAAAGTTTTACGAAGTATCAAACTCTTCAAAAGCTACAAACATCATTTTACGGAATTCTGTTGATGGAAAAAGTTAGAGGCAAATGAATGTAAATGAATACACGAAATGAATGTAAATGATTTGCCGTGCTTGGGCACAACTCAACATGTGCCTTTGATGCTACTTCATTTTTGGCTGTTTGAAAAAGTAGCAAATGCATATATATATCATTATTGTTTTCACAAATTTCAAAAATGGGCTTTTGCTTTTTGAAACTTTACACTATTTTCCGTTATTTGTCATCATAATCTCATAAATAAAAAAATTCGTTACATTGACAGTGTTTTTTGTTACTTCAAACGCGAAGTTTACGATTTTCAGAGTTGGTTAGAAATGCTTTACTAATATCAACATGAAACTTTAATGAGATAATGTATTAACTAGAGAAAGTTCTGGAGAGAAGAGCTGAAATTGAGCGAAGGGCGACTATAATAGTCAAACGCACACTCTTTTACCTAACTCATGCATTAATGGATGATGGGACTGAAGTTTTTCTGCCTGTGGAATTGCATTTCGCACGAAGAACAACTGTACCCGAACAGTGGCGGTGTTCACTCAGCACAGTGTGCCAAAAACACAGCAGAGCGCACCATGGCACACTCATTGGCACTGTTTGACACCCATGCTTGGCATACACAGTTTTGGTCACGAACTGCTTATTTGCTAATAACTTTGCACACAGTTGACGAAACATAGTTCTCTTTGAACCAGTATATAGAATAGGGTTTAAGCTTGTTATAGATACATAAAAAAATGATTTTAATTCTAGTAATAAACTGTATTTGTTTTTGCGTTGTAAAATAAAGTGAGAAATGCTCGCTAAACATCTAGGACTTTAAGTGTAAAAATTCATTGGTGTTGATTCAAATGTTAATATTTACCTGCTCTTTGCATATCTTAAGTAAGCTATGATCCTAATATATCAATTACTTAAAAAAACAAATTTCAACAGCAAGGTGAAAAGATATGAACAAGTGAGCAGTTGTACAACTGTGCATGCAAAGCATGTTGACACCCATGGTACATAACTTTTATGATCTCTAAAGTAACTGGCAACACTGCACTATATCTGCACCTGCGCAGTGCGGATGTGTCAAAATTTGATTGTCGACACGAACAATGTTTAGTATCCGCCACAGATAATTTCGCTGGAGCCTCCAACTCACCCTTACTGCCGCAACCAGAGCAAAGGAAGATCCGACATTATGACGACGACCGGGTGGTTCGTTTCCTAAGCAGACTTTCGTCACTGATGTTGCTGCTACCGCCTCTGACGGTTACTTTTGCTCGACCACCAACGCAACTACTGCTACTGGACGGATCGTGCTAAAGTGCTCCTTCCGGTCGTTCCATCCCCTGGTCGTCAGCAGCAGCACCAGCACCGTCAATCTCATCCTTATCGTCAGCATCACCATCCAACACCACCAGCAGTATCTCACTATCTTCTGGTAGTAATAAAGCCCCTGTTGTTGATTGTTGGTCAATCCGATCGCCATCGATGAGACTGATGCACGTTCCGTCCGATACCCTCAGATACAGACTGGTGAGGCCGGTGGAAAGAATATTAATCTCTCTGCTGCCGGAGGTATGTTCAGACCAATCTCATCATCGTGCGACAGAGGACAAATATCATCGTCCAGCATCTCGTCGGGATCCATGAACGAATCATCCATATGGACATGCTCATCGCCATCATCCACCATCGAAAGGCTAGGTGGTGGTATAATATTTGCTGCACTTTCCGTGGATCAACTCTTCATCGCACTGTGGCATACGGTAGACGGAACTGGGCCGATCCGAGTGTTACGCAGCAGCAGTATTCTTGATGGCCTGCCCAAGCGAATTGTCCACCATTCTGGTCACGCTATTGTACGTCAACGTCAGATTCTGATCCTTATCCTCCTCCTCCAGGTTGTTGTACGATGAATCCGGATCCCGACTTACCCAGATGCAGTAGACCTTCCTCCCGCAGCATCTGTTTCGAAATGGTGTACAGTGTGTCAATCACGTTGCCATTGTAGTAAATCACTTCCACGAGATACTTCCATCCGAATAGAACGACCAGCGTGGTCCACACGGAATCGGAAACGTTCCAACAGTTCAATGTCGTTTCTGTTGATCTGCTCGTACGGTTTGGCATATCAAAACAAAAACCTTCGAACTGTCAAAATACCGGGTTGCTAAACATACAATTATTCACAAACAATTAATTAATTTAGCTTTATTTAGGAGGCTTTCAGCCTTAGGCTGGTTCGCCTCCGATTCCTTCACAAACAAAGTCAGTCCAATGATTGGCACTCTCGGCACAGCACGGCACACTGAGAAAAATGTAGGCGCAAAATAAGTGTTTAGTGATCACCCCAAAAAACACACAATGATTTACTGAACATTTCAGCTGATTTCATGGTACTTATTAACCTTTCTACAGCAGCGTTTCCGATGATATATGGTACAATTACACTTCAAAATGGTGCAAAGCGGTGCATACTAAGGAGCATTTTCAAATGCTTAATGTACAGTTTTCTCTATTTTAGGTAGCGTACTTTAAATATTTACTGAGCATTTTAAAAAATTTAACGTATTTTGATCAATCGTTTAAGGAGCAACCCGATCTATTTTAAGGAGATTTTTTTTTTTTACTTATTAAGGATGATTTCATCTGTTTTATTGAGCAAAAAGAGGGCTGCCATTTTTGTGTGATTGTTTTGATCAAAATGAGCGCAAAATTTCATCTCAACCGAGGGGGTAGCAAAACCACAATATTACCTTGAATACGGGAGGTATTCATTGGATGAAAGGGACCGTGAAAGAGGACACTAAAATAGAAAGTTTTTCTTCCGGCAGTTTCATCTTAATATTCATCTTTGGTAGAAAACTGCTTTCGGGAAGCCTTTCCTCCGGTCCGCATATCGTGTCTGTTGACCTGCTGTGTGTTGAACGAAATGAATGGAAATGTGGCTTCGGCTTGTTTCTTTGGTACCAACTATGTAATGGCTCTGTTAGAGAAGGACACCTTGTGGTCTAAGCAAAAGAGAAATTGTGATACTTCCAATTTTCGTTACATTTCTTAGTTGCTTCACTATTTTCCAAGGGGTTAACTCTATCTACGCTGCAGGAAAGATTGTGTTTTGATTGTGATTGTAGATGCGATAAATGAAAGAAAATTGATTCGTTAGTGTGAGATTTTTTGAGCATCTAGAATTGAGATTTCGATGTGTTGAACCCTCGCTATTTTCACTCGTTGTTCTATATGCCGCTGAATAAATTCTGCGTCGAATGTTTTATTGCACCCCATATTTCACATTAATGTTTGGAGAAAATATACGTTTGAAAACACCCCCTTTTTTCGTTACATGTCTCATTTTCGATGGCTTAATGTGACTCCCAGTATAGCAAAGAAAGTCGTAGTTCTACGTAAAAAATGCTCCATTTGCAAAATAAAAGCATGTTAAGATTGCCTTCGTATACCTCCCCGTAGAAAATTTTGATATCATATTTATTCTATTCTCCATGGGAGCCAACTTTGAGTTTTCAGTTGCAGATCTTAAGACAAAAATGTGTCAATTTGTATTTAAAATGACTTATCTCATTATTTTCTACTTTCTAAATGTTGTACATCTGGGATGACACACAGTTTTTTTGTTGTTTTGTGAAGCTTTTCGCGTTGTCACGAGGACCTTCTGCGAATAGTTTTAGTTCAGTACTTCAAAATTTCAACCGTTTCAACAGCATGCACCGATGAATTTGAGTTCATTAACTCGAGAAAAAGTGACACATGCTGCGGGCAATGTTTACTAATCATGAACACAAAATGTTCATTATTTATTATTCATGAACATTTAGGGTTGATGATTAGTAAACATTTCCCGCAGCTTGTGTCATTTTTTCTCGAGTGAGTGAACTCAAATCCATTCGTGCACTCGTCAATTGGCTGTCAGTGACAATTGCCAAATCTGACGCCTAATGACGCCTGATGCTAATTTTTCTCTCAATTGGTAATATCAACCGTACTAATCGATAGACGTCACTAAAGTCATGTAAATTTCGGTTCCCTGAGACCGACACATGTAAGCGGGCCTTTTGACATAAGAATCAGTTGAAAGAAACAAGAAAATCAATTCAATCAAACGTTCTCTTCGTCGACTAGCTGATGTTTCGTTTTGAGAACACTTAATTTTACATGAAATGTTTGTTTACGTTCTATGATGTATGTCCAATATGGATTACGTCTCGTGTAAAAGTAGTTATTTCTAAGTGTGTACTTGTTCGTACCATATTGTTACTGTTCCTCTGCACTGTGATGTCTCTTCTTTATAATGTGAATACAATAAATCCACAATATCACAACGTACAAAATCGGGCGCGATGAAGTGCCCAGTCGTTGAGCATCTACGATTCACACGAGCGGACTTTACTTCCCTGCAGATAAACAGAAAAACTTGAAGTGTTGAGTAAGAAAATTGCTACATACGTCGTCGATGGCGCATTTGCCTCATTAGGGGCTGTTCATTAACTACGTAGGCAGTTTTTTGGGATTCTGGACCCCCCTGCGTAGACAATTGTCCATACAATATTTTTAAAATTTGTATGGGCCGTAGATAGTTGTCACCCCCCCCCCCCCCATACACTGTCTACGTAGTTTATGAACAACCCCTTAGAAGTGTGTGTTCTGCTAACTGTTGATGCATCTTAGTTGAATCAAGTCGACTCCATCTCAAGGGATCGAATTGAGAATTCATATGGTATCCAATTATGAACTGAAATTAGTGTCTAAGCTGTCTCCCGTAAACATTTTTCATACGTTTTCCATACTCACGGTCGCGATGCATATGGAAAATGGTAAATGAACGGATGCTCGCCGCGGTAGGATCTGTTATGTACGATGTTTTTTTATTTTTACTTTGAGCTTTCGCGAAGCACCGGATTAAGCCAGCGCACATCGCGGACGACGGGGTTGCCACTTTTAAGTTGTAGAGAGTTTTTTTCCTACCGTATGGGGGGGGGGAGGTCTAGACCCTCATACTAAGCTATCTTGAGAATAATATCGAAGAGATTCATCGCAATAATATGCGCTGGTAGCTATTCTCTATTTCCTAATTATTTACTGCATATTCCTATTGTGGTCTTAACTCCTACTGATCTGAAAGGTCCCTATTCCCTGCTCTGTGAATTAAATGTTTCCATATGTCTTAACCATCAGCGTTAGCAAGTTTTATCATGTTGATGAATCCACGATACCAATGCAGCTATGTTTTGAAATATGATCGTTGCCTATGAGTAGACGAGCCCTCAAAGGATACGTTATGCAACGTTCGTGAGCATGATTCGAAAGAACGCGTTTTGCTGATATGAATATTTGGTTAACTGAACTACGATAATTATGTGTTTAGTTGAGCGATACAATTGAAATGATATTGAAATACTGTATAGAGCAATTACGATTAATTCCCTACAAGGGTTGATGTTAGGCTTTGGGGTTGTTAAACTTTCCATGTGAGCAAATCCACGCCAACTATCGAATTATACCCTCTCCATGCAACTTTACACAATTATTCGGTATGGTAATATACCATGTTTGTGTCGAAATTCGGCCAATTTGACTAGTGCCTAACTTTTCATACGGTTGTATTCAATATGTTACAATAAATCGGCGTGAAAACGGCTTTTCTAATCGTAATGATGTCTGAGGCAAAACTGTAAAAAACTGAATTGCTGAATTCATGCAAATTTCGGTCAAAATATTTAAAAAAAACTGTCTAAAACATTAACAGGAAAAAGTGCCTTTTAAGATTTCTAAACTAATGTTTATTTGAAAGCTCATCAAAAATACTATCTTTTTGATATTCGCCACAATGCCAAGTGAAACAATAGGGAGCATCATTAGCGACTCAAGCGATACATAATATAACATTTGATGAACTATCTCTAATTCTTCCTCTACCAAACAGTGCTGAATCCCAACAATGAATAAACCTAACCATAGTAGGAGGTAAACAGTCGCCTATCAACACCAGGGAGGGAAAGTGAAAAAGCACAATGTTATATAGCCCATCTAGCGCCTTAGCCGCATCTACCCATTCTTACCATCGATTGAGAGTGGAACTCTTTGGCGACAAAAGGCACTCCGACTTTAGCACACTTGGATTTTCGCGAGTCGCTACTCAATACCACCACCACCAACCGACGTCAGGCAGAAAAGAAAGTCACTGTTGATATGTATGTAGATATGTTTCACTCGTCAATATGTAGAGGGACGCAACGGGAACAGAAGAGACCTTCACCAAAGTATACCTAAACAAAAGGGAAATCAAGTAGGAAGGAAATGTGTAAAACTTATGAATAGGACCTTTTATCTGTCAAAAGCAGAGCTTCTGAGCAGCCTTTCTACTCCTTCGCAATTTTCGCTTTCTTTTTTGAGTCTCAATTTCATCACCATCATTCGTATCGACATGGATGGGTGGATTGATGTCTCACTGACTGACTTCAGCATCACTGCCAGCCTTACCTTTCCGGTTCCAGTTTTACCAGGTTATATGAAGGTTTTATTTTATTATTTTTATATGAATATGCGCTGCACACATATTCCGCTTCTATTCGGGAACATTGAGGCCTATTTTATGCCTTTCTATCGGTTTTTTTCACTTCACCCGCATCATCTCAACGATGTATAGCCGTTGACATGCATGGTGATGATATTGGTACTGGTTCATGTTCGTGACGGATTTGGCGAAAGTAGCGCTCTCCGAGCTGCCAATCGCTGTCTAGTGAATATCGTCAGTATGCATGTAGCATAAATAGCAGCATTATTTATTCCATCACGGTGAAGCTTCTTCTCAAGTGTACGCTCTGATCTATGACAGGATAATCTAACTAATTAGCAGCTGTCATGTGAAATAGATTCAATGGATAAATGGAATTTTGTTGTTTGCGATAATTATAAGTTGCACGACCCCATGGGATACAGCTATTGAAAGTAAATAAATTACGCTTTCCATCAAGATTCCACATTTAGTTTAGACTAGCGAGTAAAATGTGTTGACAAAATTAAACAAGTTGAGTAATCAGCACTTTAAAAAAAATCAATTGAAGGTTTCCGATTCAAAATGCGGTCACGCAGTATGTCAACTAGGAACTTATAATTGAAAACAAAACTGAAAATTAATTATTTAAGATTTAGATCACTGGGGTAAGGGTTGTTAACGTTCGTTACCATTTATAACACTTAAAACAATATAAAGTTTGAAAAAGAGATTGTTCCTGAACTACACAGACAGTTTTAGAGTGATTTTAGATCCCAGGAAAGCATCTACATGGTTTGTGGTCCAATCTTTTATATAATGTGGCTGGGGATAAAAGTAGGTCGCGCTAAAAAAGTGTTATTTGCTACTTTTATTATGATTTGCGAATTTTGCGGCCCTGAAACTTCCGAAGGAAGGCGTGACCAAAGATATTATGCCTCTCAGAACATCCCGGGGGCGCCGACTGGGATTGAACCCAGGCCGGCTGGGGTGAGAGATATTCACGCTTACCACTACACCACCGGCGCCGCTTAATATTAATCTTCAACAACGAAAAAACAAGGTTCAATTGCGTTAGCTTTGCGGAGCCGTAATTCAATATATATTAACAATATTTTTATGACTAAAGTTAGTAGAACGGGAGCCGATTACTCGCGGCTTACTCCAGGTTAAGGGCTATAAACTAAACACATTGAACGTGGACTTGGAACAAGGTAAATGGGGGTTAATTGTCGTTTAATCTCCGTTGCTGTTGCATCGGTGGATGAACGTGAAAGAAGCACTGCAATTTTCTGAATCTTTAAAGGAGAATGGACGATTGATGGAACAACTGAAACAAAACACAAAAAGGATCTATCTTGGAAGAATGATAAGAGGAGACAGTTTGTAAATTGTAAATTGTTTGTAAATTATCAAATCGATTCGTTTTATAAAAGTGTAAATCAACTTCATATATTCGAGATAGTGGCCAGTACAAGACCAAGCAACATGTTCAATGAAGTGGTATACGTCATTACAGAAGCATAGACTGTTGTGTGAGAGCCCAATTCGATAGAGATGTGAGTCTAACCTTTTAAACCATGGTTTGTTAGACACCTGTGCAAGAACAGAATGTAGCCAGCTTCCTAAATCCCCATCATTCCACTTTTGTTGCCAATTAGTGAGGACTTGCTGACGAGCAATTGAGAACAATTCATCAAAGGCGGTAGGTCGATTTGTGACAATAATGATGGTTTTCGTTTTCAAACCATCTTTAAAACTACATTGTGAAACGTTGTCATACAAATAAATTGCTAACTCATATATCTAAGCCCACCTTTCTTACTAATGCTAATCGAGTCTTAGTACTGCGTCCTACAGAAACATGGTTATTGTAAACGAAATATACGTTCAGATACGTATATTTCGTTTACAATAACCATGTTTCTGTAGGATGCAGTACTAAGACTCGATTAGCATTAGTAAGAAAGGTGGGCCAAAAGCAATTATTTAAGATATAGAACTAAATGTCAATTTTTATAAATAAATATTACCCTATGGCATTCCAATGTCATAATATGAATGCATAGCCCGGACATCTGCCCATACTAAATGCACCAATCTTCATTCTTTTAATAACTATGATCGAAAAATGTGTAATAACCTGCATTTTTATTATTTCATAATTATTCTTGCTTCAATTCCTATTGCGGAAAAAATGGGCAAGAACGGATACATTGCAGAGGCTTTATATAGCCCAAGTCACGCCTTTGGGCCGCACTTTGCTTGCTTTCGCACATGCTCTCGGATACCAAACTGTCACCCAGTTTAAAAGTTTCCTACGGACTGAGCTGAATGAGCATTGGAAACGATGATGTTCAGTTCATTTGAAAATGGAAAAAACTAAGGAGGAAAAAATAGATGACAGCGTCAATGGAAACAAAGACTGTTAAACAACACTGGAGAAATAACGTGAAGAATGCGTAACCGAATAAAGGCTCTGCTGTTGGGAGTTTTCTAGTTTCCACTAAAATCGGGTAACTCACGTTGAAAGGAATGCGAAGGCAGGTAAATGTAAAATACCTTTGCAAAGCAATCATGTAAAGCAAGAATGTAAGTATTTGGAGTAATCAATGGATCAAGTAATAAATACAGGTGCTTTCATCAATATCGGAGAAAATAAATCCATCCAACAACGGGCGGTCAATTGCTACTGGAGTCCACAAATATCATCCAATCTACTTACTTTTTCTCATGTTGTTAATAATATTACAACCGGTTTCCGAAGCAATGATTGTAATGCTCATAATGCCAACAATCCGGAACATATAACAGTTTAAATTCAATCACTTCCCCACATTAAGAAACTCCAAATTGCTTTCCACGAAGCAATTGGAAACCCAATGTTCACCGAAATGTTCACTGACCGACCAAAGTAAGGCAATAAAATGAGCCCCAATGCCAACCGAAACTCTGCTTGTCTCGTGCCCGCAGCAACCGAACGATAACCTTGAATTACACGCCATTATCCTTTACACTTGCCACCACTGGAGTCACTGAGCTACGTCACAAAAGCCACTTCAATCATCCCCGCATGGCTGCCCACAAAGCACTCGAAAATGGTATAGCTTATAAAAGAATTGTGCTGGAAACCACACGTTTGGAAAACACGACCATCTCTGTGACATGGGAGAAAGGACGTTCCCAAACGAAACCAAAACCCATCTCGAAAGGCAGCACAGCATCACATTGCAGTAACAGTGTATTTACCGAGCAAGAATGGTTACTTTATTTCACTTTGTGCATATTTTAGCCATCATTTCTGTGCTCTTTAAACAAAAACCTCTATCTCGAATGCGCTCCTTTCTGTTCGTGACTGCATTCATGAATGTATGGTGGCCATGTGTACTGCCGTTGATCAAGTATAGGATTCTGAAACTGCATCACCACCAGCATGAGCGACAGTAGGAGAAGTCTTCTCACTTTTTTTGTCGCATGTGACCACTGGATGGCATGGGCAAAATTGGCTGCATGTACACGGCGAATGAGATCGACCCAAATTTGAGTTTAGTTCACTCATAATCGCCAAAACTGCAGGAACTCAGCGATGTGTAAATTTGTCTCATGGTTTCCTGTGGAAAACCTAAAAAATCTACCGAAAAATAAGGAAATTGACGAAAATTTTATTCAGTCTCGGAGTAGTACCAATAGACTGAGTGAATCCAATCTTTACTTTTCTCAAATTCGGGAATTTTTCCCTGGAAAATCCTGGAAAAACCTGGGAAAACATGAGACAAATTTTACTCATCGCTGAGTTCCTGCACTTTTGGCTATTATGAGTGAACTAAACTCAAATTTGGGTCGTTCTCATTCGCCGTGTTCATTCCGTATGGGGATAACGGAAAATGAAAGATACCCATTACTTCGGCGCACTAATCTTCATGAAACAAACGTCACGTTTAGAATGTATAATTTTATTAACGTATGACCAGTAACTATTTAAGAAATCAAATGCAGAAGACAGCTCTTGGTTGGTCAGAATAGTGGGGACGGTCCCAGCGTAGTGATTAGCATCCATGACCTCAGCACAGATCAAACCTCAGTTGAGTCGATACTACAGAGTGATCTTGAATCGATCTTTGGATACCGATTTTCAATTTTTAGGATCGATGCTTTGTTTATTAAAAGATCATAAAAATCGATCTATTCGATCTTTAAAAAAAAAAAATTATTAATTTTTGAATAGGTAGGGGAATGTTGGCCTATGGATCTAAGATTGGGCTCATCGCTGAAAATCTGCTATTTATCAATTGTATCTAACTGAACGCGTCATTGAGACAGTACTAATGGCTATTTTTGGTCCCTATTGAAAATTTAGTCGATTGCCCAAATAAGGGGCAGTTGGGCTGACTTTACATCCATTTCCCCTACTACCTATTTGTCGATCAAAAATCGATTAACGTGATTCGCTTTCTACAAATTTTTGTTTTTTTTTTTTATTCTCTTTTCGCAACAAGGGCCTTTTATTTTATTTTTATATTATTTTGTTGACTTCGGGCTGTCTTTGTGCAGGCGTGGAATTTTTTGGTGATCGCATTTCATTAGTTTTGTGTCCCGGGCACGATAATTTGATTTGGAAAGGTTTGTGCTGATGTTTTCCCCTGTTGCTTGAGTGCTTGGTGTGCTCTCGCTTCCCTTTGTAGCGGTTTGACTCGACGTGTGATGTGATATCTAGTTATTGTGTGGATGGCAGTGTTGGAAAAGCATTTTCAAATCTCATTCATTGCAACCTTCCTGCGAAAATAAACTCGCGGGAGAATGCGACAAACAAAATTCACGCTTGAGATTCTCATGCATATTCACGCACTCACACTCACAACGCTGAAAAATCATTCCAGTTTTATGAAAACTCATAAAAAAACACTCAAACGTCAATTGACAGCATACTTATGCATGTTGTGGTAGTTTTCTAACCGCTGATGCACAAACAAGTAATGCCAATGAATAACGTGAAGTTAAAAAGAAATTAATTTTTGAACCTGAAACTCAACGGCGATTTTTGCGGTGTTGAATTTTGCTAGGCAAAACTTACTGGCGCATAAATTTTTGCATGAGATTTGAGTTTTTACGTTTTTCCGAACACTGGTAGTTAGATTTGCTGCAGGAGGAATTGTGTAAAAATTACTAGAGGAAAATATGCGTGAAAACATCGGGAATGCGCTCTCGGATATATTGATTTTGGTGAGTACGTTCCACTTGAAGATTGTTCTTATACATTTCTCGATTGCATTTTCGAGGGGCCGTGTCCACTTTTGTGGGAAGTGCGTTTGATGGTCGGTTTGGTGTGGCTGGTGGCTCGCCCGCACGTACTGGCACCGCTATCTGATGGTGGAGTTGGCATGCGTGGGCGGGATGCGAGTTGCACCGAATTGCGCCGGGTGCTTCCCTTTGGGGGAGTAATTGAGTTTAATTTCATAGTTTCCCATTTGCCAGAGGGATGACCTCGATCGCAACAAGCATTTTTTCGGTGTTTACGGTTATGTGCCTACGAATAATGCATTATGATTTTTTTTTATGTTAAGAAAATAAATGTCGCGATCGAACCTGCAAGCTTGGCACTTGGCCGATTAGTTTTTGATGTGCTGTTAAATGTGATCATGAGGGCCGTGGTTAAAGACTGGCGGTAGTCATGGTGGGTGGTATTTGATGGTTTTGATGCGGTAGTTTGACGCATAAGCGGGGTGGTCCGGTGAAATATGAAGAAGAAATCAGTCGTTTTAAAACGCAATAGAGTTCGGTCGAGAAAGCTTAAAAGATGTGCAATATTTGTACGCTGGTAAAATCGTCGCGGGGTAAGGTAGCCCAAAAATGTATTAAAGATTTTGTTCCCGTCTTTCGTAAGGACCAAATCGAAACAACTAACGCGTAAAAGTATAATTTAATCAAGGCATAAGCGCTTTTCCGTAGCTTTTCTGTCTCCAGGTTTAAAAGACCATCGGTCGTAGTGGCTTATTCTTGTGTAAAGGGCACTGCTGTTGAGTTTGAATTTGAATAAATCCCAGGTTTTATAAGGAGACTTAATATCGCTTGATTATCGTGTGTTTTGTGAAACTTAAGGTCTTCATCAACGTCACTGTCGGCGCTTGGTTTAAATGATTGCAACAACAATACGATCGTGGATTGTATGATGTAATATGAGGAGCTCGGTGGCCTTAGAGTTTTTGCTTACTGAGTAGAACATCATGAGTTTAATCTCAAACCCCTCCACATTCAAGATTCGTTAATCGCTTTATTTATTAATGTGAATACATTGGAATAACAACAAATCGATCATTGGTGTGTAAGTGGCCACCATTCTAGCTTGAGTCTTGGCCTGCTTGTGGCTCCACTTAACAGAAACATCAAATTTTGTTATCGTTCTGAATTAAACATATTGCTGTATGAAGGGTCAAAATGGGTTGAGTGGACCCGTAAGCAGAGACACTTACGCGAAACCCACGGGAATAAGGGAATCTCCTTGCAATATTTTTTTTTCCTTGATTTGTTTTCCGTCGATCTTGTTTTCCGTGCTGAGCACCAATGCTCCCACAACTTTTCCCTACCCTATCGACCCATCAGCTCATAAACCGGGGACCAACGGCTCTACTTCCCTTCCGAAGGAAGGCGTGATCAGAGATGTTATGCCTCAGAACATCCCGGCGGTGCCAACTGGGATTGAACCCAGATCTGCTGGGGTGAGAGGTTATCACACGAAACGCAATACTATTTAAGCTTTCCACGGGATGGTTAGTTTGAGAAGGGCACGTCAATTTCATTGCAACTGTTGGAGTAGAATACACACTATCACAATCAAATCCGAAGGATAAAGAAAATGACATTGTACATTCCCTCCTAGACTCCAGTTTTTTTTTTTTTTTTTTCAATCTGTTTATTTGTAAGGCTCATATGTCTGAAAAGACTCAACGGAGCCAAGTATCATAAAAAAAAACAATTCAAATATTTTTGTCTCGTTCATTTTGCTGCGCTAGGTACAAAGCATCCACTTTCTGCTTGTAATCCTCGATCAAAGCACGTTTCTGCTGTTCATCTTCAATCCACTCAAACGAAGGGATCTTGTATGGTCGCTGCGTGTAGGGACAAATGTAACTCACGGTGGTCAGGCTGCAATCACTATCACTGGAAGTTGGTTCGTTTGTGTTAACTTTTTTCGTATGGTTGATTGTTGTTTCCGATTCGACGGACCTTTGTCGTTTGTTCATCACTGCTCTATTGTTTATGTGTAGATCTGCATCAGTTGCCGGCTTAGGAAGAGAAGGCCACTGCTTATCTTTAGCTGTGTCCGCAAGCTTGCTATTGCCGTTGGTCTTCATGTTGTTGTTGATGTTACTGTTGCTGTGATTCTTATCGCTGCTGGTGTTATTTTCCCCCATCTCCGATTGAGAATTCTGTTTTTTTGCTGCTGCTACCGCTGTTGCCACTTCGGAGCAACGTTGTTTCGGGTGAGATTTTCGGTCACAGTTACGGCAAGTTTTGACTTGGTTTTTGTATGACACCAAAGTCACTTCGTCGTCCACAGTAATATAAGAGGGAATCGGATGATTAAGCTTCATCCTTACGACGCGAACTCCATTAATGAAGCCTGGAAAGTAGCTTTTCCAAACTTCACTTCTAATTGCAATTATCTCACCATACTGGCGCATATGGTTAACGATAACCACATTATCCATATCCGACGGGAGATCGTGAATCCGTACGTCAACAGCACTGCTCTCGACGTAGATGGGCAATGGAAACTGTTTCCCCTCACTTTCAATGCAATGCTTCAAATGATGGGCTGAAGCAATGTTGTCGGCCGCGTCCTTGTCTCGCATACCCAGGTACACAACGTTCTTTACGTTGTGAGGCTGGATACTTGTCACAAGCGACATATCGAGCTGCAGCTCATTGTCCAAGAATGTTTTTATAACCGAAATACACGGTCGCTTGGGAAGGATCGATGTGTCTAATACGACACAGTTTTCTCGTAACACTTTCATAGTAAAGTAAAAAGCACACGCTCGTACGCCGCACAAAAGAATCTCGAATATAGTGTCTGGTGATAAAGCGACTGATTGGTTCGAGAGATGGATAGCAACTGAAGACTCCGGTTGGCACTCCACTCCGTTGTTCAATTGCAACTTCAATGATGAATTTTTATTAATTTATTATATTGTTTTTTTTTTTTTTTAATGCGTTTATTATTTCCAGGATTATTTCTGTAGCTTTGCGGAGCCGATATTTGTTGTTAAAATTACAAAATTACTTAAAACTAACGTTAGGAAAGCGGGGGCCGATTACTCACGGCTATCTCGAGGGTAGGGGTAACAATTTGTAACAAATGGATGGCAGGGTAGAGATTGAAAACACAAGGTTTGGAGAGCAATGTGCTCTTGATCTTGAACTAAGCGACATACTGATGAAAAAGACAGACATGGGGGTACACCGATGTACAGCTAACAACTTGAGAGAACATAAAATGACACGAACTACTAAATCCTCAGATCGATCCGTTTTAAAAACACATAAATTAAATTCCATTATTAAATTAGTTATTAAGCTATTTTTATATGTCCCTTGTTATTAATTTTTCTAAAGAATATTTTACTTTCAATTCACTGACCCTCAATTGCAATAGAAATTCAAATAATTTATGTTGTTCCAATTAAAGTTCTCGAATTTCTATTGAATATCATGAAACGGTCCTGAATTTATCGGAACTATTTCTTCGCAATCTTTAATCTACATTGAAAGCCTAGAATGTTAAAAATATTTTGAGCTTTCCTGAATTTATTTTAACTGTCCTAAAGCTCTAAGCTTTCCAGAATTTCTCGGATCTCTTTAAAAATCTATGGACTTCCCAGAAGTTTTTGGAACTTTGCGGCAATCATCCTTGAATGTATGGGTCTTTCTTGAAGAACAAGCAATTTTTCAGAAGTTTTCGGAATTGCACAGAATTTATCGCAACTTCTCATAATTCCTTGTAACTTCTTGCTAGTTCCTGCAAATTTCAAACTTTCTTTTAAACTTTCAATACTCACACCGTTGATCAAAGTACAGCAACCATTATTAAAACCTACATTGGAACTTGCTCAACGTGAAACTCAACATGTTTCATGAATTTTTTTACCCCTGTTCAATAGATCAATACTCGAAAAATATTTTAAAGTATATCAGGTTTCATGAAGTGCCCTCAAGTTGAAAATAACATACTGCTAGATTTTTTTAAAACACACGAGAGCTCGTGTTACAACAGTTGGCGTGAATACTATACTGAAAGGTTATTTTATCTGATCTTCCTCAAAGTTCTCGAAGTTTCTCTAAAGTAAAAAAAAAAAACTTCCTTTAAGCCCACTAAACATCTCTTGAGTTCACTTAACTACCGTGAAGGTCTCGAACCTTCTTAAACGTGCTTAGAGATGTCTTAAACTATTGGAGTTACCTTAAATTTCTCTGATCATCGTTGATGTTCTGAAAGTTTTCTAAAGTTCGCCTTAGGGCTTAGGAACTTCTCTGATATTCCACAAATTTTCTGATGTTCTCAGAATACTACTGAAATTTTCGAGAACTGGCTGAAGTTTTCTGTATCAGTCTAAATTTCTCTTTAAATCACTTGACGTATTTTGAATTTATTAGTCTCATTTTGTCATTGCAAATGTTTGTAACCGATTTTGTTAGAAATGACGACAGATTTTGTTTTATTTTTTCTTTGATTTGTTTTCCGTCGATTTTGTTTTCCGTACTAAGTACCAATGCTACTGACGCCAGGGAGGCAGCTCCCACACCTAGACCCTACCTATCGACCCATCAACTCGTGAACCGGGGACCAACGGCTTTACTTCCCTTGATTAGAAATGTTATGCCTCAGAAATCCCGGCGGCACCGACTGGGATTGAACCCAGGCTTTTTGGGGTGTATGCCAATAACGCTTACCACTACACCACCGGCGCCGCTGTTTGAAAAAGATTGTTTAAATGTGCTTGAAATTTGTATAAACTTTTTACTTTCTTATGTTTTTTTTTATTTAAATGTATTTTGTTCAATTGGAGTCTATTTTTGACTGTGCCTAACTTTGCTGAATGAAGCGATATACCTTGCTGAGTATATGATCGGGACGGATGCATCATTTCGTCGTGACGACGATGTTGAAGTTATACAGTAGTAACATAGTTCTAAATTTTAGAAGCTATAAATTAAACTCGAGTTTTATTTATTTTTTCATACAACGTATTTAACGCATCATTTTATAACACCTAGCCTGACTATCAGCACGTAACGAAAATGAAAAAGAAACACGGATTTTCTCGTCATTACTTTTCTCACACATTTTAATAAAAGTAATTTCTTTCAATATCTTTCCCCGACACTTGCTGCTCTGTTTAATATGCGTTATGGCCCATTTTTGTTACATTTTTTAGACAAATATGTGAATGGAAGATTAATTATCATATTATTAGAAATGCTTTAAATATTTATTTTTTTCATTTTCAGTAATATAAAGGGTGATACGGTCAAAATTTGATCAATATCAACTTGACGTATTTCTTTCAATTTTGCATTTAAAAAACCTGAACACCCCTCATTTTGAAGGTGTGTGTGTGTAGAATGTTGCTCCTATTTTGATTTTGGAATTCACTCTTCAGTTGTCAAAATGCCGTCCAAGCAAGAAGAGCAGCGTATCAAAATTTTGCTCGCGCATCGCGAAAATCCGAGCTACTCGCACGCAAAGTTGGCAAAATCGCTAAAAGTTGCCAAATCAACCGTTACAAATGTAATTAAAGTGTTTGGGGAACGTTTGTCGACAGCCAGGAAGTCTGGATCGGGGGGAAATCGAAAACCGGAAGCCGCTGAGACGACAAAGAGAGTTGCCGGTAGTTTCAAGCGAAACCCTAACCTCTCTCTCCGAGATGCCGCAAATAAGCTGGGTGTATCGTCTACAACCGTGCATCGAGCCAAAAAACGAGCCGGACTATCGACTTACAAGAAGGTAGTGACTCCAAATCGCGATGATAAACAAAATACGACGGCCAAAGCGCGATCCCGGAGGCTGTACACGACGATGCTGACGAAGTTTGACTGCGTGGTAATGGACGACGAAACCTACGTCAAAGCCGACTACAAGCAGCTTCCGGGACAGGAGTTTTATACGGCAAAAGGAAGGGGAAAGGTAGCAGATGTTTTCAAGCACATGAAACTGTCAAAGTTCGCAAAGAAATATCTGGTTTGGCAAGCCATCTGTACCTGTGGCTTGAAAAGCAGCATTTTTATAGCTTCCGGGACTGTCAACCAAGAAATTTACGTGAAAGAGTGTTTGAATAAACGTCTGCTGCCTTTCCTGAAGAAACACGGTTGTTCCGTACTGTTTTGGCCGGATTTGGCATCTTGCCATTACGGTAAAAAGGCCATGGAGTGGTACGCCGCCAACAACGTGCAGGTGGTTCCCAAGGACAAGAACCCTCCCAACACGCCAGAGCTCCGCCCAATTGAGAAATACTGGGCTATTGTCAAGCGGAACCTAAAGAAGACCAAAAAAACTGCTAAGGGCGAGCAGCAGTTCAAGGCAAACTGGCTTTCTGCGGCGAAGAAGGTGGACAAGGTGTCTGTACAAAATCTGATGGCAGGGGTCAAGCGTAAGGCCCGGCAATTCGGATTTGTAAAAGCGGAAGCCTAACTGAATATTTTTCCTGAATTTTATCCTATTTGACTTGAAAAAGAAATTTAATTTGATTTTTTAAATAAACGATTTCACCGATTTACACGCGTTTTCCCTTGACCAAATTTTGACCGTATCACCCTTTACGTCATGAAACCTCGGTTCAAAGTCGAGCGTTTTTTCACTTGTCTGCTTCACTGAAGCTTGAAAGAAAGACGAATAAAGCGACAGGAGAAAGAGTGGCAACCGATTGAACATGTGTTTGTATATGCCGACTGAGGTGATAGAATGCTGCAAAGCTGCTCGACTATAACAGAAAAAGACAGCTAGTAGTATTTTCGTGACACCTTGGTAGAAACTGTAAAGCCCAACGTTGTAGCCGGTTCACCGTGTGAGACTGGGATGCCATATTTCGATCCGAAGATCCGAAGAAGATCACCAGTTTTCAGTGTGAAGCTCCGACCAAACAGCATATTGTGGTACTTGGTCACAGTGAAGATAACGGCGAGCCTCTCGCGATTTGGCTAGCTGTAGCCTTGCTCGGTGGCTGTCAGTGCTTTGGAAGCATGTTGCACGACCTGGGTGGCAAACAAATCTGGCAATTTGTGACTGTGATACAACTCAAACCGATGACGTATGAGCTGTTATCAATAAGTGTGTTAGAAGAAAATCGGCGGTGGTGCTATCCAAACAGGTATCTCAGCGTTAATTATATAATTAATAAAATATAACAAAATACAAACAACCTCGATTTTAGTTACTCAATTTTTTTAAACTCAAGAATATATGAATATTTTAATTGCATGGTATGATTGAACTCAACTTTGCCTAATCCACATTTTAAGTAAATAATCAATTTGCTAAATAATCGAGTTATACAACTAGAAATAGTTATGTGCTCAAGTTATTAACGAAAGAGAAAGTAGACGAAGAGAATCTGTCAATGTTAGAAGGGCCTATCATTGTTGATCGATTCTCTTCATCGATTTTCTCTTTCGCGAATAACCCCACTGCAAATGAATTTCCCATTGAATGTGTTATTTCAGGCGCAAGCTAACATCATCTTCTGTTGAGCTGTGCTGTGAGCTAAGAGAGAAATTCGTTTATGTTGCCGTGGTAAACCAAAAAGAAAGTCGATGAAGACAATCGATCATCGAGGATAGGCTCTCTTCAAATGTTACACGAGAATTCCCAGGCCCGCAGCGATATTAGCTCTCAAGGCAAGGCGAACAAGATAGGATTGCCACCTAGCTGCAATTTTCTATGAGAAACATTAGAAAAATTAAATGAAAGGGATTTCACTTATGGAGATGTCCTGGAGACGTAATAATAAATCAATAATTTTGGCTACTAGGGACCTTTGCAAAAAATAAATAGGTAATGTATCTCCATGGATTTTAATAGTTTTCTCCATTGTTACTGCTACTGTCAGAATCATGGTCGCGGTCAGCATTCTGGATTAACAATAGAGTTCTTTAACACCCTTAGTAATAGTGATCAGTTTCACTAATACATGCGTTTTACTGGTTGCAAATAAAAAACAAACCGCTGTCAAGTCGAACACTTTGACAGCGGATTTCATGGTTGAAAATAATAAACAAATCGATTTTACACGGCTACACTAGCAAGGTTGTATTAGTGATATCTTGCGGCAAGAAGTCAATAGAAAAGGGCCAATCAGCATTTATAAAAAAAAAAACGTTATTATGCCTTTAAGCATAGCATAGCATAGCATAGCTGCATAGCATTGCATAAGCGATTGCACAAATCGTGGGTGGCTGTATAATGGTCAACTAATACATTTTGCAGAAAATATCGTGTGTTGCCGTGAAAAAAGACTTGGGATTAGTGGTTTTTCCCACACATCAAAATTTGCAAAACAAGCATCGCATTATACACCTGGCCACATCCTTACAATCGCAGAGAAAGTGCAGGGAACCCATACTACCTTCATATATGTCTCGGGAGGGAACATTTGTGTTGATAGGGAGTGGAATATATTTAGGAATCTGTGTTCGGCAATATAAAGAAAAGATTATGTGAAAATAGAAATACAATTAAATAAATACAAAAGGAAAGATCTCACCAAAATTAGCTGCAATAATCCTGTATTTTCATGTTTTCGAAGCTGTTCCATGCATCATTCTTGCCACTACTCTCCTGCACGCGTTTTCTTTTTACACCGAAGCATTGATGCAATTAAGGGGAAGTTCACCGCCCCGAAAACAATTTTTTTTTTTTCGGCACGTTTTAATTTTTCCCAAAATCCCGATAAAATTCATCAAAAATCCAATAAAATCAGTTCCTTCCCTAGATTCTCGAGAAAATCTACCTGCAAAAACGCTTTCTCCATCTCATCATGAAAAAAAGAATGGTCAGCAAAACCAAAAGGTCCATGATTTGTAGTTTTTTTCAGTCCAACTTTATGCCATGATGATCCACAAAAAAACACCTTCGCACGCGAATATCATCATGTCGTACAAGTTGTCTTCGGGGAAAGTATTACGACTCAGATGGGGCCGAGAGTATTTGTACCGCTTGTGACACTTTCACCGCACTGATCGTCAATGAAATTCGACGTTAATGGCTGCCAAAATAAAAAAAGATATTTTCAATTACAGAAAGATTATTTATCTAGCAACTTACAAGCTTCTCGGCAAATTCTGCAAGGTGTTTATACTTGCGTATACACGGTGGAAGGTTCCTGATGAAGAAAAATGCATTTAAAAAACCCTTTTCAAGTATTGAATACAGCTTGGTGACTTTCTTTGCATGCAGTTTTCTCGAACTCAGAGACTACCAAGCGAATTCTGTGATAGTTCTTCGTAAATGTTAAGGAAAGAAGCAAATACCTTCGGTGGTGCGAGCAATCGTCGGACCATGTTTGCGTTGTTGGAGTTACCGGATCCTCCAATCTTTGGCTGGTTTAATAGCATTTTTAAAAGCTCCTCAAGATAATTTGCAATTTTGCTGGCCTCTGCTTTCACTTCGGATGTGACAGAGCAGGCTGTCCTTTCACGGTTTTTTCAGTCACTTTACAACATTTAATTATGAACGGAAAATGATGGTTCTGCTACGCACATTGGGCAAGCATGTGTTTCACGGTTAGTCACTATTACGTTGGCCGCTTTTCCATCAAAGTGTAGAGTGCTGGCACTACCATAGGGCACTGGTTGATCTCATCGACTTCTTCGAAGAACTTATCGAGCATTTGTATCGTCAATTGGTCTGTTTCTTTGGTTCAGTTCATCGACCGAATCCTGCAGAACATACACGACTGAGTATTCGAATTTCGCAACACATCTACTTCATTTGCAGTTCTTCGTAATAATCTGAGTGGTGCGAAGACGGACCTCAAAATCGAACCACTTTCGAGCTGTCAAATCGAACCACTTTTTTTCATCATTGTGGTTCGTTGAAATAGATAGAAATATTGTTATCGTCCAAAATAAAAAATAAATATTTTTCAGTAATGTTTTTGATCTTTTTAAAAACGTGATTCGAAACGACTCAAACAATTAAAAATAACAGTATTATTGCGTATTTTGGACCAAAGTAGACTCCTGCGCAAGCAAAACACTTCATTCTGAATTTTATTCCACTCCGTAAAAACTCCAGCTATGAACAATGTCAACAAACAATCACAAAGTCACGAATCGGCTCTGCACAAAAAGCCGTTTGACACTTCTCTCTACCAACCGACGGTGATGAAACGTTTATTTCAACACTACCAACATGAAGAAAATTTCACTTCGCACCACTCAGGTAATAATTACATCGAATGATCTGATAACAAGGAATCATCTTTACCTACAATTCTTTGTTGATTGTAGTGAGTGGATCCTGTCTGAATCACTTCTTCGAGCTCAAGGATCCTGCTCAGGTCACATTTGACAACATCATGTAAGATGACTGATGAGGACAAACAACCCTCATCCCAATTTGGTGGACTGAATGGAGGAATTTTCTTTGCCATACACACAAAATTCATGTAAATTTTGATGCTCTGAGACTGACATATACGAGCGTAAATTTTGACATAAAATTGAGTCATAATAGACGTGAAATTCAGCTCAATCAAACGTACCTTTGAACTATTCAGTCTCGGAGCACTTAATTTTACATGACATGTTTGTTTACGTCTCATCCTTTATGTCAAAGATGGATTCCGTCACGTGTAAGATTAGGTATTTCTAGGTGTGTATATTGAGTCATCAACCAAGGTTGAAGCAGCTTCACACCCAATTCGTCCTTCGGAAATACACAGAAAAAAATTCTGAATTTTAACTATCGCGAAAAATCTCCCTTCGTTTAATTTTGAGCTATACTTGGCATAAACAAGCTTGTATACAATATTGCTAATTTATGCGATATTGCGCTTAAATTTACACGAAATATTGCCTCAATTTACACCAAATCTAGCGTTAATTTTATGTGTGCTATATCTCGCAGAAATTAACATAAATTTTTCAAGCGGTGTATAGCTATCCCTCACATTTTGACTTGCTCAATCCAAGTCTTGTTTTAAGCATTAAAGATGTCTCCTCCGATGGAACAGATGATTCTAGTGCACGAGCGGTAGCATTTAAAGCTTGCGACGCCCAAGATTAGCTGTTCGAGAACCTTCGCCAAATTTGGAATCTCCATTTTGCGAGCAGATTTGCCGGCCGATCGAAGAAGTTGTTCCAAGAGGTATTGCTTGGATAGTAAAAGGCTTTTTGATCCTTAACACATTCTGACAAACGCTGAACATCTTTTTGTTTCCACCCACAAGAAGTTCTCTTGGCACTGGTTGACTACTTTTGAGACTTCACCTTGCTTCTAGTCATGCACGGAGACTGAGTTGAGCCTTTAGCATGGTGAGATGCGAGAGACTGTCGAGGACGTTGAGAAGGTGTTGAGAGCTAAAAACATCAAATTATTCGCATTCATTTTAAAGAAACTTGGGTTATGGATTTCTTTTGAGTGCTCCTATTGGCTTTTATGGCAATGTATATGAGTGAGTCTATCATAAATTCCTGTCTTTAATTTAATTTAACTGGTATTCGGTACATTACGGTAATTCTCAGCAATATCGATGTACTAATTTATGTTTACGATCAAGACAACGAAGAATGACGATTTAGCAGAGGTTGAAGCAAGTGCGGCACCTGGAGGTTGTGCGTAATTTGTAGTAATTTCAGCGACCAGAATTGATCCTCGTTCCCTTGAACGTTATTCGTTCTTTTGAAGAGCTGAAGCTTTGAAGAACCAACCGAAGCAAACAAACTTAGAATGGAAGAAAATCGGCGAATGAGATCCAATTGACCACTTTGTCAAGCAGTTTTGGCGTGACTTTCTACCAGCGATTTCACAAAACTGGACCTACTAATTTCTATTTTTTTTTTTTTGTGAAACGCACAAATGTTGGCTACTTTTCTCGAGGTTCTAGAAGAAAAAATCTTAAAATAATGTTTCATTTCAAAGTTCGAGTGGTAGTAAACGTCATTTTATCTGCTCGAATGAAGTGGTTAATTGATTGGATTGCTTCTTCCGCTTATCCATCATGAACACATATTCAATGGAGACGCATGGTATGTAGTTCCCGTATATTTGTGACGAATTTACCGGTCATTATCGTTTGTTGTGCAATCATAGCATTTCGAAACAGCAACCCACCCTATACAACATGTTGGTGCAATTAAGACTGCTGCTATTTTTTCGCACATGTCAAGATAAATACTGCCAAGTGATGAGGAATGAAAAAAAAAACATTCTAACCGTCTAGCCTGGTTGTCCGAACGACAGCAACACAACAACAAAAAAACGATTCAAACGTTCGAGCAAAAATCCCAGCCTGCATTTCTCCATTGCCGGCTGCGAGTTTAAGTGTGCCGTCCGCAATCTGTGCTGTCTCGTGGCGGATAAATATGAATATGGCGCAATGTCCCCGGCGGATGGGTGTCCACCCATGAACAAGCACTCGAAGCTGGGCTCATCGTCGTCGTATGTCGGTTGTCGGTACGGCACGGGCAGAAGACGCCCGTATATTGAGGTTTCTAGGTCAGCCACAGCCACCGGAACGAACGGATGCAGAGCTACTGCAAACTCACCCATTCAGGCAGCGGGCTTCTACCAGCTCTGAGATGGGCGTTTACGTAAATGGTGATGAAAATCCCGGATCAATTATTTGAACATTTGGAGAGATGTGGGATGTGGGGAACTCCGGATGATTCTCAGTTTAATACGATTAAAAATGAATTATCTCATAACCTGAAAAATCAAATGGTTTTGGGTTTTCAAGTGATCAATTTCGGCTTTTCTTGATTTTCCGTAGCAGAATTCTAAACGGGCACTGAAGAAGTGAGAAAAGTGAGAACCATGAAACTACATATATCCTTAGAGCTTTGAATCATCGATCAACGAAGAAGAGAGGTAATAAGAAATGGCTAACCGATGGAAGGCGACAACTTTTTTGCAATAAATATTTGAGCATTCTGTGAAAGTGCTTTAGCAGCACAAAATGCATTTTGTTGTACAGAAATATCGAAGGACTTGACAAAAATGGTTTTCATTCAATCAGCAAAATGCTGACAATGGCAAGTTCACGATGTGGTGTGCAACTTGATGAAGCAAATTTGTAAAATTGTAAGAGTTCCAAATGCTGCGATACTGATATGGCACAGCTGAGTGGAATAATAAAAACTGAACTATGGTGTGTAAACATGTGTGGCATGCTGCTTTGGCGTATCATACATAATGCAGTACAGATTTTTGAATTTGTTTGCTCCTTTTTGTGCTGTTCAGTACAGTAGCTTGTACAGTAGACACGAAATAAAGGAGATTCTGTAAAAAAAATCCTCCAACGAAACACATTGCCTCGTGCTCCATTATATAAGCACTTTAGATGGACTGAAGTAGGTACCAAGATATTGTTGAACAAAAACAAACTGCTGTGACTTAACGACAGCAGTTATACATATTTACACTCGCCATAGTTCTTTCAACAGTGCGTGTCAGAGCAGTGGAACCAGCTGAAATGTTACCGACATTAAAATTGATGATCTGCTGTATATAAACAAATTGTTTATTACTAAAATTCAGGGCTTTTCAATCTAATTAACTAACCTTAATGCAATCGTTGATTTTTTAAACGTTCTTAAACGTTCTTAAATTACGCATAGTCCTTCAATATTTATTTGGAATCTTTAAAATAAATAGTAAAATTGTTTTAAAAGCATTCGGTTCTGTAAAAAAAAATTACCAGATGAGCCTTATCAAATAAACTTCAAAAGTGAATAAAATACTTTGCTACGCTTGGAATGACTGCACATATGAATATGGCCCAGTGGTCTAGAAATCAAAATTAAGAGGATATATATATATATATATATATATATATTGACCGTCTACGACTAGCATAGTGCCTTTTGTGAAGTTCTTGCATATAAAAAGGCCCAGGGTTACTTCAACTCATTTGATTATACATTTTTTTATTCAGAATTATCATTGGATGCTATGATAAGTATGTAAAGTATGTGTTTGACACATAAAAACTATCTTTTTTTTTTCTTTTAGAGACTCACAATCAGCGATATTTTGGATCGTGAGTGCTCACTTAGAATGAGCGGTCACATTAAATCGCAGATTTTGACTCTATGAAAGCGAAATTGACCGGATTAATGTGTCAAACACATACTTTAAGACTACTTTTTGTAATTTACAAGTCTAAAATATAATTGTATCATCCAATGATTCCATAATTCCGAAAAACATTTAAAAAAGTCAAGTTAGTCGAAGCTACCCTGAAAAAGCCTTTATTTTTAAGAAAGTTGCAAATAGGGTGATCCAACACACTTAGAAATACCTAATCTTACACGTGATGGAATCCATCTTTGACAAAAAGGATGAAACGTAAACAAACATGTCACGAAAAATTAAGTGCTCCGATACTGAATAGTTAGAAAGCACGTTTGATTGAGCTGAATTGCGCGTCTATTATGACTCCATTTAATGTCAAAATTGACGCTCGTATATGTCAGTCAATGTCACCTACATTTACATCAATTTTTCTAGGTGTGTAAGAATGACGATTATAAACGTATTTTAACGTATAGAATGTATTTTAAAGAAAATTCGCTCGAAAAACTAAACTCGTACAACTTATGGTTATTAATCTTAAGTAAATTTAAGGGTTTAAGATAGGTCTTCCCCCTACTTTAGATATCAACAATTGAAAACGGCATTTTTTTTTGTTGAGAATATTGGTCGTAACTCTTTTATAAAAATGAAGTACTTGCTTGAGCAAAGTTTTGATACAAAGTTGTAGAAGCCAACTTTTACGTATAATTTGAAATAAAGACTGGAGCGCGCAAAAATTAGTCGACAAAAAAATCGTTTTTTTTTAGTTAAAATTGATATCACTTTATTTTTCTTTTGGTAGTTCAGTTCATATATTTAAAGGAAAAATGTTCGTTCATTCTTTTGGTTTGCCAAATACGAACTGCCATGCCTTCCGCTTAACCCCTTCCAATAAATTTTGCACAGTGGTCTCATCGACCTTATCCGCCGCCGAACGCCTGTAAGATTTAAACTGCTGCTCGTTTTCCATGGATTTGCTAGTTTTTCTGAGATTCCGTTTGACCAAGGCCCAATACCGTTCGTTAGGGCGGAGTTCTGGGCTGTTGGGAGGGTTGTGATCTTTGGGTACCCCAACCACGTTGTTCGCATCGTACCACTCGATTGCCTTTTTCCCATAGTGGCAGCTCACCAAGTCCGGCCAGAACAGCACATGTCTATTATGTTGCTTTAGGAATGGTAGCAGCCGCTTTTCCAGGTACTCCTGGACGTAGATCTCTTGATTGATGGTTACCGTAGTAATGAAAATGCCGCTTTTTAGACCACACGTGCATATGGTCTGCCAGACGAGATATTTTTTCGGGAACTTCACTAGTTTGATGGTTTTGAAAATTTCAGCCACCTTCCCTTTTCCTGATGCGGTATAAAACTCCTGTCCCAGAAGCTGCTTGAAATCTGCCTTCACATAAGTTTCGTCGTCAATGACAACACAGTCGAACTTTGTGAGCAGATTCGTATACAGCTTTGGGGACCGCTGCTTTGCCGACGTGTTTTGTTGGTAATCTCGGTTCGCCACCTTCACCTTCTTAAACGTCGACAACCCGGCTCGTTTCTTGGCCCGCTGCACATGGATGGATGGATGGATGGAGAGGTTAGGATTCCGCTTATATTTCACCATCACCTTCTTCGTCGTCGCTGCCACGTCCGGATTACGTTTGCCGCCGCTTGTAGGCTTTCTGGCGGTCGACAGACGCTCCCTGAACACTTTTAAAACGTTTGTCACGGTCGATTTGGCCACATCCAGCAATTTTGCCAACTTGGCGTGTGAGAACGTCAGATTCTCTTGCTACGCGAGCAAAATTTTTACATGCTGCTCCTCTTGCTTGGACGTCATTTTGAAAACTGGAGAGCAAACGGTGAAAACTCATCATAGCAACCATTGTATATACACTCAACTTCCAAATGCAGCATTTCAGGTTTTTTAAGCATTTTAACTGAAATACACCAATTTGAAGTTGACCAATTTTTGCGCGTTCCAGACTTTTAAAGAGTTGTGCTCAAAAAATATTGTTTGAAATCATAAACACTGCTATAGAAAAATAACCGAACATAGTTTCATGAGCAAAGTTTCTTTAACTTACGTTATCTAGGGTAATTTTCCAATTGTTGCACACCACCCAATTGTCGCACACTTCACATTGTTTACTGGGCAGCATTTATCTATGACCATAAAGTTTGCCAATCATGGTGACACTCTTATCAGTAATCAATGGTTGAATGAGTAAACATGTGTTTTTAATATTCAGAATAATTGTGATAAAACATGTTCTAAGTATTTTTGACATTGTACATATGATTTCAGGCGATTACTTAATTTTTCAGCTAATAATCCTCAGTTGTAAAATAAGCTATTCCCGAATAAAAATTTACCATACAAAAACAGTAGAACCTATTGTTACAATACAATAAAACCTATTGTAGCAACAGTAAATATTATTGTCAAAAACAATAAAAATACAATAGACCTTATTGTTGTGTACAATATAATCTATTGTTTATGAGACATTTACAATAGAAAAGAGGGGTTGTTAGTTACCGTAACCATAAAAAAAATCAATTTTTTCTCTAACAAATTTGATCTCATTACAATAATTTTTATTGTTTTTTTTATTGTGCAAAATTTTGATTGCCGCCGCCGGGATGTTCTGAGGCATAACATATCTGATCACGCCTCGCCTGGGTTGATAGGTAGGGTCCAGGTGTGGTAGCTGCCACCCTGGCATTGGTACTCAGTACGGAAAATAAGATCGACGGAAAAATAATCAAAGAAAAAAATTAAGAAACTAAATGGTATTGCGCAGAATTAATTTTTTTTTAAATGTCGTTGGTAAACCATCTTTTTTATGAGAAAAACGAAAAATCGGTTTAAGAAAAAAAATTCCAGATTTCATTCCCTTTTTAGATTTTTTGTTTATAAAATAGTTTACGATCCCCTGTTTTGTCTCCTATCAGAGATAGCTTTGGCGGAGTATCGATCATTGGGTTCCCCCGGAGCATGAGCTAACCAACGGGATCGAACACTCTGATGGGTACTCATAACTACTCAGTTTTTCCTTCGTTAGTCGTCCTAATGCCTAACCTTGGCTTCTTCCCCCACTAATTACAATCAGTGAGTCCCTACTTGTTCGTGGGGGGTGTGTGAGTATTTGTGATGATAGTTCGCGGTCTTACGATTTTTGCTGCTTGCTACCTGGCCGAACCACACTCGGTCCGGGTGGGTGGTTCGTCGTTCTGCTGACGGTTATGACAAACGCCTCGATCGTGTCAGTAAAACCAGTCTCCGTAAGACTAATCCGTAGATGATGATCGCTGCTGTTGTGTCGGAATCGTTCACCCGATCGACGGTAAAATAAATCGTTTATTCCGGATATGTCACGTGTATCGCGGGGTTGGCGAGATGATTGCGCTAGGGTCAAGATCTATGCCCGGGGTTTCGGTAATCGGTTGCCGACGCTTGAATGGATATCGGAAGCCGGATGGCACCACTACCGGTCAGCTATGCCAGCCGTCGCTCGAGCCTCGTACTAGGTAGGCTGTCTTCTGAGGGTGACTTCGACGGGGTGGTATCGGATTTTCAATTCGTGAGTCGGGCTGATTACACTGGCGCTGGTAGTCTTTTCCCTGTGGACCTCACCACGGATTAGGTAGCTCATTGAGAGTGTGACGCATGTGGTGCCGAGTCATTCGTCCGATGACCAACGCGCTTCGAATGCCCTATAGTGGTACGCAACCAGGAGGCGATAGGGACACCAAGGGTAACCTAGCCTGATACCACCAACCAACGGTTCGGATTCGCATCCAATCCGAGAATCTCACCGACACCGAGATTCCATCCTCGAATACCTTGCACACTGGGCCAGAAATGCAATCTAGCGGAGCAAAATTAATAGCTCTGAAACGAAGCATTTCCACGACTTGGTGTCTTGGGTAAAGTTTTTCATAATAATAAGGACCATCTATTAACACAAACAAATAGTTCAAAACTCTTCCGCAAAGATGGCGCCACAATCTAACTTCTTTCTCTGACGTTTTGGAGACTTGATGTCTTGGGAAAAGTTGTTTGCCTTCACAAAATGAACACCTCTTTTGCATTCAATAAATAACTTTTGTGAATAATAATAATAAGATTCAAATTTTAAAGATATTGTTGAAAAACCGATAAAAACAACAATTTTTTAACTTTAATATCTCCCAAAGCGCAAAAAAACGCAACCTGACATTTTCACCAAAAATAAGCAATACTCGATAAAAAAAATATCAAAATTTAGGAGAGGTATATTTTGGTGTTTTTGAGATTTCATCATTTTAGTGGAGCATGTATTTATTTTTTTCTATAACTTTTTTTAATACATTGAAATGGCGTTTTGAAGAATTGACGACTTAAGCAGAGTTGTTTATCTTGATAAAATAAACAACTCTTCTGAAGAAGTTAAAACTCCACAGCCTACTGTTTTCGAGTTATATGGAATTACAGAAAAAATGTGAAAATAAGTGTTTTAATTTTAAATATATTGTTTAAATGCATATAACTCGAAAACAGTAGGCTTTGGAGACTTCTTTAAAAGAGCTGTTAATTTTATCAAGATAAACAACTTTGCCTGAGTCGTCAAGTCTTCAAAACAGCACTGGTAAGCATGGGTTCAATCCCAATTGGCACCACCGGGATGTTCTGAGGCATAACATCTCTGATCACGCCTTCTTCGGAAGGGAAGTAAATCCGTTGGTCGCCGGTTCATGAGTTGATGGGTCGATAGGTAGGGTACAGGTGTGGGAACAGCCTACCAAGCGTCGGTAGCATTGGTGCTCAGCACGGACAACAAGTCGACGGAAAACAAATCAAGGGAAAAAAAACTTGATTTTTATAATTTTTCCTCGCATTGAACTACTTATTTATATAAAATTTCAATATTCAATATTTCAAATTGTTAAATATGACGGCGTTTTTAACAAGATTCCAGATATTTAAAACCAACACCTGGCATGGGGTGCAAACAAGTAATAACAGGTGAATTTGTCCGTAAAACGATAACTTACGAATTGTATTTCAAGGAAAAGTGCGTGAACAAATGAGAGAGTATGTGTGATTTAACATAATAATTAAGTGTACTTTGTTCATAAAATGTGCAATTGTGCTGATTTTTGTTTTCCATATTTCCAAATTTTTTTCAAACAAAGTTTCAACATATACACAACTAATCAATTATCTAAAAAAAAAATAAACAATTCACGAGCAATCCACTGCCACCAATTTCTCCTCCATTAATATGTAATTTGTTCCCTGCATTTGCATGCAATTTACCAGAATTTTTCCGCTCGCTCGGTTAACTCGCAATCGCATTTTAATGATCGTGAACAATCAGAATGCAAACTGCCACAAACCATCGTCACCAGAACACATTTTCTTCGCTTTTCGCCGTTTATTCCCCCAAGCACAAATGCAAATTATGTTGTTTCGTGCGTGTGCACGATCATACGGCTGTATAATATATATAAGAGTGCGGACCAGAAGAAGTAATAATGTTTGCTCAAGGAGTTTCCCTGGAGGGTTCCGCAAAACGCCATTTGTTTGGTTTTCGAGGAGAGTCCAACGCACTCCGGGAAATGAAGGGTCATTGTACGGAGGAAAATGAACAAACAGAACACGGAAAACAAGTTCAGAACCCTAAGCTTGATAATTTACGACCAAAACGGTTCAATCTGAGCCAACCTGAGAGGTGAAACATGGAATTCCCAGACAGAAACTGACCGTAATTCATGTGATTTGCAAATGTTCGGTCCAGCAAGTGCCTCAATTTGTCGACCGGATATTCCGAGTGCAAAAATGTTTAAATACTAAACACACAACACATTTTATGTGGTTTATATCTCATTGATTTTCTATTTGCTGCAATCAACACAGATAATTAAAAAAGATACAATACAATTTTTTAGGTGGATCTTACTATATATTTCCCTATTTTTTCTATTCGCTCTTTTGAAACCAGTTAATACAGAAATTTTGGATGTATGTGAAATAGGAACCAAAAAAAAAATGAAATAAAAACCCTCAAACAGTATTTGACTGCAAATATGAATACGTAGTGTAATAGCAAATTTATCATATTAACATCCATTCATACCTTTTCCAAATATTGCAATGGCGACCCGCAAAATATTGCTTCACGCACCATCTAGCGTTGAAAAAGGTCAGCAACAATCATTCAATAACAATCGAGGGGTGCGAATATAGCACTTATTACAAAAGTAAGAGTCGCATTATTTTTTATTAATTACATTGTGTATATTACTTTAAAAATTGTCTCACATGTCACTGTTGACCAATTCCACGCCAAATCGGTCACCAAACTTGACTATCTTCTATCTGGATGATACTTGGCACATATTTTCAGTATGATAGACCAAGTATTTTCCGCAGGAGAGGAGACCCTTTTGACTCAAGGGTAATTTTTGAAAAGGGGCTATGTGTTTTTGCACACATACTTAAAAAAAAATGTAGTTCGAAAACAGTTGGTTGTAGAAAAAAAATTACTAAGAAGGAGTTGTAGGAAACTAATAAAACTTTATAAAAAAATTATACACGGATACAATTTACAAAGACTTGCAGGGATAGTTAACATTTTGGATTTTTTTTGTCGATATTGGCGATACGTTGATACCAGCTATGCCCTTTTTGTATAGCTCAATATGATGCGTCCTGGAAAATTGTTGCTCTTCACTATCCTGAGATGATGCTGTTGTTATTGACGTAGTTGATGGTATTTCTTCGAGGCCATGTCGAGATGTAGATGGCTGCGGCTTCACGATGTCCATGACTGACGATTGCACTTCTAGTTCCAGATTTTCAGCACATGGTTCGATTCTATTTAAATTCAAGCGACACGTATCACAGATTGATAGAGATGTATCCAAATTAAATCTCCACTCTAGGAGCTTATGTTTTTCAATCAAATTTTCGGATAATTTACGAAGCTTTGACGAACACCGTTTATTAGAAAACGGCTTGCAACACTCAACCTTCTTGAATTTCAAATTAAAATTATACTTGTTCACTCAAAAAGATTTTTTTAGTGATGTCTGTTTTCAAAAGGATGGTCATGCTTAAATACAAACGTAGGTACCATTTGGATATTAAGGTATAAATATTGTTTTGGTATTGAAGCTACTCTAACAGAGAAGCTCTTTTTTTTCATGAAAAATACCATGGAAGACATTATAATGTACTTAAAATAATAAGATGGATAGGTACATCAATATTAACAATTTAAATAGGATGAAACTACGCTTGATAATGAAAATAAGTGCAACTTAACTTGTGTTGGTTTCTATATTTAAAATAATAGTGTTTTCATTTCCCCTGTAAATTCTAAACGGGTTGTCTGATCGTTCAATCGTCAAAAGACAAATTGAAGGTAAATATATGTGTATCTTGCTAAACTTATCAATGCTGATGGAGAATCACGATTAACTTATGAAAATAGCTTATTTGTTACAAAAAAATTGATTTTGATGAAAGTAAATTTGAAATATCTCGAAAACGGTTATATTTAGCAAGTTTATTGATATGAGCTTTATCGTTTGAAATGATTTTTATAATCATATACTAACATCAAACTGAACATTTTGCCGTAAATAATGAAATTTTCCAAAATGCCTCAAAAGTTGCTCTTAAAAAACTTTTTTATTGAAAGTTTGTCCATCCTAGAGTGGTTTTCAAAACTTCTGTTTTCTATTCAAGTTTTTATAAAAAAAATATAAAAAAAAATCAAAAATACGTGTATTTTCCAAAAAAAATCCGTGTATATTTTTTTTTATAAAGCCTTATTAGTTTTCTACAACTCCTTCTTAGTATTTTTTTTCTACAACCAACTGTTTTCGAACTACATTTTTTTTTAAGTATGTGTGCAAAAACACATAGGCGCTTTTCAAAAATTACCCTCATTCTAGATGAAATCCCTCTGTTGTCATCAAATAAAATAATATGCTGAAATACACACTTAGATTTTTTTGCCGAGATGGGCACCACCGAGCAGCTCGGCATTTTATTTTGCTGGAAATTCAGCAAAAAATATGTTTGTTAGCTGAGATCTCGGCAAAATTCCCGTTTGTTAGCTGAATATCGGCAAGTTTTTCACTGAGATCCAGCAAAATAAAATGCCGAGCTGCTCGGTGGTGCCCATCTCGGCGAAAAAATCTAAGTGTGTACATTCATTTGAAATATTAAACAAATTTTCATTTGGTTTACCTCTCGTGATGATAAACAAATACATTGTTAGCCTTTTTGGCCACAGAGGTGCTTTCATCGCTAAGAATTTGGTTCGCCAGCTAAGGGAAAGAGTGGATCATATTGTTAATATAATATATTTGGTAATAGGGAAGATAAACCAGTTTTGGCTATACGTTCCTGTAATACTGTGCTCCAATAATGGCCTATGGGAATTCAAGGACGATATTTAAAATCAGTAAGAGCCCAAATCAAGTATTATGGTCACGTTAACTCCTACTTCTCTCGTAACTCGTGACTTATCCGAAATGCCATTTGAACTCGTGACCTTCTGCGTTAGAGGTGTGGATGCTAACGATCAATTAGAGCAATAAGCTCCCACTATGTATATGCGCCGAGGAATCTACCATTTGACTTCACGATGGGGAAGCACATGTTACCTCTGCTGCAGCTGGTTTACCAAAGAGGCCGAAGCTGAGTGCCGAACTATCAAGTCAGTTATCGCAATGGCTGTTGATACCAAGGTGTGCTTATAAGATGGGAATGTTCGTAGGGTGTAACCGGCAGTGCTGCCGATTTACATTCTGCACCCTGAAACTGTGTTGATCCCGGGAGATGCTCTGCCGTCCCAGACGGGGAACAGCCAAAGCCCCTAGCTGCTGGTCTAAAGCCACGGCAGCTGTCTGGGGTGGGCACAAAAGACCTCTTTTCCTCCCGGGTCTCAGACGTTGGTGAGCAGTTGGGGAGAGTTTCCGGTATGGTAAGTTCTAAACAACGAAATATGGGTTAACTTACGGTACAACTTTATTGACTCTAGCGGTGGCGCCAAGAGGGCTGAGTTGGTGGCGGTGTGGACGAGAACGGTTCGGTAGGTGGATTTCGTAGCGCTGGGCTGGGTGGTTGACAGCGGCGACCCGTACGGTAGACTCGTCTCGGCTTGTTCGGACCCTCAGTCGTGTGCCCACGACGCACAGTGGTCTAGAACTGTCAAAAGACGGTCAAAAGTCATTATCTCATGAATATTTCCTATTAGACTAGTGGTGTCTTCAGGAAAGTTTCTGGATATAAAATATATACTTTTAACATTGGATATACTTTTGACATTGACAAATCAATGATTAATCCTCCTGCGTTACCCCTACCCGGGAGCAACTACTGAAGTCTCCCCTTTCCTACTAGGATTTCGAAGTCGGAAATAATTCACGTCCGAACCTACGCGACTACCGAAACCTTTTTCAAGTTGGAGAATACTTCTCCGTTTATTAATTAATCAATCGCTTTTATACTAAACCTATTTACTAAGTACATCTCCCTAGCTGCTCGCGTCGCGAGTATATCTTTTTGCAATGTTATTATCACCGTCATTAACCGATCGGTTTTTTTTTTTCATTTACTTCATATACCTCTACCCGTCATACCGTCACCACCTAGATCCCAAGTGCAACCTTGCAAAAAAATGAATTTGTTGTTTTTACCGATAATTGCACTTCGTCGCGTATGTCCAGTCAGCTGTTTGTAGTCCAAAGTCGAATGTGTTCTGTTTTTCCCCTACACGGATAGAAATCTCCTTATACGTTTTGGCAAATTTCTATTGCTGATTATTCATAAAACGTATAAGTCAACTAATAAGCAGACGCCTTGCAAAAAGTTAATGAAGATCATGTATCAAATGAAATGTATAAGCGGTCACACATACCTTTTATACATTATTATAGGACCTATGTGGTATGTCTTATGGAATGTATAAGGCTGTTTTTTTTTTTTTTTTTGTTAATTACTTTATTTGCACAGGCTCATTCGAATAAACTTTACAGAGCCAAGTTATCATTTTCTTTATACATTATAAATGTCTTAAATCTAAAATTAAAGGATTGGAACCGATTACTCGCGGTCTTCTCGAGGTTAGTGGATGACAATTGTTTGGATCGGGAGAGGGAAAAAGAGATTTGGAATATGATTTATGATTCAAAAATTTCACTATTTCTGAAACAAATACTTAATCCTATCGACGTTATATCAACTCTGTAATTATACAATTATTACAGAAACAAATCTACAAAAAAAATACACACACACATACAAAACACAAACTAAACACAAGGTTAATCAAACTTACAATCTATGGTTAATATTCTTCAAGAAAACATATATGAGTTGCATAAACTCCAGATCGCGTCTAGCCAAAATATCCCGAACTGGAACATTAGGTTGTCTACCTCGAGCCCGAAGGGAATCGTACAACTCGGATCTGACTCCACGGTGCTCAGCACATGACCAAATAATGTGATCTGCGTCCTGGTAACCTTGTCCACATTCACAGAGATTACTGTCCCCCAGCCCAACACGGAACAAGTGAGCGCTTAGTGAATAGTGATTGGACATGAGGCGAGACATCACACGAATGAAGTCTCGACCCACCTCCAAACATTTGAACCAAGGACACTTCGACACCTTAGGGATAATTGAATACAACCATCGTCCCAAACTCCCTTCACTCCATTTATTTTGCCAGCTGGCGAGCGACTGTTGACGATAAATGAAGAAAAATTCGTCGTAGGCGATTTGTCGATCGTAAATATCGCCTTCCATAGCGCCCACCTTTGCAAGCGAGTCCGCCTTCTCATTGCCCGCAATCGAGCAATGAGATGGGACCCATGCAAAGGTGATGACAAAAGATCTTAAAGATAAAGCACTTAGAAGCTCTCGTATTTTCATGAGAAAATACGAGGAGTGCTTTACCGGCCTCATGGAGCGAATAGCCTCGACAGAACTGAGACTATCCGTAAAAATAAAATAATGATCTGGTGCAAGTGAGGCGATCGTTTCTATCGTATAATGTATTGCCGCCAGTTCAGCAACATATACGGAACAAGGAGCATGAAGCATTCGAGAGGCGCTATGAAATTCGTTATAAATACCAAAACCAGCGGACGCCTCTATTAGTGATCCATCTGTGAAGAACGATCTTGCGGAATCAACTTGGCCAAACTTTGCAGCGAAAATTGACGGAGCAATCATGGAACGATGATGCTCTGGGATTCCGCGAATCTCTTGCGTCATTGATAAATCAAAATGAACAGAACTGTCGAAGTCGGAGAAGCAAACACGATAGGGATTATGCTGCGAAGGGCTGACATCCTGTGTTATGTACACGTAGTACAATGACATAAAACGAGTTTGAGGGTTTAGCTCAAGAAGCTTCTCAAAGTTTGCAATCACCAGTGGGTTCATAATTTCACAACGGGTGAGGAGCCTGAGGGATAATTCCGAAAACCGATCAGAGAGTGGCAACATGCCCGCTAACACTTCGAGACTCATCGTATGAGTCGAGTGCATGCATCCTAACGCGATACGAAGACAGCGATACTGGATCCGTTCCAGTTTGATGATGTGAGTTTTAGCCGCCGACTGGAAACAAAAACTACCGTATTCTAAAACCGATAAAATCGTTGTCCGGTACAACGTTTGAAGATCTTGCGGATGGGCTCCCCACCACGTTCCGGTAATTGTTCGGAGAAAATTGATCCTTTGTTGGCATTTCCGCTTCAGATACTCAATGTGGGATCTCCAGGTGCATTTTGAATCGAACCAGACCCCAAGATATTTGAAGGACATAGAATGAGTGATCGGTTTACCCAAAAGTTGAAGCTTTGGTTGTGCTGGGCTATGCTTCCTAGAAAAAACGACCAACTCAGTTTTCTCCGTGGAGAATTCGATACCTAGCTGGATAGCCCAAGTAGACAAATTGTCTAAGGTATCCTGTAAGGGTCCTTGCAGGTCGGCCTCTCTGGGTCCTGTCATAGACACTACTCCGTCATCTGCAAGTTGTCTCAACGTGCAGTTGTCCCTTAGACAATTGTCAATTTCTCTGACGTAGAAATTATACAGAAGGGGGCTTAAACATGAGCCCTGGGGGAGACCCATGTAGCTAAATCGTGAAGCTGTAGAGTTTCCATGAGAAAAGCTCATATGTTTCTCTGACAGCAAATTGTACAAAAAGTTATTAATTAATGGAGAAAGGCCACAAGCGTGGAGTTTGTCTGAAAGGACTTCAACCGATACTGAATCAAAAGCCCCCTTAATATCCAAGAAGACAGAAGCCATTTGCTCTTTATTAGCAAAAGCCAACTGAATTTCAGTGGAAAGCAACGCGAGACAGTCGTTCGTTCCCTTGCCCCTACGGAAACCAAATTGAGTATCTGAGAGTAGGTGGTTCAACTCAACCCATTTGTCCAGGCGAAAAAGGATCATTTTCTCCAACAATTTTCGAATACACGATAGCATCGTAATGGGATGATACGAGTTGTGATCTGACGCGGGTTTTCCAGGCTTTTTAATGGCTATAACTCTCACCCGCCTCCAATCATCCGGAACAATATTAAGCTCCAGGAACTGACCAAACAAGTTCAACATGCGCCTCTTAGCGACGTCTGGGAGGTTCTTCAACAAGTTGAACTTGATTCTATCAGCCCCCGGAGCCGAATTGCCACACGAAAGGAGCGCGAGTGAGAGCTCCAGCATTGAAAAAGGCTGGCTGATCTCGTCTACCGAATTCGTCGTTTCGCGAGGAATCATCTGTGCCGGCACAGAATCAGGACATACTTTTCGCGCGAACTTGAGAATCCAACTATCGGAGTACTCCTCGCTCTCGTTGTTTGAAGACCGGTTACGCATCCTTCGCGCCGCATTCCAAAGCGTATTCATCGACATTTCGCGCGATAATCCGTCCACGAATTGCCGCCAGTATCCGCGTTTCTTGGCTTTGATGAGGCTCTTGAGTTCGCGTTCAAGAGCCGAGTACGCTTCGAAATGTACGGGTGTTCCACGTTTCCGGAAAAGCTTAAACGCGTCGGACTTTTTACGATAAACCTCAGTGCATTGCTGGTCCCACCAAGGGGAAGGAGGTTTCCTACGGAAAGACGTTCCTGGAACCGGCCGAGTTTGAGCTTGAAGCGCGCTGTTCAAGATCAGATTGGAGAGGAAGTTATATTCCTCCAACGGTGGAAGCCCTTCTACCGACGTTAGGGCATCTTCTATCACATTCTTGAACTTTGTCCAATCGATATTACGGGTAAGATCGTACGCGACGTTAACGGGTTCCGACGGATTGAACCCACTGGCAACTGAAACTTTGATCGGCAAGTGATCACTACCGTGGGGATCTTGGATCACATTCCACGTGCAATCCAACGATAATGAGTTAGAGCAAAGTGTGAGGTCTAATCTACTTCCATTCGAGGATGGGCCAGCCAAACGTGTTACTTCTCCATTGTTAAGAATTGTCATATTAAAGCTGTCGCAGAGGTCATATATCAAAGTAGAACGGTTGTCATCATGCAGTTCCCCCCAGCCTGTACCGTGGGAATTCAAATCTCCCATAATCAACCGTGGAGCAGGAAGTACCGAACAGATATCTGAAAGTTGTTTGCGATTAACAACGGCTCTAGGAGGAATATAAACAGAAGCAATACAAAGGCTCTTACCTTTAATAATAGCCTGACATGCAACAACTTCAATACCTGGAAATTGTGGAAGATTCACTCTATAGAAGGAATGGCACTTTTTGATCCCCAAAAGTACCCCTCCTCCACGCGAATCCTCACGATCCAGTCGAATAATGTTAAAATCATAAAAAGGAAGATCGATATCTGAAGAGAGCCAAGTTTCACAAACAGCAAATGGATCACAATCATTATTGTGAATTAAAAACTTAAAAGAATCTAATTTAGGAATGAGACTTCGACAATTCCACTGTAGAACAGTGATCAAATCCCCGACCTCGTTTGGAAAATTATCCATCGAAGGAAATGATTGCTGCAATGAGGGGCCACTTCAATGTCAATTGCTTCAAGAGGGTCTTCACAGAAGGAAGCATTGCCAGAACAATGCTTTTGAGAGGATCAGAAATATTGAGGTACTTGAGAATATCGTCCACAATTTTATCAAATGAGAACAACCCGGATGAAGAAGGGGCTTCTGTTCTTAAAAATGGGCCATCAGGGGTTTTTGATGTCCCCGGGAGTGATGGAAAGTTCTGGTTATAGTCAGTTCTGCGGAAACCAGGAGGAGTTGAAACTTCCTTTTTTCCATCACTCCTTGATTTGGGCAAGCTGATTTGGGGTTCCTTATCTGCAACTTTCCGCGAACGGATGCGTTTTCGTTTCCGTGCAGAACCTTCCGGAAAACTGAAAGAAACTCCCTCCTCAGCCAAGTCAGAGTCAGACTCGTCATCAGACAAAACAGCAAAGGGATTTTTGTCGTTGGTTGATGGTGTGGCTGTTTTTAGCATTGCTGCAAAAGACTGCCTGGAACGCTCCTTAAGAGAGCGTTCTAGTTTCTCCCCGCGTTGTTTGTACGCCGGGCACGATGAGAGACCATGAGGAGTTCCCTTACAGTACACGCATTTTGGTGCAGTGACTGTGCAGGCGCCATCCTCGTGCTTCTCCCCGCATTTAGAACAGCGTGCCTTGCTGCCACAGTGAGAGGCCGTATGTCCCAACTGTTTGCAGTTTTGGCAGTTCATGACCCGAGGAACAAACAAACGCACAGGTAGCCGAAGTTTTCCCAACTCGATGTAGTGAGGAAGGGCTGAACCAGAAAAGGTCACTCGAAACGAGTATGTGGGGGTAAAGCTCTTTTTACCCTCGCTGAAAGATACTGAGTTCAGCTTCTGGACTTCCAGTATCTCAACCGTGGGAAGCAAGGGGTTTTTGAAACGGCCAACCGCTTGCTTCGCCAAGATCTCGGGGGTCAGACTCGCTTCGGTGACCACACCTTCGATCTCCACATTACGAGCTGGGATGTACACTCTATACTCGAGTGTAAAGAGCTGGGAGGCAGCAATCTCGTTAGCTTGTTTCAGGTTAGAGACGACAACGCGAAGTTTATTGTACCTCACCTTCGAGATTTCGGTCACGGCCGAGAACCGCTTCGTCAGATCATTAGTAATTTGCATTACATTCAAAGGTTTCTTTTTGGGCCAGTCGAGTCTTCTGGGTAGGCTCGCGATCGGGGGCTTATCTGTCCCTGCCCATTACCAGACTAAGATGACAAACCAGGGATGACATCATCTGATTTCTGGGATGACAGACGTTTTCGACCCTTCTTGCTATCGCGTGGCAAAGTGGTGTCATCTTCCGACAAAACGTCCATTTCGTCTTCCGACAAAATGTCCATTTTGCCGTACTAGTGGGAGCGAAAAACGCTCTACCACTGCAACGATAATCAAAATTACTCGGACACAATACACGAGAAAAAAAAATACAAACACAGAAACACAAACTTAAAATTTAACTGATGGGAGAGAGAAAGAAACAAGAACAAAAACTTATCTGATAATCCTATACTACTACCACCGAGCGTTTACACAGCAGCAGCGGAGCGACGCGCAGCTTTGATGATCTTCGATCCGCGTGTGCGGGCGGTCTTCGTTGGTGTGTGCTTGTATGAAGCTCGGCACTCAGCTGAACACACGAGATGGATGAGCGGTTTGAATGTGGAGGCAGATGCTGACACTCGATGACGATGATCCGTGTGCACAGGTATGCGTGACCACGCACCGATGGTGCGCAAAATGGTTGGCGAATTGGCAATCGCAAAAACAATTTTCCTTCCGATGATGCCGAAAACACACTTTCTTCTCAGAAAAAAACTCACTTTTTGATAAATTTATCGGGAATTATGCCAGGAATCACTAAGCGAGAAAAAACTGATTATTTACGTCAGATAATAGCGAGAAAACTTCCAAATTAACGGAGCGCGAAACAAGTCGACCGTTCTTCTTGCTAGGACGCAGTGAGATGTATATATATAAGGCTGTTGTTTATGCAAAAATGTATAAGTGAAACATATGAATAAAATAATTGATTTTCCTATTTCATGTAGATGACATAAATTTGCTGCGTCTATTCACCCTCTCGCGGGACGTTGGCCCTCGTGACTCTGCACTCCTAGAAGTGTAATGTAAATTAATTTTTCCAAAAATTCTATATTCAGGTTCAGTGTCTTAGGCAAAGTTTTATAAAATATCAAAACAATAAAGTTTGCTGAAGACACTAGGTGGCTATTTATTCATCTTATTGAAATATGGAAAGTTTTTGGTGGAAAACCTCCTAATAAAAGTTTCTACTTAATAATTAATTTCTTTAAACTTCTACTGGTTTGAAATGTTCTACAAAATTGTTCAAAACATTAATACACATAAGTTTGATGAATATCATAGCACACTAGATCGCTAAATAGGTGAGTTACTATTGATTTTGCTCCAAAAATATAATTTTTAGTCACATAATTACGATTTACTACCATTTCCCACCACATCCCACGACAAAACCAATAGGAATAGAAGTATTTAAATGTGTTTTCTTGGGACGGATTGGGAATACCAATCAAGCACCGATGGTTTGACGGTAATATGAGGTTTCCAGGCGGCCGGGACGGTTTGTCCACCTGCCGATGGCCGTGCAGGCGTTCGTTCGCCTCAATACCTGACCCTCAGTCGTGTGCCAACGACGTCGCTGGGCGAACCCTGCACCACGTGGTATTGCCGGACAGCAGCGACGGATTGTCCAACTGCCGGGAGCCGAACACGGTTCTCTATATGCAACGTACTGGCTCGACCCTCGGCCGTATGCCAACAACTTCCCTGGACTACGATGTAGCACGTGGTCTCGTAGACCCTCCGGGCTGAAGAGTACCCGGTTGGGCAAACCGATGACCTGGACCGGTCGTTCTACAGGTACGAGTTTGCACTGGTTCACCAACGAGCTTTCCATTATCTCGCACTGTCACCACCGGCTTATCTCATCCGAAAAAAAACGCGCGGAATACTCTCGACAATCACTTCCGAATTCCCGAATCGTGGTTTCAACTTCTGTTCGCAATGAGGTTGGCACATCGAATGATCGAATCATCCTTCCATCCGGATATATCCGGACTGGCTTCCAAGGCGGGCCACTTAGCTAGCCATTCCCAGAAGGTTTTGTTAGATTTGGGGCCACATTGCGCATCTCAAAACGAAACACTTTTTCATACAAGCGTTCGTACAAAAAGTCTTTCGTTTCGAGATGCACAATGTGGCCCCTGTTCAGCGTGGACGGTGTCGCAGATTAGTGTCGGGAGGTTTGGGGAAGCGTACAGCAGAACCCGAATCGATTCCGGTCCATCGAGGTAGTCCAGACGTCCTAGAGCGGCTAGCAACAAGGTGAGTTGCGTCTTTAAGAGGTACGCCCGATGTTGTCTGCCGTTTCCGGTTTTTCGTCGGCAAAGGTTGACCAATGTGACCAATGAGAGTGGCGAATTCGGGTGATCCGGTGCTTCGAGCTTGGTGCCTGCGTAGTTTTTTATCTTAGATTAGTATAACGCGTTCGGACTAAAGTCGTTTCGAGCGAAGTTTTAGGATTGGACATTTTAGCAGAATTGTGCCGGGCCAAGGGCAAGCAGTGGCTCGTTGGACTAGACCGATTGCTTTGACTTGGCACGTTGTGGATTTCGGTGATCAGCTGTTCAACGACATAACCGGTGCCGAGATGAGCGACACGTGTTTGATGTTATTTCTAGTTAAGCCTTCTTCCCTTAAGGCTTTGGTCAGATTGTTTTAAATGTAGTCCAGTCACGTGGAAGAAGGTTGAATTTGTTCCCGACGACGATTATCGATCGTTCGGGTCCAAGAATTTCCGACAGACCCGGCCAGATAGAGCACAGGAAATCAAGGAGATCCACCAGCAACAGTACAGCTTTGCATACGTCTTAGATATCACCAATTCAAAAACCTGAAAAGTTATTAGCATTTTCTTTAAGCAATGTCACTTGGAAAGATTATAAAATTTTTCTTTAATTGTGACGCTGTGAAATTGAAAAGTTGCAATAGAAAATAGTTTTAACAATAAATAAATGCAGCAATAAATCAAAAAGTTTCAACATAGAATTAAAAAAATGCAATACAAAACACATGATTGAGCAATAAAAATTCTTGAATGATTTAAAAAATTGAAAAATTTCCAATTAAAAATCCAAACATTGTAATACAAAATCAAAATGAAGTTCTTTATTTATGTTTAACAGGAGATGCTTTTGTTTTTCCGTGTATATTTAATTACTTCTTTCAACACTTGAATCATGCATTTATTAAAGTGGTATGATCCTCCCCTGCTGCATACGTGTTTTATAAAAATTGCACATGTAAGAAATGTAAAAATCCTATGAATTTACACGCTGCATTAGTGTTTGTGAGAATCTGCTCAGAGAACTCAATGTTTCAAGCAGGAATGAATTTGATAGCCAGCTCTTTATGAAAAATCTGATATATGTTAGTCTGGCAGTGTTCGGAAAATCATTCTCAAATCTCATTCATTGAGCCTCCCTGCGAGAATAAACTCGCGTGCGAATGCGGCAAACAAAACTCACGCTTGAGATTCTCATGCATATTCACGCACTCACACTCACAACGCCGAAAAATCATTCCCGCTTTAAACTCATAAAAACCACTCAAACGTCAATTGATATCATTCTTATGCATGTTGTGTTAGTTTTCCAACCACAAACAATAGTAATAACAATGAATAACGCCAAAATATAAAGCAATGAATTTTTGAACCTGAAAACTCATCGGTGATTTTTGCGACGTTGAATTTTGCAACGCAAAACTCATAGGCGCATAAACTCATGCATGAGATTTGAGTTTTTGAGTTTCTCCGAACACTGGCTGGAGTATCCCTTAATTCAGTTGATAAAGGGGTACACAGCTAACAAATTAAATTTAATATCACATCAAAGTGGATGCACTTCAACCGTGTCGAAAATGTGGTGTAACATTACTTGCAAAAAAAGACAAAATTATCATTAATACAGTGCATCAAGTGACATTACGCTGCTTTTACTGCATTTGTTTATTTTTGTGGCCATACAAATAACATGAGATTTTCGACATGATTGAAGTGCATCCTCTTGGATGTAATATTAAAATTTATTTTTTGCTGTGTAGCTATACAGCAAGACCGCTGGAGGCGGCTGGGTTCGATTACCGCTAGTCTAGGATTGTGTCGGGTTAAAGAATTCTCCGGCTTCCCTGGGCATGTACTTGCCGGACAATTATACAAATGTAAAAATGGTACAGGCATTGAAAGCTCTCAATGAACAAGTGTGGAAGTGCTTAAAAAGAACAGTAAGTTGAGGGGTGGTGTAAAGTCCCAGTAGGGACGTAATAAAGCCAAAAAAGTTATCTGATGTCGGATTAATGTGATCCAATCAATAAACCTTAGCGCAGCACATTATGAGCTTGTTATCATGGATGTAAGCCTTCATCAAACATAAAAAAAACAACGTGGGGCTACATGGCGTGAAAATTATGAACAAAAGTTACTCGATTCAAGTGTCATAAATATATTAAATATGTGTCCCAAATAATCCCGGAGGCCGTTTTTTTTCTGAACTTAACCCGCTGAGACAACAAAAAAGAAAAAAAACAGTGCGCGGCAATCCTGAATATGATCTGAGAGCGGTGTATAAAAAATTAATACGTTCATAAAATAAAGAAAACATCCCGTTTCTGTCCGATTCTGGTACTACAGAAAAGAAGGGTAAAAATAGAGGAGGTGAAAACGCGAGAAGAAAAACTATTGAAAAAGAACCTGCCTATAAATGGGCTGATGTAAATGTGTGTCCACATCAATTTGGTAAATAAATAATAACGAGTGCGAAGTGGTCGGGTGAGAAGGACCGGAAGCTTTAATAATGCGAAGCGGCGTAAGTTTTCCACAAGAAAAAAAAGAGTGGGATAAGTGCTGTACTAGTGGTATTTTTAAGGTGGAGTGGGGTTGTCGCCAAGCGGCAAGCTATGAAGAGGATCTTAGAAACCAGCAGTCAAGTTGACGACGGACGAGTGAAAGGAAAATCTTGTTCCGGAAAAGAGCGTGTAAACATCGATTCTTCTCAAACAACTTTGAAGGTAATGCAAAGCCAAAGGCTTTTATCCGAGTTGTGTACTTGACGAGAAGCATTTTTTTCTCTTATCAGCTCGTTTTCTATCACTACACGAAAGGAGAGCACTTATGCTCGGTATGCTACACTGTATATTTACATGATTTTCATATTCTTTTTCTATACTACGTGCTTTTAGCATTTTGTCGAATGTTGTAGAAGCCATCAAACAAGAAATGAACGTATCATGGATATAATGTGTTGTTTTGGTGGACGATATTGTAGCTATAAAATTTTATCGAAAAAGTTATTTATATGCGAACCATTTCTGTTACCGACGATGAATCAGTAAATGTGGAAAAAGTTACAAGTCCAAAGTGGGGTCCACCCATAAAATTATGACACTCATCAAGTAAAGCCATGAGGTACCCAACTGTGAACGCGCAAGTAAACCACAAATCCAATTTTTTTTTGTCTATGCTCATTTACGTAGATAAGAGTAATAAAAAAGAAAACACTGATGCATTTCCTACCATCACTATATTTAGTGACCTATGCATGGTTTACTACTTTCATTGAGCACATGATTGATCATCCGGCCCTTAAACCGTTTTATCGCCGTGGTATATTTACCAATCTTAATTTAAACAAGTTAGAGGATGTGTCCGACCAACTTCTGCATGATTAACGTAGATTGAATCCAAGTATTCAGTTGATATTTTAAACAACATGTGGTATTTTTCATATTTGAACTCCTGCGATTCCTGCCTTTGACATTCTAAATGTTTTCAAAAATAATTAGAAAAATTGAGCTGGATCAGACAGTGTTGTGTATTTTTAAATTAAAAGACTCTAGCACCACGTTGTTAGACTCTTAAATTAAATCTTATTGTAATAACAAATCAAACCAACAAGTTGAAAGTTGTGAAAATTACAAAAGTGTTTTTATACTTAAGTTTTTGGTTTTTAATTAAAATCTACAAACAATTAAAAAATAACATTTCAATTCATTAGGAAAATCAGTACGTAGTCAGTAGACATCGACAGGGGCTTAGCAAGAGTCTCCAGTTTATAGAAATTTAAACAGAAAATATGAACGTCTGTCTACGTTTTACACTTTCATATACTGTCTATGTAGATAGCTTATTGTCCCCCACGGATAGGGCCATAATGTCTCAAATGACGGTGTAATGACTTTTTATGTTGTTTAATGTTGTTATATCGGTCATAAATTATACCTTCATCGTTCGGTCATTAGTTTTGTGCTACTGCATTCGAGTGCCGTGAATTTAATTCGGTGTATTGTGTTTTCGTGGTGATGTACTATAGTGAAAGTGATTCAATTTGTACATTATTTACAAACATTTTCCTGGGCAAACCTTAAGCGATTTTTTAAACCCTATACAACAGAAAAACTTTCTAGCTTTTTTGTTGCGCTCAGTGGTGATACTTCTGTAAACAGTTTGGCGCATTGGTGTCGTCTGGATTCTACCGTTGTATAGCGCTTTATTACCTGCTCTGTTACAAACTACTCCAAGCGCATTTCTTTTAACCGTGTAGTAGCGCTGCTTTGGCAATCACATCAAATCCTAAGAAGTACGTCATCCTGAAAATGACTTCTACTTGCCACTCGTGTGCCACTGATGTCGCTGACTATTCCATTTCTTGCAGCAGCTTAACTGCAAAGCGGAATTTCACCTCAAATGCGTCAATATCATTTCAGCTGTTAACGATGAGATGAAAATGAAGTCCCGATTGTTCTGGAAGTGCAGGTCATGTATCAAATTAATGGATGATATTCGTTTCCGTTTCCGGGATTCAACTCGAGGCGCTTATGAGGCTGGACCAGAACATGTCCTTGACGATCATAATGAGATCTTTAAAAAAAATGAGTCGGTGGTCATGAATATGCTCAAAAATTTACTTCATTTTGAACTTTGCTGCTTTGATCAATTCCAGTGCACTTACAGCAAAATCATAAACTCGTACTACGAATACCACTGGGTATTTGTGAAGCCGACGATTGTTCTGTAAACCTGAACCTGCTGAACGCCGTCAACAGGATTCGATGTGTGGAACTGGAAGCTATACTTGTTTACTTCTCTCAGTCCCCACAAAGGTCATAGGAGGGAGATTTTGTTAGTAGGTTATCAGGATTCACCTTGATAAGTGATACGACCGTTGTTTTGATATAATGTATTCATTTCCGATGCCTGCCATACGATCTTTTGCAATGCCTGCGACCTTATCAACTCAGTAATGTAAAGTGACCTGGGATGAAACCCACGGTCTTCTGGTCAGTAAGCAAAAACGATTCAACTATACAACCGAGCTCTTTGCAACAAACCGACGGCATGATGCTCCTCAAATGGAATAATTAGGCCTATTCTGCGTGGCGTGGCGTGTGAGGTATGGTGACAATTGTCACCTTAGGTGAGGTGACTCTCCATTTGATTAGCACGGGGACTCACCTCACCCGAGATGACAATTGTCACTTCACCATCACTCACCTCACACGCCGCGCAGAATTTGCCTAGAGGTCCGCATCATGCATTCGCCATATTTAATGTTAAGAATATCCGCTAGAACTCATCAAATTCGCTAGAAAAGTAAGAGAAAAACTCTTTAAATTAATTTAATTTTAAGAATATCCGCTATATAACTTACTTCGAATTAGGTGTTAAAATTCACAATTTTTATTTTCTATAGAATTTCTAAGCACTTCTAAATTGCGTGTTAACTTATTGAAAACTCCACCAGAAAAGCACAATAAGATACGATGCAGTCTTGTTAATGCGGAATTACAACCTGTTTTTTTTTTGTTTTTTTTTCTCTGTTCGGGACATAAAACTACTGCGACCAGTAATTTGATCTATTGTACACACTTAGAAAAATTCATGTAAATTTAGGTGCTCTGAGTGTGACATATACGAGCGTCAATTTTGACATAAATTTGAGTCATAACAGACGCGAAATATAGCTCAATCAAACGTACTTTTCGTCGAGCAACGAACTTTTCAGTCTTGGAGCACTCAATATTACGTGTTTACGTCTCATCTTTTATGTCATAGACGGATTCCGTCACATGTAAAATTAGTTATTTCTAAGTTTGTAGTATATCCCGTGTCCTTCGTTTAGTGCATGTCATATTACTTCATCACTATTGAGTATTCGGTTTTGATACAGTTGTCATTCTTGCCTTCATCGCAAGGAATCGATTCTAATTGAAAGGTCCCGCTATTTATACACTTCGGAGTGTTGAAATACCCTCCAAAGGCACGCCACTTTGTCAGTCAAAATTGGATTCCTTAGCAACAAAATTAAAGAATGACACCGATAGTGACCATGCATCAGAACCCTAGTCTTAACCACTTCAAACTAGGGAACAACGAATAGAAGATTAGGAATCACATAGATGAAGACTAACTAATAGCGAATTCGTTTATTATTCAGTTCCAACCTGGATCGGGTATCAGGATTGGGTCTGCTTGTTTTCTGACAAACGTCAGTTTGCTCGTTTGTTTTTAAAACCTAGCTCAGGTTGAGGTTCGCACTGACAAAAACTTCGGTTTCGCACTGGGTTGGAACTGGTTCCAACCCCGATAATAAACGAATTCACTATAACTAATATTTTTCCTTGTTTCAAGATCATCATCGGTCCAGGCAACCCGAGGACTTATCACTATCAACAAGGCATAAAAAGTAACAAGGACTAAGATGTGTTCCTTTGATTACTGAAAAATCCTGTTCCCCTAGTTTGAAGTAGTCAGGACTAGGAATCGGTGGTAGATCTTACATCCCGTAACGTACCACGAAAAGTTAATCTATCCACGTTACGGCGGAATTACAACCTTATTTTGTACTGAGACATTATACTTTATATAGGAAAGTTTGGAAAGCAAAACATTCAAAGAAGAGACTTTACTATTGGATAGAAAACATCAGCCTTACCCTATTTACCGTTTTCTTACTTACCGTTTTCAAAATTTGATCTGGGTAATTCGCCTGCATTTAGATAGGTATACAACTTTTTTATGAAGCAGATTCAGATTCACCTCATACCGAAATATTTCAAAGCTAATTCTTGGTTTCAAGTGGTTGCAATTCGCTCATGGTAAGAGATGATAAAGTGAAATGCTCAAAACAAAAAACATGAAGATAGAAATTTAAGTGGGTTACACATTAGGAACCATAAATTTTTGAAGTCTCATAAAGTCTAAAAATTGCTGTTATTTCAGTGTTTTGGCCATGATGCCTCAAATCTTTTTAGTGATCTCATATTTTTTTTTATGTATCTGAAATCTTACAAACTTTAGCTTCAAAAAATCTTAAGGCGAGAACCAGAACGTAGAAAAGTGTGATAGAGTCAGGGATCTAGGCGGTATCTAAGACTCAAAGCTTACTTTCACCAATCATTATAACACAATTATTAACAGAGCTAACAACATGCTTGGTTTCATAAAACGTTTCTACTACAATTTCCACGATCCGTATACAATAAAAACGTTGAACATTGCTTATGTAAGGTCGATATTAGAATTTTTCAGCATAGTTTGGTTTCCTATAGTCCATAGTTCCTAGAGTCCATTCAAAAGCAGTTTTTATTGAATGCACACCGCAAGTTAGGTTGGACTGTATTTCTTCTGCCATCTTATACAGCTCGATATATGCTGATAAATATCCAAACATTAAAAGAGTGTCGCGAATTTGCTATGGTTTCATTCGTAAACGATATCTATTGTCATCCTTAAAAGTATAAACACCATCTAGGCATCTACGAAATAGAAATATTTTTGCTACATGCCGCTATCGTACGTGTTATACCAAATTTGGACCCTTGAACCAAATGATGGACACATACAATATGCACTGCGATAACAATGACAAAAGCCAAATTATAGCAATATTTAAATTTCTCGCGTAACGTCCGCTAATAGGATTTTTTTTTTATTTGTTTTCAAGACACATTTTAATTTATATAACAAAGACAAAATTGTAAAAAATAGCACCTAAGGTGTTTCCTTGAATTTTTCCATCACACCTCGCAATTTCAAGAGCACACAGCGTCTTGGCCTACGAGGTTTATACATCTGCAAATTTCATACATTGCTTGCTTCTCCGCAGCAAACAACAAGTAGTAGTTTCAGCTACGTGCATTCACAGAAACCTTATTATTTTTACATGTGAAATTGCGAAGTGTAACACGAAAAAGAACGCTACAGGGAATCACCTTAAGACAACTATTGTAATACGGTCTACACTGATTGACGACAAATAAAATAAAATTAAACAAACTTGTTGGTGTTTAAAAAAAAATTGATTTTTTTAGCATTTTCGCAATCCTGATACTTTTAAGAATGTTGTAGGAAGGGTTCCGGAATAACAGAATGTATGCAAGGCACTGTTAGTCTTGTGTTAAACGCGTAAATATAACTCAAATCTTTAAATGATTTCTTTTTTCGAAACCACATATTTTTACCTTGCGAGATAGGGATCTTGGAGACTATTGGATCAAATTAGCAGATTCTTCTGTCCGCGATCTAACTCTGGTATCTCTTCAATTGTCGAATAAATCTTTCTGTCCGCGATGTAAAAAATAATTGTTTAAAATCTAACGTAGGATTTTTCGGATATTCAAACTATTCGATATTTTACGCACATTTGAGTAAAGTCTGATCCACTTCGAATCCGGACCAAGGAATAAAAAATATCTCGAAATGACAAAATGACAAGCGATCAACTAGCCGAATGATAACGCTATGTCAGCAATGGACAGCAATAATGATATAATCTTCTTCCCTTTTTCCATGACAAACGGCCTTTGGATTATAGCTCGCTCGGGTCGGTAGAAGGAAAAGATCAAATAGTTGACAAGCTGCTTCACGAAGTAAAGCCAAAGATACACGTGTGTTAATGGGATATTTTTGTTATGTCTTTTCTCGATTCCAATCAAGTTATGTCCTCAACCATGTATATTGCAAACAAAGCAGGCAAGCAATATATAATTATCATTCTACAACTCTGAGCAAGCTACATTATAGAATATATAATATAATCGTGGTAGTAGTAGCAAGCATTTTATCTTTATCGTTGGTTGCTTTATGTGTTTGGATTCGCTGATCCGGACACATAAAACCAAGATTGATATGACGTAAGATACATGTAATTTAGTCAAAATGAAATTAATTTTATTCATTAAAAAATTGCAAAATTGGCTTTCGAAATAACTCGCGGACTATCTTTGGAATTCCCACCTGAGCGGCCATTTCATCAGTTTCCGAGCGAATTTATCGTCGAAAACAAACTTGAATTAGCTGGGGACATCACCCCGTGCTGTGACCAGATAAAACTTTTGCAATTTTGCGCATTTCTAAAAGTACTCAAAACACAAATCGCCTGCATCTGTCTGGTTGCAGGGCTGCCAACAGCGTAAAAAATAATATTTTGGGCTAAGAATTTTGAAAAATAAAGCTGAAATGTTGCATATTAAAATACTGAAAACCCGAAGTGATTGCATTTATTCTAATGTCCTAAAGTTCAAACCACTTTTCAACATTAGGAATAATTAATTATCACCCACTAGTAGAGGTGGCCAATTCGTGATATTAATCCTAGAGCACCACGATTTCTTCTACCAAAAGGATGACGAACCTTCCGATGACTTTCAGGATCCATGTTCAGGTCACGTGACACATGACTCCATATTATTCTTGAACCAACGAAAAGGTTTTGAGAGATAAATTAAGGGCTTAGTTTTATAATAAGACCACTTTCAAGCTTGTTTGAATCTTCTGGAGCGCTATGAAACTGTATTCTCAAACAAATCTTAGAGATATCAACCCAAGTAATTTAGTATGTACACGCAAAACAAATTTCTCTTATATCTAATGTAAGGTTGGATGTATTACATCCTCTACATATGTTTCGTACATCAAATGTAATGACAGCTTTTGCCATGGACTGCAGAAAGTGTTTCCAAAATGCATATTTTTTGTATAAAACCTTCATCTTCTAGACGTAATGCATTTGAAGAAACAAACTTTGTTCGAAAAATAAGGTAACAGAAAAATTTAAAATTATTAAAAAAAAACCTTTCCGGCGACCACATTACAGAATCTCTACATGCCGCAAAACATTGCAAATTCTGTATACTTTTCATGCAAATCTGTAATAGAATCTTAAATTTGCTGGTTGAGTTATGGAATTCAAGACACTTATCTACCTTTGAGTACGCCATCAAATTCCGGTAAGTGTGTACTGAAGGTAATCCCGGCACACTGTAAACTCTTGTAACTTAAGGATTTCTAGGACTTCCTGAACATTATAAGCTTTAGAAATTTCATATACCGTAAAACGGGGTGAAGTTGATCACAACACCGTTCAATTTTTGGTTCTCCACAAAACCATTTTCATGATATTGTTTTATTTAAGTAGTTTTAAATAGTACTTTTAGAAGGTTCTCCCTAACAAGGAAGTGATAAAATTTTCATCTATTAACTGTTCCTCAAAATCCAATAATAATCAGCATTTATTCCAGTGCTGTGTGCGGAAAATACTCAACTGACTTAATGTTGATTCGTGAAATCCGAATCTAAAATCAGGTGCCTCATTTCGCAAGTCGAAACAACTAACTCCAAGTGTCCATTTAAAAAATGCTTCGTGTCGACTTCCACCATGATTTTGTTTATAAATTTATTTGATAAGGCTCAATCCAATTAACTTTACAGAGCCGAGGATTTTTGTTTTATCAAAGGTACAACACAATAAACACTTTTTCTTCTGCTGTCCAATAAGCCTCCTCCATCAGAACGGGAGCCGCATCCAGTCAGTGGTTTCATTGTATGGCATTATCGCCAACGGTGGACGCAAAACGTGGTCAACACTCACACACTCATCACGAAACGGTTGCTTTCCAAAGTCGAAGACGCATCGACCGAAAGAACTACTGATGAAGAACAATGAGGAGGACCACACAATGGTTGCTGCAGAGTAAACAAACAATTGCACAACACACATCGAGAGTGGCCTGCTTCTGTCGACAGCCGAGTGAACACTGACTTCCGCAATGAGGCCCCTGATTTCATTTCATTGAACGATTTAGTATCATACAAATGATTTAATGGGAAAAACAATGATAATTAACTAAACTCAGCACTATTTCGGAATTGGAAACAACCTTTGATATCGTAAAGAGATTTTATATAGCATGAACTACATGTTTTCCAAATATAAAAAAAAAACATTTTCTTATTTTTCACCTAATTAAAAAGTCACTCAACGATCACTTATTAAATGTATTTCCTATACAGCCATCACAAATTCAATCATGTCTTCTTATTGCTTATGATGTGTCTGAATATATACTTATTCAAAGTATAATATTTCTTAAACTATATTGTTTGAGATTCACGCATGTTTTCCTTCTCCACAATAAAAAACTGATGTTCGCAATAATTTTCTATAAACATATTACTAACGAATTGACTTAGTACTTGTTTTAAAAAATATATATTTGGAAAACATAAATAGATGTAAAACATATTTAGAATATACTTCAAAAACTATCAAAGTTACCCCGTTTAAGGATACTTTGAATTTGAAACTTAAGGAGTCTTCGGAACTATCAAAACTTCAGAATGTCAGAGTTTCAGGATTTATTGTAGTTGTAGATACTTTAGATTCTTTTAGTCCCGTTTGTTTTAGTAGTTGTGGGTGCTCTGGAGATTGTTTTTAGTATTCTACAGCCAAGGTTTTCCAAAGTTTTGGGAACGTCCGGCAGTGATGTCATGGTGGTGGAAGTGATGTCATGGTGGTTGGAACTGCTGACCCGAGCAAAGTCGGTTAACAAAACGAAAGCAAATCGATATTAAAGTTTGCAGTTCATATCATAATAAAAACTCATTTTGATTTCAATTGCCGCGACATAAGTCTGATATCAAATTGTGCTTTCATTATGCTGTCAAGACTTTTTAAATGAAAGCAAAAAATAGTTTTCCGTTTGTTTCAGCAGTGAAAATTGTGCTTTAAATTTTGTTGTGTTAACCGTTAAGTCAACCGAAATGAGATCAACTGGAGAATTCAAAGTAAGTTACATAACCGCAAATTTTGATTTCAATTTAATCTCCAGCTTTACTCGGGCAGGTAAACCAGTTATTGAAAGTAATCATTATTTATCATTATTTCTTACAAGTGCGCAAAGGTTAGTTCCAAACGAGTAGGGTTACACACAGAACTGCAAAATATCAATATCAATACCTATAAAATGCTGATTTTCTCTAGCCTCCTGATGTCAGTATCAGCTCACATAGTTCCATTATCAATGTCATTCGCCTCAATGTCAGTGAATTTAATATTTATTAATATTGAGTTAGAGTAAGTGACATTCATATGAATTTCTATGTCAAAGCCATACCGCTCGATACTACGATTATCAGTATCGGAAGCGAAATTCAATGCTGGAACAATATCTTACGCCAACTGACGTTGTTGACAGTACGCAGCAATGGTTACACATCTATCATAACATCACTGGTTTCCGGTAGTTCTGTGAATAAGAACTATGAAGGTAGTTATAACGAGGGCCACATTCGTTGTGACCAGTGATGAGAATTGTCTTTGTCATTGAAAGTTTTCACGCGATATTGAAAGAATTGTTTTTGTCACTGTCACATTGTCACTGGAAAAATTTACTCTAACATATACCTCAGTAATTTTTATTTCTTTTGGTAATTTCATGCAATCTCTTTCATATTATTATTTTCATCTAGGTAGTTCGATGCTAGTTCAATTTGACGGCTGCATGGATTTATGTTGCTTAATTCATTCAATTTCGTTACAAAATTAGATGCCAACAAAAACTGCATATGATCGTCACTGATAATTGACCAAATTTCCCTTCAAGAGGATCTTTAGCTGTTTTGTCAATATCGTCGTATATGGTCGATATTTTCAGGACTGGTTGTAACATGAATGAATCTAAAGGTCCATGTAAACGTATACAAATGTAAAGAGGTAACGAGAAACCTATTGTTTCAGGTCAAGACGATTCTGATCCTTAACATAAAATGTAGGGTTTCCAATATTCTCGGAAATAAACATCATCGAATCAAGACATAAAATAAGATTTCCTGTAAATTCTTGGAATCCCGGGGAATGACAAAAAAATGCTTAAAAATATAGATAAGAATTGAAGATTCTTTTTTTTTCTTAAAAAAAATCTTTTGAAAATAGTAGAACAATTTATGACATCTAAGCAAAATCATTAACATTTCCTTCTAAATGTTAGCAGTTTTAAGTGTAATATACATCTCAATTCTACAATGTCGATCAGAATCTTGCTGGACACCATGATTTTATTAGTCAGAATATGAAAACATTAAAGTAAAGTTAATTGATAAATTAAAGGAAAAATATAAAAAAGGTTAAAATTTGTTTGATATTATTTCCACCCAAATCCGCTCTGCTGACAAATAAAAAAGCATGCAGTCCTCGCCAAACGCAAAATCCACGCCAGCTATAGCTGCTCTGGGAAAGTATGAATAAATATATTTGATTTTGAGATTCAGCGACACAAAATTAAATCAAGTAACTAATTTCACTAAACCAAGCACAACATAAAAAATCACAATTCTAAACCAAATCAAACACTGCAAATTGTATCAATTTATCTAAATCCGTTGTTAATGGTGGTAGAGAGTATGTATTATTTATCTTCTTGAAACCCAAGTTGATAAACATATTTTTAGTTATTTCAAGATAATAAAACAAAGTACGTTAAAGTTTTTATCATAAAAAATAATATCCAAAAAATACAAACCGAAGGATTTTAATCAATCAGCTACTTCCATCGCCAAATCCTACAGATGCATATCGGGCAGAGATGGATAAATCAGTTTCGCAGGATGAACATTTGTGAAATATTTGTATTTCTCTAAAAACTCCCCTTTTTAAAAACGAACAACGTTTGTGATGTGTAGTGATATTTTTTACTATATCAAACAACCAGCCAACACATATAAAATCTACTCACACTGGCTAATGTAATCAAAAGTGTTGTATACGAAAATGCACATTTAAATCACTTCCACAAGCTCTAATGTACACTCACCTTAACTAATTATAAAACATTCCGATGATGGCATCAGTTGAAACAGCTCTCACAGGTGTTACTAGAATCAATTAGTTTTATTCAACAATTACACCAATTCTATCGAGAGGCAAATCTCGACCACTAATTGCACTAATCACAAAAACATTTAGCAAGCCTATTGGGTATAATTTGCTGCAAACAGATTAGCTGCATACGTACATAACGGGGAGCTCTCACTTCAAACAGATCCAAATAGTGTACACATTCTCACTACACCACTTTGCTGCGTCAGAAAATTCGCTATTCAGTTTCGCTTTAGCGTTTACACTTTGCATGAAAGCGGATTTCCTTCCCAAATGCTCCTCACTCTCACTCTCCGATCACCGACAGTACGCGGCTCAGCGGTCACGTCACTTCGGAAGCGTACCACAATTTTCCACTGCAGAACTTGGGTGACCACTTGCGTGCTTAATTTTCTTTTCCAATTTCTTCGCCACTGCTGCTTTAACTTTTTTAGTTATTATTTTTGATATTATAATTCCCCATGTTATTCACATCAGACACATACACCCCATACACGGCCACTGGGAAAGAGAATCTCACGAAGTCATGCAACGAGCACTAACCCCAACGTGTGTAGTAGTTGCTATTATCTGGTAGCACTTTTCTTCCGGCTTTAAACAATTTTTAATACCACCGTAATGAGGCCAACACACGCGATCCTTCTTGGTTCAGCAACTATGTTCTCAATGGAATCATCCAGGAGTGAGAGAAAAAAATAAACCTTTTTGCACTATTTTTCCACCTAAATATGTCAAAAAGCTGAACGTCTCCACGCCGTACGTCCACGAAGACACTGCACTGATCCAGCTAATGTAGGTGGCTATCAAGGACTACCAAGGTGTGGCGTCGATGGGCCTTCTTCAAAGTCTTCAGCGAAAAACACGACCAACTGCGGCAAGGATCACGAGCGAACTGATTTACACGCGACCGATTTGTGCAGACATTCGGGCGCGCTCCAGAACTTAATTCCCTATAGCCAAGACACCAACACAACTCTCGGTGCGCACTCTTTCGAACAACACACTAGGACGCACTTACACATCCAAATACAGCTGGTAGGCACGCGATGGGTGGATGCTGGAGCACACTGCGATGTGTTTTGCTCTAGTCTCCTTGCTTTTTGTGTGTCACTAGTCAAAAGAAATATTGTTTTTGACAATTGATTCGTGCTGCTGTGTGAGTGAGACAGGATCATCAGCAGCCTTTGCCCCTCTAATGGCACACATTTTTTTGTCCAAAAAGGAGTTTTTTTTTTTCTTCACTTGATTACATATATTCTTCGTTACAGTTACGCCGTTCACCAATAAACTATTAATTAAAGCAACGAACCTCACTGTAAATTACATCATCAATTGTTTCGTGAATACCAAAAACCACCCACCAATTAGTTTCGGGACCAATTATACCTTCTAGGCCATCTCCAATCATCCTCCCATGTGGTCGCACCAGCAGACGAAAATTGCGTGACCGACGATGATGCAAACACGAGACTCACTCACTAACAGACAACGGCAGCACCAAGGTTGCACCACACACTTTCGAAATAACTAGCACAGCATCCTCCAGTCGGGAATCCTCTCATCGCTGACGGATTTTCTCCTATGCTCGATTTTCGAAAATGAACTTTCGAAGAGGGCACGAATTGCCGTGTTGAGAGGACAAGTTCCACGTGGAAAAGCTGCGCATGCTTCGAAGCCCATCCCTCACGGCATGTGTTTGTTTTGGCCGCTCCGGTACCATTCGTCCTCCCAATGGATGGTGTTATCACTGATAAGCTGTTCCTTATCAGAATGAACTGCAAAAGTGACCTTAACGCTATATACTGGATAAACCATAAGCTCAAAATGAACACAACGTAACCAATTCGATGCCTTTCCGGTTCATTCGGTTACTGAGAGAGGTATATACACATGTCTATCATTCATGGAAGAGATTGTAGCTCCCCGGCCGCATCTGCCCGTCTAGAGTTAACGATACTATGCGGAGAAAATCTGTTGTGTACATACAGGGCGAAAAAAATGTGTGCAATGTCCTTCACCTAATTTTCACTGACACCAACCGTAACGAATGGGTGCAGCATTGGCCACGGGTGAAATTGTTTAGGGAATTTCCCTCTGTATCGTTATTCATGCAACACATGAGAGCGCCTAATTTCGGTGGTGTCAATGAACTAGGCTTGTGGTTGTATTAATCTGCGTTAACGTTTTCTGTATGAAAAGCGAGCCTCATCCGAACTGGCATAAGGAATGCTGTGGATTCAGTCATACTTTCATACTACTAGCGAGTCTGGTTTCAAGTACCGGTCACATCAGTGACATGTACCTTTATGTAGATACCTCTAGCTGCGTGGTAAAAGATTGCTCCTAAAATATTTGAACCGTTACGAGCAAAAATGGTACATATCCACTAGAGTAAATTATACCGGAGAATATTCAAAATACTCCAGTAAAATCAATTCGTCAAATTTTCTCAACTAAATTGCATAAATCTGTTGCAAATGTGATCATACAAAAAATAACGAAATGTGGCTGAAGAACTGGAAAATTTAAGTGCCTGATGAACATGTACCACTTTTAATGCGAACAAAATTTACCGGAAACCAGAAAACGTTGGGAGCGAAAGTGGTACATGTTCATGATATTTCCAGTACGGGATATCTCGTAAACTTGGCTATATGTAATGTCACCGTCTTTAGCAAAGTTTTTTAAGGTGGCCAAGGCCTCTCGGATGTTAAAAAGATTAGTTCAGAATTCTCTCACTATGCAGCGCTAGTGTGCGCATGAACTTTTTGTATAAGCTGTATCTCGAGATCCTTGACATATAGAAGGTTACTGTCTTGAGCAAAGTTGTTCAGGTGACCATGTCCTTTCAGACGGTGTCCATATTAGTTCAGATCTTTCTCACTACGTTGCACTAGTATGCACATAAACTTCCTGTGTACGCTTCAAAGGTTGTAAAAGTGCCAAATACCCCACAATATGGATATTTTCGGAACTGAGACGATGTGTAGAGACCGGAAATAAATAGTAGACACCATTTTGGAATCCAAAATGGTAACATCCGGTTAGATGATTGTCGCCATGTCGGAATAAAATATGGCGGGTTTGTGGAAAAGTGTCAAATATCACACAATATGGATATTTTTGGAACGAGGACGACTTGTGGAGGTCTGAAATAAGTGAATGACGACCTTTTGGAATTCAATATGGTGACTTCCAGTTTGTGGAAAATTGTCAAATACGCCACAATATGGATATTTTCGGGACGGGGACGACGTGTAGAAGCTGGAATTTAGATAATTGGCGCAATTTCGGAATCCAAGATAACGGCTTCCGTTTTGTAAAAAGTGTCAAATTCCCCACAATACGGGTATTTTAAGAACGGGGATGACGTGAAGAGGACGGAAATAGATGATTGATGCCATTTCATAAATTTGAAAAAAAAACCGGAAGTTGTCATCGTGGATTATAAATTGGCATTATCATCCATTTCCGGCCTCCATATGTTGTCATAGTACCAAAAATACCCATATTGTAGGGTATTTGACACTTTTTCACAAATCCGCCATCTTTTATTCCGACATGGCGACAATCATCAATTTCCGGCCGCTACGCGTCGTCTCTATTCCGAAAATACCAACAATGTTAAATATTTGACACTTCTTTCATTTTTGGATTCCAAAATAGCGTCAATCATTTATTTCTGACCTCAACGGCGCCGGTGATGTAGTGGTAAGCGTGATTGCCTCTCACCCCAGCAGGCCTGGGTTCAATCCCAGTCGGCACCGCCGGGATGTTCTGAGGCATAACATCTCTGATCACGGGGAAGAAAGCCGTTGGTCTCGGTTCATGAGTTTGATGGGTCGATAGGTAGGGTCCAGGTGTGGGAGCTGCCTTCTTGGCGCGTCGGTACCATTGGTGCTCAGCACCAATAACCTAAAACTTAATGGAAACGGCAAGAGTTCTAGGTATTTCAGGTACGATTATATTACGACGTTTTAATCTGGCATATTCACCCACCGAATAATATTTTACCTACCACTAACCAGAGAGCAAAAAATTCAAATTTGAGAACGAAAATTCTCTCTCTCGAGCTTGTTATGTATTTTGATGATATTTGATTTATGATTTACTTCAACAACTACAGAATAGTGTATCTGACACTGTAAAACATGTCTAGTACCTCTATACATATATGCATTTAGATTTACATCCGAAGTCCCTCCTTTTTACATACTCTGCACAAAAGATACTTTCTTAGCCATTCATAAAACGGTAGGAAATATTGTTAGGGTTAGGTTAGGGTGAGAAAGTACCTTTTGTGCAGAGTATGTTAAAAAGGAGGGACTTCGGATGCTAATCTGTATACGAGCTTTTGCTCTGATTTTGAAATGAATTCCCTAATTTTCAATTAATGTTGTACCTACTTATTTATTGGAAACCATACGTTTAATTTGAGAAAATTCACAGTCTTCTAAAAATAGGAGAGGAAAGTGCATAATGAGCATCCTTTCCCATTTCTATTGACTTGCACTCTCGTACACATAAAGCAAGGAAAAAATAAATAGATACCATAAACCATAGCAGTGTTGGCAAAATCATCAATCAAATGATATTTTTCCACTCTCATACACTCTCAATATCACGCGTGGTATTGAAACAGAATATCATACTTGTTATTGATTTTACAAGCAAGGAGCTGCGATGTTGCGAGACTATTCACAACGTCCAAAAATCAAGCTGAGAGTTGACTCGACATAAAAATGATTCCGTTGCACATCGTTTTCTTAGAAAGAGAAAGCATAGTTTGCTATCACTTTTTACTCTTCACCGATGGCAGACACGAAGTGACTGCTGCCAGTCGTTATGGAAGTTTCGGTTGGGTTCGAGTGTGAAGGAAAAATCAAGAAACTTAATCTCACCACAGTTTGTTGAGATTTGCAGCTGGTGAGTTTTGTTAGCTTGATATTCCGAGCTGCGATATCACAGCTTGCAAAATCAACCCGCAGTTGTTTGCTTGTTGAATTTTTGTGTACGAAAATCAAGCGTGATCTTGGGCATTGGCGAAATTTGATGGTATGAATATTAAAAAATGTACATAGGACCGATATAATAGGTTACTTCTACTGTATTTTAATCAAGGTGAAGAAAAATGCATGAGAAATTGAATACGTAGTCTACGTCAACCATGCGATCGTGTCTTGTACACAACCACACCAATATGTTCATAAAAAAATTAAATGAAAATATTTTTAAAAAAACTTATAAGACAAGGGGAGAGTGGACACACTTGATCACCTGTTTTAATTTTGGATACATATCAGCAAAAAAAATCATATTTTTATGCGGATTTACATTGATTTATACTGAAACTCCTCATGTAACTTTATACATACTCTCAAGTCAATCAAGTGTCCTCAGGGGTCAAGTGTGTCCAGTCTCCAATACGCATATATTTAAAATAATATATTCCTTTAATCTGATTACATAAAACCTTTAATAGGGACAAAAAATTCCTCTTTAGCACTCGTATACCGTTCCGATTCAAATTTCGGACGATTCAAATTTCGGACACTTTCATTTTTAATTAAATATTACATCCAGTTAGAAACAAATTAATAATGTTAGATGATCGTGGAGGGCACTAGTCAAAAAAATTTAAAATTTACAAGACATGTGGATCATATTCGACCGAGATAATCAACTTTTAAAAGTGTCCGAAATTCGAGTTTAAGTGTCCGAAATTTGAATCGGCACGGTACATTTCTATTTTGTGATGCATTCACGAACTTTTAACTAAAATTTATGGTTTGAGATTTGAAATCCATTCTCAGTTTAATGATTTACCATCAATGTCAATAACCGTACCGGCCACGTCATTACGGACATCGGAGTGGAAAAGGATTGTTATTTAACATTTCCAAGAAACAAAAAAAAACATTTCTTGAAAGATGTTTTAGACCAAATCGGGAATCGATCACGCCACGTCCAGCTTAGTAATACCATGCTTTGACTGGTAGAATGGAAGGATTCCGTCAATCTTGTATTTACTGAAAAGATTAACGGAATCCTTCCAATTTCCATTTCCAGTGCAGCTCCGATCGATGAATTAATTTGCGAAGACATTCGTTTGCTTCGAAACCTCTCGTCAAGCATTGCGATCTCATAAAAATGATTCATACTTTTTCATAACAACCAACAGGCTCAATGATGTATAAAAACCAGCATAGTTTTTATGACTCAGCTGTGTTTTCAATTACAGTAAAACATACTTTGGCGAAACATGTATGTAAACAAACATTGATAGAGTCATGGGGGCTCGAGCACTCCTGGCTCAGAGCTTTTGGCAGGAATCATCTGAGAAAGAACAAAACAAGTTTAAAATTGACCAATTTTTCAAGCAGTTTTCCATTGGCTTGCAAAATGAAATCGATTTACTCCGCAGTACTCAGGTATTATCTAGCGATAGTCTAGTATAAAAGAGGAGCAGACTGGTTGGTTTTGAGCCAAACGAACTGTCAAAGCCAGAGCCAATCGAGCAGTGTCTATCTAGATTGCATTAGCAGTGTTTCTAGAAACTACCCAGGCATAGGTTGCCAAGGCAGTTTGCTTTGAATACGCTCCTCTCTTGTACTAGACCCTCTCTAGTATTATCTATAATCACTCTATCCAGCTTTCCATGCTCGGTAGTGGCGGCCTGTTTGTATGAATAAATGTTTCCTTCACTGTGCTTTTTTCCACTTGAGTTGAGGATGCAAGTGTGACCATGGATGTGCTCAAAATGTATTATACAAATAATGCTCATGCGCATAGTTTGTCATCCAAGTGTGTCTGCGGCTTATCATTGGAACCTTTTGTGAAAATGTTCTAAGTTCGAACTGCAAACACTAGGCCCACTTTCTGTCAAACACTTATAGCGAATTCTTTTATTATTCAGTTCCAACCTGGATCGGGTATCAAGATTCAGTCTGCTTGTTTTCTGACAAACGTCAGTTTGTTCGTTTGTTTTTTTTTTAAAACTAGCTCAAGTTGAGGTTCGCACTGACAAAAAAATCGGTTTCGCACAGGGTTAGAACTGGTTCCAATCCCGATAATAAACGAATTCGCTATTATAAAATGTTTGCATAGCAACGCTTGGTGAAACGATCTATTGCATCTACCAAGATCTCGTCGATTACTATGAGGAACAGTCGCGGTGATAGTCCTTGCTTCACATCAGTGATGTCCAAGATAAGGTCAGACAAAACTCCATTATGCCGGACTCATAACGTAAAAATCTCGTACTCCTACTTCACAGCTCTAGTAAATATCCACACATCCGACTGCTTTGATTGAATCCAGGTTATTTATTAATTGACTAACCTGGTTGACTGGCGTGCAACTAAAAACATTGAATTTTGCTCAAACTGCAATGTTTTTAGACGAGTACATACCTCCTCAGTATCATCAACAATTTTACCATCTTTCATGATTTCGATGTATTTGCTTTTTTCTGACCTCGTTCCCTACACCTTTTATCTCTTTAATCATTTACCTACACCTTTTATCTCTTTAATCATTTACTAATCTGCATTTTATTTTTGTAAAGCTTCTTTTGGATCCATTGATCTAAAAAATATATCCGTTTCATTCGAAAAAAAATAATTAGCTCACATGATCTTTATGCCGTTTATGTACATTGTGCAATGCTCCCAATCCATATTTTTTTTTAAAGTGTTGTCAACAGCAGAGGACGTGAGATGGTTTCAAATGCACGTTTCAAATCCAAGCATACCACTACTTTCGTTTTACGAGCCTCTGAATTATTTTTTAATACTTTATTATAGAGATTTTTAGCCGTAGGCTAGTTCATCTCTACCCGAGTATCTATGATTTTGTCGAAAACCTGATTATCCTATAATTAAGATTTCATTTGAATTGTTCGTGAACTACATACAATCAAAGCGGCGAATGACCACGCACACTTATCGAATATGTCTCTCCTGCAAGAACTCTTCGCGAAGCTTTTTGCGGATCAACTAATGATGTGGGTCGACGATTTCAACACCTCGACTTTAAAACTTTCGGCAAATTAATTATTCCTCGTCAATCAAACGTAGACCATTTTAGTTACAATAAAAACTTAACGTCAATTTTTCCATACCACATTACCTGGCTAACCTCGAAAATATATTTTGTAAGCATACTTTTGTTCATTGTCATATCAATTGTTTCGCCAGATACGTTATAACAGGACATCATTTTATTTAATGTCCCATTTTAGCATAATTTGTTCATTGATTGTGAATGTTTGTTGATTTCTATTTCTTAGAGGACGAGTGCGAGCATTTCCAAAATCTCTGTGGTGTTCACTCTTTGCGTAATAACATCGTTTGTAAAAGCTATCACTGCGAACTCTCTTCACTTTTGAGCTCATCTAAATTATTCAACAAACATTGCGACTCATGATGGTAGTGGTAAAGTCGTCCAACCTAACATTAGTAGAGCAAAAACTATTTTTGAACTGATTCAATACGGTGTACATATGGAGCCCAAGTCATACAACTATATTTAAGGAAGTACCATTGTGGAACGTGTTATGTTGCTGTTTTCACTCAGATCGATGGAAGATTATTGTCTTTTGCAGAATTGATCAAAATATCGAGGTTTTAGGCTCTACAATCGATAATATTCAAAATAATCATTTATGACAAAATGAATTTGATTTTTTTTTTTGCTTTTGTTGATCATTTTTGATTTTGATGATCATTTTTGATTTTGACAATTTTGGGTTGGAAACTCAAGCGGTGATGAATATTAACAAACGCGTATTCGTCGATGTATAATAAACTCATTTGTTCATTTCGCTCATTAAGGAGTATTCAATTATTAAGGAGTATTCAATTGCAATATCAAACACTTTGTTTTTTCATAAAGGATTGGGTATCACGCAGAAATAGTCGGTCATATTAGTAAAAAATAAATCTAAATAACAGTTGTTATGATTTCTGACATGATTTACTTGATAAAGTCCAATTTCCGCACTTTTGTCAAATAGAGAATTAAGTGGTTCATTGTCACCCACAATTGGTATCAAAAAAAGATTCATTTTCGAAACTGAGCTGTAGACCTGTGCAGGGGTGAACTTTAGTTCATCTACTGAATTTTTTTTAACACAACAGCGGGGCCAGGTTTACTAAAAATGAACACATGAATAATGCTCGCGTAACATTTGAAAAGAGCCTATCAACTTTTGTAAATAATTTTCTAGATCCTTTTCATGAAAACCGGAGAGCACTATCGGGAAGGGAATAATTTCCTCTGCCCGATGGAATTGTTAGTTTGCGTGAGCGTATTCGGTTCGCGCGAAAAAGGCTTAACAAGTTTTGTGTACATAAGTTGATAGTATTATTCATGTGTTCATTTTTAGTAAACAGGGCCCCGCTGTTGTGTCACTTTTTGTCGAGTGAGTGAACTCAAATCCATCCGTGTACTCGTCTGTTGACTACACGGACGATGACATCTTCTCTAAATTGAGTCAGCTGTCACTCAAAATGGCAAAAACACAGGTTGCTTATTGACAAAGTAAAAATATTCTCAATTTTCCTCAAATTGTTGAGCATTTTTTTAAATATGAGAGAAATCAGAAAACCGGCGCAATTTCGACTAGATCTTATCAACCGAGAATCTAATTGACCTTATGGACTGTTCATAAATTACGCAGAACTTTTTTAAGAGGTCTTTGACCCCTGCGTAGACAATCGCCCATATTTTTTATCCTAATTTGTATGGATCATATACACTTGCAAACTCCCCCTTCCCTCACCCTAAAGTGCCTAAGTGGTATATGAACAGTTCCTTATTCAAATGTCAATTTATAGCAGACAATTGAATGCTACTTTTCACCACCGGATGAATCGGGGAATAATGCAAAATAGCTGAAAAAGAAAAATCAAATTAAAAAAAAAATAATCAATCAATCTGTATCCAAGACCACGTATTGGACGGATTTTAATACGGCACAAGTCAGGATTAAAACTGATGCACGAAACTATCGGCAGTTTGACTCCTCGAGTAGGTGAGATCCTGGAACATACAAAGACCGCTACTACATGCCAGAAACTCCTATAAGCGCAAGGAAATTTTTCGGTTGTAATCTTAAATAGCATGTCCAAAGCAAAACTTCAGAATTGTATATGGAAGATGATAGACCAATCGTTTATTTCTGCTATAAGACGGTTTTATATTTTACGTTTTTAGGATGTAAATACTTATAAGCGCAGCTTTTTTTATTATTCGAACTGTTATAAACCAATGGATTACAGAAATTAGTATTTGGTTTGTTTACCATTTTACAGAATTGTTTCATATATTTGTTTTGGCATGGAATCAACGAGGTTTTCCAACATTTGTAATGCAATATTACGCCTTTCGCTGTAGGCAAACCAACCCCAGGGTAAAAGCCTCCTTAATAAAGAAAATCTAACCTAACCTAACGTACTACGCCTTTCATTCCATACTGCTGTTTGTAGTGCATTAATGGGCGGAAACTGCTGGTCACCACTGTATACACGCCTTGCCAGAATCCCCCAAAGGTTCTCAATGGGATTCAGATCAGGACTACGGACTAGCTAGTCTAAAAGCTTGATATCTGGTTTGGAAAACCATGTTTTTGACTTCTTGCTCACGTGGATTGCGACATTGTCCTGTTGAAAAATAAATTCATTGTCCATGACGTCCTCCGTGAATAAAATCAAAACATCGTCCAGTAGCTCCACATAGCTTTAAGAGTTCATTCTGATGGAAATTATAGCTATCGGTGTTTTTCTTGTACGCCAAAGCTGTCCACACAACCACCTCCATAAAATTTCAAAGTCAAAACACGATTAAATATGAACAATGAACATTCTTATGAGATGAGTCATGCAAAAGATTAACATTGTTATGTTAGACTTGTGAATAGTATTCTATATAATATTTATGACAAAAGCTATGCGCTTATAGGAATTTTGGCCACTGTATAGAAGAAATACGGGCATCGGGCATTGTGCATCACAGTTCGTTCGACCGGTAGTATAAGACTTCGACCGGTTCTCCTCCTGGGATATACTGAAACGTGCCACAGCATACGATCTTCGTTTCCTGCACAACACGTCCGAGCAGCTGAAGAAACAATCCTTAAGTTGGTGCTGCGTGAATCCTACCCAGATTAAGTTGCAGCACTGTCGAACAAAGCACCGAATAAAGCAATGTTAGACGATAGCGGCTAGACTCACGAGCGCGGCCGGTTCAGGATAACTGAAAACGTTTTTTTTTTGTTTTTTTTCCTTGGATTTGTTTTCCGTCGATCTTGTTTTCCGTGCTGAGCACCAATGCTACCGACGCCAGGAAGGCAGCTCCCACACCTGGACCCTACCACCTATCGACACATCAACTCATGAACCGGGGACCAACGGCTTTACTTCCCTTCCGAAGGAAGGCGTGATCAGAGATGTTATGCCTCAGAACATCCCGGCGGCGCCGACTGGGATTGAACCCAGGCCAGCTGGGGTGAGAGGCAATCACGCTTACCACTACACCACCGGCACCGCTAACTGAAAACGTTGTATAGTTGAAGATGCTAATTTCAAATAACAGACTAAAGTGGTAATTTTTATACGATAGATGGAGGAGATGAAAGTCTAGAGTTGATAGTTCCTTTAGAGTACGGCAGTGTGAAAATTGCACATAGATAGTAGATAGCGAGGTAGGACAACTTTTAAGGAAGGTACAAATCGGTTTTTTCATCTCTCTTTACCAAACTCCCCCTTTGGAGAGGGATGGTGAGGGGTGTCCCCCCCCCCCCGCCCCCACTGGCAAAAAGAGATGAACACCGACCCGCTCAAGTACCAACGATGTGTTTGAAACAGATTTTTACCGCACTTCAGTTGTTATTTGAAGGAAGGCATCCAGTCGTAGGTTTGGAAATTGCAGCTATTGTTTACCCCTACCACGGTATGAGCTCCTGTCATCGTCGACTTGACGATCTCGAGGGGACACGGGTGGGGTAGGTGCTGCTACTGTACCTTTCGACCAATGACAGTAATTGATGGTATGCTCCCATCCAGAGTTATGTACTTTGGCTATATGTTTAGTATTACTTCTGCGTGAACCTCCTATTCCTCCCGAGGAAGCATCGCTTCACGGAGCTTCTCGTGAACCGATGCTGGCTATGGCTGAAGCGTACTACAAGGGACTGCAGACACTGGTCGTATATGCTGAAATCATGGTAAATTCAAGGCCTCCGACATACTTTGATTATTATTTTTTCCTTGTCGGGTATTTTCATCACTGTGATCTATTATGATATATTCCCCATTTTTTCAGCATTACCCCATCATGTAGACTTCGAATAAAGTGCACTGCCGTACTGGGACTTATTCTCCAAATATCAAAGGGTTCTATCAGTCCCTTGTTGAAGAACATACGTCTTTTATTGAAAATTGCCGAACAAAGGTGTAGCAAATGTTCCGAGTCTTCCTTTGTATGCCACAGAAGCGACATACATCATCTTGAAGTTTTAAAATCAGCATCAAGTGATAACGGATCGGACAATGACTCTTATAAGATCTCCGACGTACTTACCACTAGAGTCCGAGGAACGGAGTGAAATAACCAGATGATGGAAGTAAAGCTACAGTCCGGGAACAGTCCAGCGAACTATTCGTCATAAAATTTTGGGAAAGTCCTGGGAGCTAATCCAGCGCCAATTGGAGGTATTCTGGAACTGCTGGGTGATCGAATACCCGCTGGTGAACCGTCGGCAACCAAAATGGTTCGATGAAATCCTAGCACTATAACCAAGAGACCTGGTAATGGCCGTGGGACCAGCGAAGCGCAATGGATGTGAGCGGAGACGAATCATCTGCATGATCCCGTATTCGGATGTACGGTATCGCCGAGTTGTCGGGACGATCGGAGGAAAGACTTCGATGCGACCGGTGACACAGCTGACGCTACTTGACGCTATGGAGAAACGTGAAGTTTCGGGGAAGACTATCAACGCAGAATACCACGAACAGGCCACTCTATCCACCGGTGTTTCTGAATGGAGCCCGGCGGCAGTCAAAATTCGGCGAAATTTATGGCGACGAAATGTTCTTTCGCGAAATAACCATCGGTGAATGACCCGCTCCCCAACCTAATATCGAGTAGATGAAAGTTGATTAACCAATTCACAATCATAAACTTCCAAACTACAGTGCCCTGCCTAGCCACATTAAACCACACTCTATTTAAAATGAAAACTAAAAACTCACTGCAAACTATCGCGAATGGATTCATGCTTCTTCACTATAACTTATCGAAGCCTGTGATACCTACGTTGCAAACCGAGCTCCACAGTATTGAACACCAACCAAACTGTTACCGCTGTGCTGTGGGTTCTCCATATGTGCCGGGGCAAGTGAACTGAAATCGAATGACGGCGGAGATGATGATGATGGTGGTATGTGAAAGTGGGGAGTAAAGTAAATATTTAAACACTTCCTTCACATTTGGGTAGCCTCGAACCCGAAAAACAAACAGAGCACGATTTTTGTGATGTGCTACTAAAACACAGTAGCAAACAGTCTACATATTTGTTTCGGCTGATAGTGCGCTGCTGTATGTGTGCTTATTTATTCGTTTAAAATATGAAATTGAAATCCTTTTGCCGATCAGATCAGGACTACGGATGAGAAGCAAGTTTTCTCCTTCTACCGCGTATCCATGCCGTGGTAGCGTCTATCTATCCATTTGAGTTCAGTGTAGTCACAACAAGCATTCCTAGCAAACACTATTCCCCCGATATGGACATGAAAAATTGAGTATGGCATAAAATATGCCTGAAAACTTTTGCTTCCTCCATTCGCCTGACAAAACAGTAAAGGAAAACTCAAGGAGATCGTCTTGGATGCGTGTAAATATGTATGTGCAGGAATGTGCTGGTCGAAATCGTTGCCAAGCTGAACTTCTACTGACAACTTTTCAATTTGCTATACGCACATTTCACAAATCGTACAAATAGCGAAAAAATAATCGGATTTCCGATAGTTGCATCAGAGTTCCATGAAACTTTGTATAGTTGTAACATATCAGATTTGTGCTGAAAATCGGCCATTACGATTCACGCCTAATTTTTCAAAATGGTGTTTTCCATATTTTCCAATAAATCAGCACAAAAACGGCTCGTCTAATCAAAATGTTTGAGATAAAATTGCCTTTTAATATTGAAATAAATTCTCGCTCTAAAATAAATCACAACTTTTGGTTGGAAAACGCATTTATATGATTTTTAAACTTATGTTTATTTGAAAGCTTATCCAAAAATACCATAAAATTGAAAATCGTCAAACATAAACTTTTATTGAAATGTTTGATTATTTTTTTTTTTCGCATTTTTTTTTATGGAATACAATTTACTAAGTCCCATAAAACATTCCCTTTGAACCAATTTAAAAAAAAATGCACAAGAAAAACGGTCAAGCATTTCACTAAAAGCTGATGTTCTGCAATTTTCGTCAATTTTTAAAGTGCCCTTTTTTTACTTTATTTGTACAGGCTCAATCCAACAAGCTTTACAGAGCCAAGGTATTATTTGCGTTAAACATTATTAATGTCTTAAATCTAAAGCTACAGGAATTGAACCATCGATTTATAGCGACTGTAACATGGTCATGACGCATGGTAGTCTAGTTGCATAGGATAATTGAATGAAAACCCAAAACTTTTTTTCAAAAAAAATATAGCTCAAAAACGAAAAAAAAACCTTGCTGATTTTGTGATATATTTAAAATATATATTGTGTAAAAAGCCTACATTTTCGAGAAAAAAAAAATATTGCGGCCTCTATCTACAAAGCATGAAAACCATAAAAACAAATACCTTTAAATTGATTGTTTTTAACTCTTTATTTATTCCACATTCACAATAAATAATATCCCATTTTAACGAATTTTTTACGCATTTTTTTGCGAAACACAATTCATGAACACAACATTTCCTTTGAACAAATTTTTAAAAAATTGCACGAAGAAAATGGTCAAACATTTCACTAAAAGCTTTTTCGTCAATTTTTTAACTTTATTTGTACAAGCTCAATCCAACAAACTTTACAGAGCCAAGGTATCATTTGCGTTAAACATTATTAATGTCTTAAATCTAAAGTTACATCGATTTATAGTGACTGTAACATGGTCACGACGCATGGTAGTCTAGTTGCATAGGAGAATTGAGCGAAAACCCAAAACTTATTTTTCAAGAAAATATAAATCAAAAACGAAAAAAAAATCTTGCTGATTTTGTGATATATTATATATATCGTGTAAAAAGCCTACATTTTCAAGAAAAACAAATTATTGCGGCATCTATCTGCAAATAATGAAAATTATAAACACAAATACCTTTAATTTGCTTTTTTTTTAACTCTTCATTTATTCCACATTCAAAATAAATAACATTCCATATAAACCTAGGTGCTGCAGCTACTACAGTAACTTACCAGCCTTAATTGTTATGATATATATATCTAATTGTTTTTACATTGTTCCTACCTTGGCAATTCAGTATTTTAAACAGGTTTTTTTAAACCTGCATGTCAGGTATTGGTAACAATTGACATCTTAAAACTAAAAACTAATGATAAATCTTATATAAGTATAAAGGGATTGCAACGAGTTTTGCCTGAAATAATTAATTTATTTTGTTGGACATTTGAAATTCTATGTACCTCCTTAGTACTGTACCAGGGAGGCAACTTCAAAATCATCTTCATAACTTTGTTCTGAATCCTTTGAAGTGCTTTGTTCCTGGTAGAGGAACAACTAGACCATATTGATACAGCGTAAAGCATGGCCGGTCTAAAAACTTGTTTAAATATTAGAAGTTTATTCGTCAGGCATAGTTTGGAATTCCTGTTTATAAGAGGATACAAATATTTTATATATTTGTTACATTTGGCTTGAATACCCTCAATGTGATCTATAAGAGTTAATTTTTTGGTCAAGTACTAATCCAAGATATTTCACTTGGTTTGACCAGGAAATCGGAACTCCGTTCATAGTGACTATGTGACTACTACTAGGTTTCAAAAAGGAAGCTCTAGGCTTATGAGGAAATATTATAAAATGAGTTTTGGAAGCGTTGGGAGAAATTTTACATATTTGTAAATAAGAAGAGAAAATATATAAACTTTTATGCAGTCTACTGCAAATAACACGAAGACTTCTTCCTTTAGCAGAAATGCCTGTGACATCGGCGAACAAAGATTTGCGGTAACCCTGATCCAAACCAGGGAGGTCCGAAGTGAAAATGTTATACAATATAGGCCCAAGAATGCTACCCTGAGGAACTCCTGCTCTAACAGGTAGTCGTTCAGATTTGTAATTTTGATAATTTACCTGCAGAGCTCTGTCAATTAAAGCATTTTAACTAGTTTCATAACATAAAGGGGAAAATTAAACTTTTTCAATTTGGCAATCAAACCTTCATGCCAAACACTGTCGAATACTTTTCCTATGTCTAGAAGAACAACTCCAGTTGAGCAGCCTTCAGATTTGTTTGAACGAATTAAATTGGTAACTCTTAAGAGTTGATGAGCAGTTGAATGCCCATGGCGAAATCCAAACTGCTCATCTGCAAAAGTTGAGTTCGTGTTGATGTGAAGCATCATTCCATTCAAAATTATCTTTCCAAAAAGTTTACTTATTGAAGAAATCAAACTTATTGGACGGTAGCTAGAAGCATCAGCTGGATTTTTATCCGGCTTCAAAATTGGAACAAATTTTACATTTTTCCATTTATCAGGAAAGTATGCTGGATGGAAACATCTGTTATATAATTTTACCAAGAAAGACAAGGTACTCTCTGGGAATTTTTTGATGAGAATATAGAAAATTCCATCATCACCTGGAGCTTTCATATTATGAAACTTTTTAGTAATAGATCTTACTTCGTCCAAATCAGTCCCCCAGGAATCATCAACAATATTTTCCCGAGAGAAAATATTCAGATTATCCTGATTCTCAATAGGACTAGTAAGACCCAAACTAAAATTATGGGAACTATCGAATTGCTTAGCAAGTTTCTGAGCTTTTTCAGAATTTGTGATAAAATTGTTACCACCTTCTTTAAGCGCTGGAATAGGCTTTTGAGGTTTTTTTCAAAATATTTGTGAGTTTCCAAAAGGGTTTGGAGCTCGGGTCCAAATTAAGAAATATTTTTTTCAAAAGTTTTGTTCCTCAGGGCAGAGAATCGTTCTTTAATTTGGTTTTGCAAATCCCGCCAGATAACTTTCATCGCAGGATCGCGTGTTCTTTGATATTGGCCCCTACGGACATTTTTAAGACGGATCAAGAGCTGAAGATCGTCGTCTATTATAATTGAATCGAATTTAACTCCGCATTTTGGTACTGAGGCAGCATCAACTATATAAGTAGTCAGAGATTCAAGAGCATAATTAACATCATCTTTGGTTTGTAAACGAATGTTTGCATCAAAGTTATATTCCATAAATGTTCGATATTGCTCCCTATGGTAATTGAAAGCAGAGTTGTTGGGATTAGAAATTATTTCTTTAGATATTTCAAACGTTACTGGAAGGTGATCAGAACCGAAGTCAGCATGGGTAACTAATTGGCTACAAAATTGACATGAGCCAGATAACACCAAATCAATAGTTGAGGGATTTCTTGCAGAAGAAAAGCATGTTGGGCTGTTTGGATATTGAATAGTGTAATAACCTGCAGAACAATCATCAAACATAATATAACCATTGAAATTACTTTGAGCATTATTGCATGAGTGGTGTTTTGCATTAAAATCACCAATAATGAAGAATTTTAACCTATGAAGGGTAAGTTTCTGAAGGTCACCCTTGAGAAAATTCTTTTGCTGGCCTACACATAGGAATGGCAAATAGGCAGCTATAAACGTAAGTTGCCCAAAATTTTTATTCAACAGAAACTCCCAAAGTTTCAAAAATTTTAGTTTCAAATGAATGTGTACTGAATAGGAATTGTGGGTTTGAATCCCACCGGTGCCCTTAGATTTTTTTTGCAAATTTCGTGCAGACTTAAAGAAATGACCATTTTGCCCAATTCTCTCCAATTGCATGACAGACGCTAATAAAGTGTTTGGATTTTTTTGGGCCTGGCAAACGAACTCAAATAGCACCCATCTATTGCAAAAAAATATATCAAAGGAATCGATATACCACCCATTTCATACTGTAAAGACCTCATAAAATGCTCCATTTTGCCCGATTATCCTCAAAATACATGATATTATAATATAAATATAATAAAATAGTTGAGAACTGATTTGGCGCATTGAAAATAAACTAAATTAGCACCCATCTATTGTAAACATGTCAGGGGAATTGGATGCCATTTTCCCGATTGTCCCCATCATACATGATAGGAGCTAAAAAAGCAGTAGAAAAACTAATGTGGCGCCCACGAAATGATTTCATACACACTTAATCTAGCTCTGTAACAGTCGATTAACTCGGCATTTACTTTTGCTGATATCTCTGCAAAATATCTGTTTGTTAGCTGATATCTCAGCAAAACGTTATTTGTTAGCTGAGTCTCGGAAATTGTTTTACTGAATCTCAGCAAAATAAATTGTAGAACTGCTCGGTTGTTGGAGTTTCGGCGAAAAAATTTAAGTGTGTATAGCACATATACGCTGTGAAAATATCAGGGAAATCAAATACCACCCATTTCATATTGTATAGACCCAACAAAATTATCCATTTTCCCCGATACTAAAATCCATGATGGAAGCTATTAATGCGTTTGAAAACTTATTTGGCACCCTGCAAATAGATTCGAATAGCACCTATCCATTGTAGAAATATCAGAGGAATCGATTTTCTCCCATTAAATACTGTGTAGACCTCAAGAAATTGACGTATTTTGGGAATAATCGGCCAAAATTGACCATTTCATTAGGTCTACAAGTGTTCATTCGATTCACCTGATATTTTTCTAATCGATTGGTGCCCTTTATTCTAGTGCCATCTGATTAAGTACGATTACGAGCCCGATTTTTACCATTGTGCAACGAATGACGAGATTTTTGGCAAATTGGCTAGTTCATCTCATAAATGGTTTTGTAATTTCATCCATTCACTGTCAAGTGGAATTCAAACAAACATCATCAATGCACTAGTTCATATTCCCACACATAGAGTTCGCATGTGCTCTCATAGTTCTGCTGCAAGACGCCAATGGATCAACGTATACTATCAGTTTTGATCTCACAACTACTGACTGCATGGCGCCACTTTCCTGAAGGCGGAAAGTAAACCGGGAAAATAATGCATAGAGATTTGGAAGCGAAAACATAAAAAAAAAATGTGTTAAGGGTGTTGCGTAAAAAAATTACCCAGCACCCGCACTATTTTATATAAATGGTCCGTATGTGTTTCGTAAAAAAATAACAACATTTTCCGGTTTTCTGCATACAAAATAAATCGCCATAACTTTTTACTAGCTACTTTGACTATCCAAATATAGCAGTGAAAATTTTGCGACCTATCACAACCAACCATATCAAAGGGAGAACTGCTGATTGTTATTCGCGGAAAAATAAGCTTTTCACAACTGTTGGCTAAAAAGCGTAGGAAAAATTGTTTAGTACCTAACTGATTTTCTTGCGGTGTGGTTTGGTGATTTCTTGACGGTAGATAATTCATAGCAATTATGGACTCTCAGAAAAACGTTACCTCCTGCGTAGGTGTGTTTTTCGGAATACAATGAAACTTTATGATCTCCACTGAAATTACTGAAGTGAAAATTAATGATTTTACTAAGCAAATAAGTTTAAATGCTTCCAAGTAAGTGATTCTTCACAGATTCTAAACCGATAACAGCAAAACAGAATTGACGAGGAACTGAAAGAATTCTAAGAATTTCTCTACTTCCAGTCACGTATATTCACTGGAAAAAACACGCAACCTTCAGATATTGAAAATAATCGGACATGCACATGACGTTAATAACATTCATTACAAATCATATTAAATGCAATGTGATAAGCTTTGAAACTTAGATGCACTAAAGATACTTTTTAAGTAATATCCATGTAACATAAATTCACTTAGATTCTACACGAATTTAAAGTGTAAAAATTTCTAAGTGGTAACGACACAAACAAAATCAAACATGGCGTGTGCATTGCTGGAGAGTTGCTGCTGGATTTGTAAAATTTATTGGAAGTATTGGATTTTCTGACAAGTAAGTTGTTTTCATTTCGACATGATACATAATTTATTAATAATATGCTTCAATAGATCGTGGAATCGACTAGTTTGAATTTAATTTCAATGAAGGTACGTAGTTTTAGTATATGTAAACATAAACAATTTCTAACTGAAGTATTTTCTTAAACAGTGATAATTCAACCAGAACCTTCCAAGAAAACCAAGCAACAGGTAAACTTCACAGGTGCCGTGGAATCCCAATTAGTGGTAGCGGCAGATACCTCCAGCGATACGCTCCTCTTGACGATCCGTTAGTCTTGAGTTTTGACTACAGAAGAAGGAAAAAATATTATTCAAAGGGCTGCCCTAATAAAAGTTGTATGGTTATTTTGCTTGACGTTGTGGAAAAGTTCGACAATGAGGCTATCGTTTGTTTATGGTTTTTTGTTTTTTAGGGTGTAGTGGGCGAGTTATCGGAAGCCATTAGTATTAAAATATTTACGTAGGATTACGTCTTTCGGCAACATATTGGGGGTGCAATTTCAAAAAACCACAATCGATCGCATTACGAAAAGAGGTCAGCTTTTGACCACATATAACTCTGTCAATAGCAGATGGATTTTAATTCTAAACAAGCCAATCGATTGAAAATTTATCTACCATTTTTTTTTAAATGAAAATGTTGCAATTGTGATCAAAATTATCACCGATTGCCTGCAAACGCATTCCCTAACACAGATTTAAAAATCGAATTCGATCCTGTCTCACTGAACGGTGCTCATTCAATCACCGTGTGTGGTGGTGTCCGGTCGCCGGAGTCAGCAGCAGCAGCAGTGCTTTCAGCGTGTGGCGTTGAACATTATTCTCCAGTACATAACGAAAGGCAGTCTGCAAGCAGCGAGCTGCAGAGCCCACATGAGCATCCATAGGAGGAGGAAGAAGCCGCACCGCTATGGATCGAAATCAGTTTTTTCGTGAGTCGCTGTGGGTCATCTATGCCAAGCGCGTCACCCTTGCTCCAAACAACATACAGCTCGCCAGCCTCATCCGCGTTGAATACCCTAATTGCTCAACATTACTCAACCATCACGACAAAACGGTTCTTTTCAGGACCACCTTAAACTTGTTTAATCGGATCAATCGGATGTCAGTTCCCGCAAGCAGCTAGCTATCAAGGCTCAACCTGGTCTAGATAAGGTGTGAAATTGTAGATCTAAATGTATTGGTGCAATCTGTGGATCATCTATGCCAAGCGCGTCACCCTCGTTCCAAACAACATACATCTCGCCAGCCTCATCTCTGGTGAGCACCCAAATAGCTCAGCATTACTCAACCATTACGACAAGACGGTCCTTTTTAGGATCACCATAAATTATTGTTGTTTTAGAGTTCATTTTCATTGAACGTTCGCTCGCCTTTCTGCCAGCTACATCACCCCCAAAGCTCTTTTATAATGTACCCAGCAACCAAACGTTTGTCGTCAAATGCGTAACAGTATTGAAGTGGTACGTAAAAATTTTTCGCAATGACCGAATACCACATGACCATGTCAATTAACCAGGACGCTAGAAAAAGCAAAACAATCTTGAATTTATATGATTGATCGCTGTTAGAAAAATTTGAGCAAGAAATTCCTGAGATCAATATTCGTTTTTTTTTAATTATCTATTGAATAAAACCAAAATTTCGTGCGTTTTTGTCATCAGAAAACGAGGCGTTTCCGTGATGGGAAAAGTGGTTTCCCTAACACAGTCACGGAATATTGGTACCAAGCACGTAGTTTATGAACAGCCCCTAATAAGGTCCAACATGTCAGTGCGTAAAGTTCATATGGAGCTTGACAGTGAAATAATGATTTTTCTTCAATATTCTCCCTCAGTTGTTTCAATCTAATCAGAACAAAAAATGAATTACTGAGCAATATTCTTCGCCACTACATTCAGAATCCACCACTATGCTGTCAGCTGTCAGTTTGTTTCACTTCTTCGTTCAACGAAAAAAATCTGTGGAAAACGAAAACGAACTAAATCAAATCAACGGCTTTACTTGCCTTCTGAAGGAAGACGTGACCAGAGATTGTTTTCGGGATTGAACCCAGAATAAGCGTGAGAATACAGTCACGCTTACCTCTCAACCACCACCGCCGCCATGATTCGTAACTATGAATTGACAATAAAACAGCAAAACAGGTTATCTTCCATTTAATTCCACTTAATAAATTTTGGTATCCATAACAGATACGTATTTCGACTACAATGTGCAGTCTTCATCAGTGTCATTCCCACTAAATAACTTATCAAAATCTAACCTTAAGTACTGATGATGGCTACCAAGCCTTTGGGATTTTCCGCAATACATTAAAAATTGTAAAGATAGATCCTCGAGTAGCAGTGACGTATAAATTTGCTGAAACTTTTTTTTAGCATGTAAGCAGCTATCGCAACGTGAAAACTACAGTAGTCAAAATCAAAACCCAGCTGTAAATTGTTTTACCGCACTAATCTTCCAAGGACGGTGAGGAATTCACCAATATCCTGATATTCTCTTAACCAGGCCTAACCTGAGCGGAGGTTCCTCTCTAAACCATACCCTAATGGCAGTGTGGTCTAGATGGAAACACCAGACACCCGGTCTTTGATGAGAGGCACTTTGCTGTGGAAATATTCGAAAGCCCTTGCTTCCACTTTTCTTTTAATAATGATGATGATGGGGTTGCACTGCATGAACCGAGCTGAATTTTTAAACATACCAACGCTTCTCGTTTTGGTGTGCTTTGCGGAAGAGCCAAGAACCCCTTTGGAGAAGAGAAACCCGCTGAGATCTGGTCAGGTACAGGAGAACGGAATAGAAATCCCACCCGCATCATTGCTACGCTTGGTAACCGTCTAGCGATGTGCTGGTAGCTGGTATGGAGGATGATGGAGCAACTTGAGGGAAGCAAAGCACCAAGATTAGAGAGCCAACTTTGGAAGAAATTGTAGACAAACAAAAACACTCGGAACATTATGAAGGCGAGACACCCATACATACACGTGCAGGAAACGGCAACGTGGCGGATGTGGGAAGAAAGTGCGGAAAATTTCTCGTTTGAACAATTAACAACCCTTTCTTCCGGCTTGGATCGGCATGTATGCGAAGCTTTCGGGTCTCGTTACCTACAGAAAATGTGTATGCACGAAACCGAAGGATAGTGAACTGCTGCTCCTCCCGTATGTCGTGCGGTAGCAAGGATGGCTTAATCTATAATGATGGCACACACATCTTTCCTATACATTTCACCGGTTCACGGTATTGATCAGCAGAAGCAGAAATTCCTTTTACCGTACGGTTATGAATGTGGATTGTAGGTTCAGTTCATTTCAGACGCGTGTTCAGAAGGAGATGAAACCCTTCGCAGATCCGTTAAAAATTTGATAATTGATAGTTCAGCAATGTTTTTGCGAATATATATATATATACACATGACAATCTAGCTGCACATAAATTGTAAGCTGTGCACAATAACAATATAATCATACAGAAGTGAATGTCATATACACCATGTCAGATATATTATCACCATTGTGTTCTTGTTTTATAACTACGGCACATACACTAACTATGTATTGGTGTTTTTCACACAATATTAAAACAAATGATTGGAGGTTATGCCAACTTGTTTTCATGATGTACCCATCTTTAATCAGCAATGAAGCATTTTTGCGAAGCTCTCGAAAGGCAAGCGACTCGGTGCCTTGTTTAAAAATTTAAAAACCTATGAATGAATCATGAGTTATTATTGAACCATCTGAAGATACCGTGACACTTCCGTGTTGGATGCCGAGCACGTTCAGTGAGGACAGAACGAGTTATTAAAATAGCAAGAAAAAGGATTTGACGAAAATTCCAGCGTAAAATTTGCCCTGCATCAGTCTCATCATGTTCAAAGCGGCAGATTGTGGGCTTCCACCTCGGAAAATGTGCCAAAGAGTACCTGTAATATTCCACGGTTTCAAAGTACCGCTCCAGTGATGGTGTCTATAGGAATATGCAAGGGCGCAAATTACATCGGATTTCATGGAAAAAAAGCATTAAAGTTAACGCTATATATTATGAAAAGTAGTTTTTGGAGAAAGTAGTCGAACCAAGTATATAAGTAATGATTGGAATGTACCTATTGAAATAGGATTGAGCAGGGCGCAGCAAACTCGTTCAAAGGTGGGCAGATGTAATTTGACCAACTTTTTCGCCAAAGATGAATGGTCCCCAGTTCACCCCCTGGATTATTTCATGTGGTCATAAATACTGTCGAAGGTAAACGAACACAGGGTATCAAATTTGATCCAATTCAAAGCCATTATAAAACGAATATGGGACGAAATGTCTATGAAAGTCTTGCGTGCTATCTGTGATGCATTAAAGGCAAACAGGTTGGAGGCAGGGTAATTAAAAAAATATATGTTGTAACTGATCAATATTATATTGCCTTTCAGTCAATATTTTTTTAAATTATAGCCGCTTTAACGCTCTTGGGTCATTCGTGACTTGTCCGGGGGTGAGATTTGAAATCGTGACTTTGGCATGAGAGGTATGGATGCTAATCACTACGCCGGGGTCGCCCCCTTTTCAGTTAATGAAATCTGAATTATTGATGCAAAACAAATACAGTTTGAATTTGTGTACATGCATTATCATATCTATAACTAATTCAATTGAATACAAATTATCAGATTGTAAAGGTTATTACGATTTCTCGTGATATCACCTCACAATTTTATAAGTGATGATGAGTCATGATTCCTGCCCCATAATATAAAGTGATGAGCTTTGCTTAGCACGACATTTTTTTTTTTTTTCAATAGAAGAAATTAAACAATATTTGTCTAACGATGACAACCTGACCGCAATTCAAACGTGCTTCAATTTTTTACATTATTTATTGAAAAATATAACTATCACCGCCTAGTGCTTTTATACGCCTGTGGTCTAACCCACGACCTGATGGTTCACTTCTAATAAGAGTGTGCTATATGAAATTTCCTTCATCTCATCGACACTCTCACCGAAGGAAATCTTCTCCACTTTCCTCCTTGCTAGCCTTGCTAGTTAGAGTCGAACGGAGAAGCGTGATATCGTTCAGTTTGGCTAGCTCCTACGATGTATGAAGAGGAACTACTTCAAACATTAGCATTAACACCACCCGGCGAAGAAAAATAAGAAGAAATGGATAGTTGAAGTGGCCGATTCATTTGGCTGATAGGTGCGACAAGGATGGCAGTAGATTAAATCGTCGGATTCATTAACCCATTTATGTGACGGGCGGAGAGGTTTCATTCGTATACTTAGGCGTTTGAGAAGGGATTCAATCACTGTCACGATAATCGTATGTTCCCTCAGGTGGAATCGATTCAGCTACTGTTTGGATTTTGTAGTCTCTTAGGTGTCATCCAGAAATTACGTAACGTATATATCGAGTTATTCTGTTTATTTCACTTCCAACCGGAATTTCACGGAAAATGTTTAAGCTGTTTCGCTTGTCTTTGGTTTCGTTTTGGATTTAGCAGACAATTTCGAGATTAATGTTTCAATCTTAACGGAATGTAACGGAATTGTGCAGAATTTCGACTATTTACAATATTCCTATTTATTTATTTTTATGAAAACGAAGAAAATGTTGTCCTCTAAACCTGTTCAACCAAGTGAAATGTATGTTCTCCTTAGTGAATACAGTGCTTGCTCAATTTTGTGAGCCCTCCCACGTTAGGTTTATTTTTGTATTTCTTTCTTATAACTTATCGCCATCAAGATGAATGAAGTCAACATGCTTTACAGCAATCAAACATTGAAAAAGTGATGGAATTTTAAATATAAATGTGATAGGACTATCACAGTCGAGAAAGCAGTCTTTATATATTTTGTATCTGATTTCTTCGTGCTTACATACATTAATTCAGTAAATTTTATCGTTTTTATTGTAAGAACTATGCAAATAACATCTCCGTCTTCTACTATAAATGCTAACAAAGTTATTGCTTGGGCTCTTAACATTGATAATTTTTGTAAGTGATAAGCGGATGAACGTTAGCAGTTTTTCACAATTTCCATGAAAAATCTCTCTATGCTTTGAGAATCGTTCGAAAACGATTGTGTTTTTGCTCTGCTGTGGGCTTTTATTTTATTTTTATGTTTGAGTTCGGGTTGTCTTTGTGCTGGCGTGGAGTTTTTTGGTGCTAGCACTTGATTAGTTTTGTTTTCCGGGCGCGATAATTTGATCTGGAAAGGTTTGTGCTGATGTTTCCCCCTTGTTGCTTACGTGCTTGGTGTGCTCTCGCTTCCCTTTGTTTACGGTGTGACTCGACCACACTGATCTATTGTTAGATTTTTGCGCTGTGCATTGCTTTTAGGCACAGAGTGATTTGAAAAAGAAACGTGATATCTAGTTATTGTGTGGTTGGAATCGCTGTGGAAGCAAATGTTTATAATGACTAGAGAAAAATATGCGTGGAAGCATCGGGAACGCGCTCCCGTATACATTGATTTGGTGAGTACGTTCCATTTGAAGATTGTTGTTATACATTTCTCGATTGAGCCTGTACAAATAAACGAATAACAAAAAAAAAATCTCGGTTGTATTTTCGAGGGGACGTGCCTGCTTTTGTGGGTGGTCGGTTTGGTGTGGCTGGTGGCTCGCCTGTGCGTGCTGGCGCCCCTTTCAGGTAGAGGAAAATTTCCCCTATCTGATGGTGATGTTGCCATGAGTGGGCGGGATGCCGGTTCCGCCGGATTGGGGATTAGATGCATTATTTGCGCGAGCGGATGCGTCCCTTCGGTGTAGTAATCGAGATTTATTTTCATCGTTTCTCATGCTAGATGATAATTCAAAAAAAAAATTCTAAGAGATTTTTCTAAAGAAGTCTCAAACCTATTTCAAGGAAATTTTCATTGAAGTTTTGTGATTTTTTTATAATCCATTTATTTGCCAAGGCACAAATGCGGTAGCTTTGCGGAGCCAAATTAATTAACATGTAAGTTTATAATCTTTTTTTACAACTTAAGTACGTAGACGATTACTCGCGGTTTACTCTAGATTAATAAATACATTTATTTAGAGGATTGGAAGGGGACAAAGTGAACGGGATATTGGCAAATCTTCTTCTTTCTGCTTCTTTCGAAGGATGTTTGTAACTTGGGTTAAGATAGTGATGGGAAAATTGAAACACAAAACACTGCTAAATACACAAATCAGCACTTTTAAAAATACGTAAATTAATCTCATAAAATATAGATCATGGCAAGTTAGAACGTCTCTAATTGGTGTATAAGGTTGTTTTCCTCGGGCCCTGAAAAGTTGTGGGCTTGATCAAAATTTTAAGATAAATATTCATGATACTGCATGAACTTCCAATAAAATTCCTGGATATTTTAAATTTTTTACTGGTTATTTTCGATTCCCAGTTTTATCAGTTTTCTCGGTTCTGTAGCCACCTTGCTATAGCGTAACAAGGTATAAAACGCCCCCTTTCCATTTCTACTAATTCAGGCTTAAAAAAACTGAAGGACAATTTAATGGAACACCTCTTCTGTTTCACAGCTGTCAATTGTTGGAAAAAATAATAATAATAATAAAAAACAAATGTTAACACTTCCGCCATTTTGATAAGCACATTTAAGAAAGTGTATATTCCATCTTGGGGCTGTATGAGACATCACATCGCCCCACCTAATTAAAGAACGCATAATTTTAGAGCTGTCGAAAAAAAAAATCTAACTACCACTGATGGAAAAATTAATGATTACCAGTGCTGCAAAATATCACTGAATTTCACTAGCCACCTGATGTCAGTATCAGTTCACACAGTAAGAATATCAATATCGTTCGCCTCAATGTCAGCGTGCAAATGACATTCACATCGTAAAAGGACCCCTGATATTTAAATTTCTACCGAAAATGTTTCTTATTCACGCCAGCTAATCGAGTACCGATCTTTAGAAAACTCATCAGAATATTAAAACAATGCAATGATCTTACAAAAAAGTTCATTTATTGAGATAAATGTAAGATTTTCAGCTGTTCTCTAATGATATTCATTAGGATAGTAATGTCAAAACCAGAAAATCAGTGTTGGAAGTGAAATTCAGTTCTAACTAGACCAATATATTAAGCCAATTCACATTGTTGTAAAATAAAATGCCGAGCTGCTCGGTGGTGCCCATCTCGGCAAAAAATCTAAGTGTGTAGGGACCATATATCAGTATCCACCGGAATGACTAGAATCTGGAGTCAAAATCCATCATGCCTCATATCAAATTACTTGAGAATCGAATAACACGATCATTAACGGTCATATTTTAATAGGACGTGAATAGAAATTGACTTGAACCAAAGTCCATCATGCTACACATCAAATCATATAGTTCTATATTGAGGCTCAAGGCGGTGCCGGTGGTGTAGTGGTAAGCGTGATTGCTTTCTAACACCCCAATGGGTCTGAGTTCAATCCTCAGCCGAGGTCGGTGGGATTTTTCTGAAACATAAAAATCTCTGGTCACGTCTTCCTTCGGAAGGGAAGTAAAGCCGTTGGTCCCGGCCCATGTGTGTTGTGAATGGGTGCGATATCCTACGCAGGTGTAGAAGCTGCCTTCCTGCACATTCGGTTGCCGTCAATGGATGGCAATCGATGTCCGTCGGTGATTGGCACTAGATTGCGGAACAGAGACCGACGTTAAATAAAGGAAAAGAATATTGAGGCTCACATCAACCACTTTCGAAATTATCTAACTGCTCTTTCTGAAGACGCAGATTTGTACTTGTATATCCCATATACATGAACTCTTAGCTCAGGGGGGATGAACAAATTTTCTTCAGCAATAAGAAAAAACTTTTTATGTCTGTGCTTACGAAAATTGATTGCGGAAAACATATCCAGAGAAAAACTTATGCTTTACCTGCCGTATGCACTTACACCCACAAATGTTTGAATTTTGACATTTGAAACAAGTCTGACTTCATCATTTTCCAAAAAAAAATTAAATATTAGATAGGGTAAATGTTGGCTTCGGCACCCATTGACTGTTTTCGGCAACCAAAATTTAAACGATAATTTCACTATGTTTTCCCATCAACACACTTCCCTGAATGTATTCAAACGATTCTTTAGTCTCTCAGCTTCAATCTGATTATATTTGTACGACCGAGAAATCCTATTATGCCAGATTTTTCTTCAAATGAAGTATACGCACTACAAAATGGGGCTGATTTCGAGTTGCCGATAATAGAACAGCTGGTTAACACGCAGTTCTAATGGGAAGGTTGCCGAAGAAAAAGAGGCTGCCGACAATAGTCACACTCACCTGAGAAGTTTGGAGCGTTGTAAAATCGCTTTCAAACCGGTTTGAAAAATTCTGTCGATTGGAATGGATAGAGAAGCAAGCAGCAGATGAATGTTAACAAACAGACACGTGATATATGTGCGTAACGCTGACAAAATGCTAATAGAAGTGCGGACGCTGCTTAGATTGACGAGAATACGTAAATTCCCCTAATTACAATCACATAAACGCCAGTGGATCTTGTTTTCCAGAACGTTTTATTTAATGATTCATTGGAGGCTTATTTATAAAACATGAACATTGCAAATTTTCCTCTATTTATTAAAATCAAAATCCCGAAGCAAAACAATTTATCGTTTCACAGAAAATTTAGCAAATAACTGAGCACGTAAATCTAGATGGAGCAGAATCTAAATAGAACACGTATGACGTCCACTTCAAGCTTTGCTAAATTATGGTGTCCGGTGGGTGAACACATGTGATCTGTTTGTTTGCGAATGCTTCGCTCTCTATGGACCGTATTAGTGGTGTGTGCGATGGCCGGAAAAGTTTTTCTTGCTCAGCGCTTTTGTGATTTGTTTTGCCGGTTCCACCGAGCGAGTTTCCAACTTGCGTTTACCGATGCGACGGAAGCGTAATTAAAGAACCATATTCGTCTCAAGCAAACTAATTAGGTTGGATGTCATATGTGATAATTTATTTTACTGATACACTTAGTCTGTACATAGAATTACGGTCACGCAGTGAGAGACACACGGGACCGATAATATGATGCATGGCATATGGATTGAGCTGGCCTGGAATAAGTCAATAATTAACCAATATTGGTTTCCGGAATTATTTGTGATCACATTTCATCGAAAGTGATAGGGCCAGCTGTCTTGAGTTTATAGTGTCTGCTTGACGAACAGAAAGTTTTAGGTCCAATTAATTGATCGTTAAAGATTTCTGCCAATGTTTCCCATCGAATTTATTTTGACATAGAACGCAATCAAAGAATACGAATGGAAGTATTTATTTATCGTAAAGCCAGTTAATATCAAATCGATCTAATTAGTCAGGAATGTCCAATTGTTCTGGTCCCCTTAATTTCAAATTGCATGCCTCAAAGCATATGTTTACTCCACAATTTGTAATGATGCACTAACGATCAAGCCATCGCAGCACAGCGATAAATTCAATAAACACCACATTAGACTGGCCCACAAAAATAAAAGTTCTAATATTCGACGGGCCAACCTCTAGATTTGTGCTTTTAGATGAGAAAACCATTCTCTGAAAGTTTTAGCTCATTTGATTGTAGGATGAGCTGGCGTATTTTGGACAAAATACATGAAAAAATGACACATGGGAAACGTCATGGTTAGGAGAGGCGTACCAGCAGTCATATATAGTGACAGAGGTACAAACTTCAAGGGGGAAAGTAAAGAACTCAAAGAAGCTATGGCGAATTTAGATCGAGAGCGGCTTGCAGCGGAGTTCACCTCCTCACATACTCCCTGGAAGATCATTCCTCCCGCATCACCACACATAGGTGGAGCGTGGGAGTGACCCGTACGAACCGTCAAAGAAAACCTTGGGAAGCTAAGCCAACAGAACGTTATTCCATGAAGTCCTCGAAAACATGCTACTGAAGGTTGAGAATATTGTCAACTCTCGCCCATTAACCAGTATTCCTCTCGACGATGACCAGTCACCAGTGCTAATTCCCAACCATTTTTTCCTAGGATCAAGCAACGGTTTGAGACCTTGGGTACCGTTCTACGACAGCTCAGAAGTATTCAAGAATTGCTGGGAACTTTCTCAAACCTTGGCCAACCAATTCTGGAAACAGTGGCTCCGATACTATCTTCCTTCCATCACTCGTAGGACGAAATGGTTTACGGAGATGAAGCCCATCAGAACGCAACGGAGGTGAAGCCCATCGTAGACACGAAACTTCGTTGGAACACTACTGTGCTACTGTGCAGACTTCCGGTGGTATATACGAGCGCCCAGCCGTGAAGATCGCCGTGCTCGACGTAGGCGTCGGAAGTAATGCGCATCAATATGACCAAGAGCGCATTCCGGGGGGGGGAGTGTTGGTTGCGCTACGTCGAATAGCCTGTCGAACCCGATGCGCCCCGATAGTAACGGTGCCACGTCAACAGCGACCCGGACGAACATGAACCTAGTGAAGAATCAACAAAAACAAACATCAAGGGAACAATAGACGTAATAGATAAAATGTGGACTGAGTGAAAAATTACTGGACGTTACGAACGGCGTGCTAAAATTGATCCTGCTATTTACACATTAATCCATCTTAACATTAAACTTTCTTATGTTTGAATATATCTACTTACGAGCAATCGGCTTATATAAAAATTCATTAGGTACTAGTTGTAAAAGTGAATTCTTAACGATAAAAGTAAATCATGGATTCTAACCTAAAAACTATTATTAGAGCTAAGCCGTTTTGCTAGATACATTTGGTGCACTTAGTCTACTTAACTTAACTATCTATTTATAACTTAGTTACCTAAAAAGGTGAAAAGAATTGAATTATGTGCACTTCATAAACCTAATCGATCATTCTTACATCTAGCCAATCTACGGATTGAGTTATACAGAACAAAGACACTGGATATTACTCTGTATCATAACAGTAGAGACGCGAGTAGAGTCAAATATTAAATGGTGCCAACGAACAAGTTATGAAGTTTGAGTAAATTTAGTCTTAAAACTTGGTAAGCGTGATTACCTCCCCAGCAGGCCTGGGTTCAATCCCAGTCGGCGCCGCCGCGCCGGGATGTTCTAAGGCATAACATCTCTGATCACGCCTTCCTTCGGAAGGGAAGTAAAGCCGTTGGTCCCCGGTTCATGAGTTGATGAGTCGATAGGTAGGGTCCAGGTGTGGGAGCTGCCTTCCTGGCGTCGGTAGCATTGGTGCTCAGCACGGAAAACAAGATCGACGGAAAAACAAACCAAAGGAAAAAAAAAGTCTTAAAACTAATATGTTGAAATTTCAACAGGAATTTTTTTAGTTAACCAATAAACCGGAACTCGGAACGGAATCTTCACAAATTTCCTCAACTACCACCCAACATCATGAAAAAGTGTCCTTATTCTCAATTTGATACTGATTTTCAAAACTTGTAGTTCAAACAATAAGTAACAACTTTGCTGAATACTGCATTATGAATTCGGTTAGTTTTATGAATCTCCCATACAAATGTGGGCCAGTCTAACACCACATCTTTTCTGTCCCAGCAAACAGGGAGCGAAAAGGGGGGGAAGAGTCCTCTACTACCCTCAAACTTCTGAAGATGTACAAACTATACATATGGGAATACTACCATGATAGCGAGATACGTTACACGCTTGGCAGCGCCTGATGGCACCGCAAGATTAAGCCCTTTCTCATAATCTTTTAATCTGTGAAAGCTTCAGAGAGTAAAATGATGTCAGTAGTTGGTGTACCACCACGATGCAGTCCAAGATACTGTTCGAGTGCAGACAAACGCCAGCAAAGGGGCAAGGCTGATGTTTGTTTTTTTTTGCCATGTATTTATACAACGTGATTAGGTGTCTGTTTTTACATGTGCTAGCTTAGACTTTAAAAAATAAATACTAAATGCCCTACGGGAGGTTAGCAGATGCTCAAACGACTCCAATAGGTGGCAATTGCAATGTCCCTACACCGTTAAAAAACCATGTTAATTCCTGTGATTTATAGCGCATACGCTAGACGTGTAAGTTTAGGTGAAATATCGCAAAAAGTGACAATATCTGGTATACCAAATTACGCAAATTAAATTCAAAATTACACGAGAGTGATTTTGCGCCGCAATAAAATTTTATATTTATTTTCTATGTGTTGCCACAAATGAAAATCATTCCCTTTCATATAGAGCATGATCACCTATAATTACACAGAAAACAAACAGATGATGCTCTCCCAGTCAACTAGAATGCTCGTATATCAAAGTTGTTTATGTGGTATGCAAACATATATACAAACTAACAAATCGTATATAATAGCATAGCATTCTTCTTCTTCTTCGCATTTCAAGCTTATTGCATATCGCATATAAGCTTAGTGCGTGCTCTCAACTTAGTGTTCTAGATGCACTTCCACAGTTATTAATTGAGAGCTTTCGATGCCTGCACCATCAGTCAGTGTAGACGCGATTCGTTCCCGGCCACGTGCGTTTGGAATATTTTTTTTTTTTTCGACGTTTGTCGTTTTATGCAGCTTGCGTAGGAGTAATTGTCCTGCGCGGTTCTATTAGAAAAAAGGATAAGAAAATTGATCCACAGTCATATGCGCTGCCTTGTTGTAGCTCATGCCAAACGCTCGTTGCGTTAAATGTTGACATAAAGTCGCTGACGGAGCAACAGACGCTATTGGCCGGCAGCATTAACAATAATACCCAATAATACCACGCTGCGTTTATCACGTCATGATGCGAGCCAGAATCTCGGATCCATTCATAAATACACCATTTTTGTTTTTATACATTGATTTACGGTTTAGCGACTTTGCAGTCAATTTAATTGTTTATAATATAGTTTGAACATACTTAGAAGTTAGCACATATCATCGGTAAGAGACGTGTCTGTGTGAGAAAATTTGCGAAAAAATCTAATGTACGTGTTCTTAATGGGAAATGTGGGTTCGAATCCCACCGGAGCCCTTAGATTTTTTTTTTCGCAATTTTTCTCACACACACGTCTCTTTCAAACTATCTTATAAACAATTTGTTTTTATATTATGTAGCAGCAAGGAAAAATTTACCTTTACGAATAGAAATGGTTGCTCAATGATTCAACTTCGCCAGTGCAGTTGAATTTTTGGTATGAAATCAATTTTCGTGAATTTTCAAACGGCGCACGCACGCAACATTACACTTATTTCAACTGCCTACTGCGATTGTTCTAATCAAAAGATTGTTATCCTTTAACGTAGTACCAGTCCGTAGATCCAAACCTGACAGCTAAACCTATTGTCTAACTGTCAAATTGACGTCAACGCAACGCAAACGGATCTAATGTGGGTAGCCCTTAAATGAACAGAATTGAAACCAGTCATATAAAGGTAATATAAACTGTTCTTTAACATGTGCGTTGCTTGACCAGGCCAAATGGTCGTCAGCTCGAATGTTTTCCAGCTTTCCCCGGCTTAAATAAATGTTGGCGAGCCTCTAGACATAGTTGTGTTTTTAAGATTTTCAACATTTAGATACTTTTCCAGACTATTCGAACTTGGAAATTTTGTTTGAGAGGTCACGGACTGTAATTTCATGTTTTAAGATTTTTCAGAATTTACGATATTCACATATCCTCTGAAATTTTAAAGAATCAGATTTGGCAGTTTTTTTTTTTTTTTCCTTTGATTTGTTTTTTCCGTCGATCTTGTTTTCCGTGCTGAGCACCAATGCTACCGACGTGCCAGGAAGGCAGTTCCCACACCTGGACCCTACCTATCGACCCATCAACTCATGAACCGGGGACCAACGGCTTTACTTCCCATCCGAAGGAAGGCGTGATCAGAGATGTTATGCCTCAGAACATCCCGGCGGCGCCGACTGGGATTGAACCCAGGCCTGCTGGGGTGAGAGGTAATCACGCTTACCACTACACCACCGGTGCCGTTAGGTTTGGCAGTTTGGCAAGCTATTAAAATGTGATGTTTTTGAGTATGGTTCCTTCATTCCAACACGAATAAATTGTGGCCGTCTTACTTTATCTTCCCCTATATGTACAGAGCTGTATGTTCAAACGGACACGCGTGTTTTTTTCAGTGACCGTGGGAGCGTAATTTGTTATTAGCCCCAGTCCCTTTCAAATTGTCACATTATTTATGAAAGGTCGTTATATTTGAAATGACGTTTCACATTCATATAGTGATTAACAGCAATTAACAAACCGAAAAATTAAATACAGTCACCTCAGTATTGTGAGTCACTCACAATTATGGACCACTTCCATTTGATTAACACACTGAACTTACTGACACATCATATTGACTAGCTGGCTCATAATACTGGGGTGACTGTATTTGAAATCGGTTATATCATGCCAAGTAAGCATTAGCTTCTCCAGAGGATCATCACCCACATCGTTTAAAACATGTTCTGCACTCTCATTGGTTGAAAAATGAAAGCACAGCAAACAAGAACTAATCCATTAATTGTATTTAATCAAGTTATTAAAAAAATGGGACATTACTGATCAATCACCAAAAAAAATGGTGTGGTTTTATTTAAAAAAAAAGGTGCTAAGCGCCAACTCTTCCGAGGAGGTGCAAAACCACAAAATCACCTATGGGTATTCATTTGATGAAAGGGGCAGTGAAAGAGGACACTAAAATAGAAAGTGTTTTCTTCCGACTGTTAAATCGGTTTGAGAGCTGATATATTGATGATCTTTTCAAATAAGGTGCATGTATTTATCAAACAGCAATAAATAAAGTAAAGATATCAATAAATTAAAAAAAATCATAAATAAAGGCAATGGTTCATTATGTCATTTTTGGGACCTCCCATAGCTCAGTCGATAAAGCTGCATCGACAAAGCAATACCATTCTGGATGTAGATGGGTTCGATTCCCGGTCTAGAAATTTTTCGAGTTGGAAAATTTCTCGACTTCCCTGGGTATAGAGTACACTGATAAAATTTCAAAGATTTTTTTTATGTGTCCCACACATGAGTTTTTGCATTGTGATCAACAAATGATATCTATGTGTCGGACACATACTTAATATGTGTACTCATAAAAGCCATGTGTAAACACACATGCTATTCATTTGAATCATAAATTTCATGTGTGCTTCTGAGTGGATTATGTTTATGTGTGGTCACATGAAAATCATGTGGAATTTCACATGGAAATTCGTCAATAAAAATGTGTGAAATTGTATTAGTGTATTATTGTACTTGCCACACAATTAAACTTATGCAAAAATGGTACACCCTGGGTTTAATCCCAGTCGGTGCCACCGGAATTTTCTGAGTCATAGCATCTCTGATCACAGGAGTATCAGGGAAATAAAGCCGTTGGTCCCCGGTCCATGAGTTGATGGGTCGATAGGTACGGTCCAGGTGTGGGAGTTGCATCCCTGGCGTCAGTAGCATTGGTACGCAGTACGCAAAACAAGATCGACGGAAAACAAATCAAGGGAAAAAATAATGCTGTCATCAAAAGCTTTCAATTAATAACTGTCTAAGTGCACCTGGAATAGTTCAGAGCACGCAATAAGCTAATATGCGATATGCAATAAGCTTGAAATGCGAGGAACAAGAAGAAGGAATTGTGTCATTTTACCCCATGTTTCCCTAAACGATGAAACAGCGGGGCTTAAATATGTCAATCAAGGCATATAAATCATAATAAAAATTGAGGCTTTAACTTAAAACAGATCTGCTGGTTTCACCGAGAAATTATTCATTCATGAAAAAAACATTTTCCGTCGTAAACCATGATTACCTTCCTGAATATTACATGCTCCCAATTGTGAAAAGTTTATCCACGACATGATAGGGGAAAAGTGATTACACGAGTGCCAAACCGGTGTCCTTTCGACATGCTCTCTAACGAAAAGTATCTGGAAATCAAATTACAACTTTTATATCCCATGAAAATTGAATGTAGCACTACTTTCCCAACCGATTGTCACTTGTCACTCCTTGAATATCCTATTTCCTGCTTTTGTTCCTACTGGCTTCGGGATTTGCGGACGGGACTGAGTCTCAGTAGCAAATGTGAAGCGCCGAAAGAGTAACTGCTGCTATTTTTCCACCCAATTTCAACATGACAGTCACTATCAGCAGGAACAATTCTCCCAGGGACTAGATGAACTGGGAAGCATTAGCGTTAGCAAGCTCAGCCGTAGGATGGTGTAGGTGTATAAGTATACGTTTTGAACGGGAAGTGCTCTCCATGCATGCTACTCGCACTGCTGCCAAGAAGACAAGGTTTGCTTTACCGAAGAAAATGTACAGAAAAGAGAAACGTATTTTTATAGTTGGATTATTGGATCTTTCTCTTGTACGTCGGTGTTAGAATAGTAGACACCTAGTAGGAAGAAGCAAGCCATGATAAAGAATGTCAAAACAATTGTTCTGACAGTTTTTCTTGGCTTTTGAAAATACAACGAACGCGACGACGAAGATTATTTATTCACACGAATGCCTGGCGTTTTTCCTCACTTTTCAGATTATTCTTCCGTATCTGGTCTACTGCTGTTAGCAGGTTGTCAGCATGGAGCAAATTTTCGTTTTCTGAATTAAATGAAAATTCATGTGAAATATGTCAACCGGAATATATCCTATCACACGCCACATGCTCGGCTTGTTCGTCATAAGTTATATCAATTGAAAGGCGAAATTTCCATTTAATTTGCAAACGTCGTTATATAGTATTCAATTAGTGTGCCCTTCGTTTACCAAACTACCGTTCGTGAAGTAGGGAGCATTCCTACATAAAATGTTACTTTCGGATTTATAACTGCATCATTTATTTTCATTGTCATTGACAGCGGCAAGTTGGACATCATTGGTAGAGGCAAGTTGGGCATCTAGGAAGGACAGAGAAAAAGCGAATGACCTATTTTACATAGGGGAAATGTTTTCTTCGGCAATACCTTAACCTATTATCGTCAGGGGGGTAAAAAAAGCCCTAGAGCACTCAAATTTGGCCAATAGATGCTCTGAAACACCATGTATCCACATGCCAAAGGTATTGCCGAAGCCAACATTTCCCCTACCTATTTCAGTTTGGGAACAAGTTTTCAAATTGAGTCTAGTTGTATCTCTAACAAAAGGATGCAGACGAGAATAAGTTAGCCTAACTTAATTTAACGTATATGGCCATATTGATGTGTTTGTTGTAGGGTTTATAAATATTTAGTGATAAAATTTAATATAATGTTGTGTATTCTCAGATTCAATTTTTTGTGTTTTAACATGGCTTTGAAGAAGATTAAAGCTATGTCCATTTAGAATCCGGAATAATAAAAATATCTTTATCTCGGTAACGGATTGACGTACAAATAAGGTTAATACATCAAAACAAAGGTAATTCACTGTACTTTTAGGAAAAAAATATCAATACAAATCATTTCTCTTCGTTTCTAATGAAAACTCGCACTTTCTTCTTTATTCCTCCTACTAAACGCTGCACACCTCCGGAGTCAACTTCCTTGGCACATTTGTTCCACATTTTGGTCATATGAATCGCGTCCCGAGCCGTTTTTTCACTTTTCTTGAGCTTCCACTACACTATTGCCCAAAATCTCTCGATGGGCCGGAACTGCGGGCAGTTGGGTGGATTTATGTTTTTATCGATGAAATCTACGTTATTATCGCGATACCACTGGATGACAACTGGAGGCAACTCACCAAATCTGGCCAAAACTTCACGGGACCTTTATGGGCTTTAATGAAAGGTAGTACGTGGTTTTTGAGGCATTCTTCCTTGTACAGCTTTGAGTCCATCCTCTTATTCGTCACGAACACTTTGGTCTTTGCTTCGCAGCTGCATATCCCTTGCCAAATCATCAGTTTTTTGGCAAATTTGTCCATAAAAGCAAACTTAAACTTCGCAGGAACAGGAGTTTTGGTGACGAATCTTTGCTTCAACGTTCTGTTTGGTTTCTTGCTGGCTCGATAAGAACGATATCCTGCTCGCAAACGAATTCTTCGAACGGTACTGCGAGCAGCAGTGTATTTTTGTGCGATTTCATTATCTGATAGTCCAGGGTTTGCTCTGACGGTTCTCAACACCTACTAGTTCAGCTTGCAGTCATATGTTCCACTACGACGCTTACCTTGAGGCACTCGATCCACGCTCATTCGCTCCCTGAAACGTTTTAGCACTCATACACGGTTGATTTGGCCGAGGGGTACGACTCTATCTACGATGCAGAAAAAGTTGTGTTGTGCTGTGGCTAGCTGCGCGCACACTGAGTAGATAGAAAGAAGATTGATGACGATTCTGAAGATTTCCTGCAAAAAGATGATGCGCGATGCAAGAAGATGCGAGAAATGCAAGAAGATGCGAGAAATGCAAGAAGATGCGAGAAATGAAAGAAGATTTTTCAAAGATTGATTCGCTAGTGTGGTATTTGTTGAGCATCTAGACTTGAGATTTAGATGTGTCGCCTCCCTCGGATTTGGCGATTTTCAACGTTTTTGCGATTTTTATTGCGGAACACGTTGGATTATCAACGTGGGTGTGCAGAATTTTTTCTCTCCTCTTGGCTTCCATCTGGAATTATTTTTTGACTCACTGCTCGAAACACCGTGAAATTTATACCACAGAAAGTGGGCGCCTAGGTAAACAAACCACTGTAAAATAATTCTTTCAGCGGTCACTTTCCGTGCCGCTGCAACACAATAAGTGATTCCGGATTCTAACTGGACAGAACTTTATGTGGTATTGAATGGGCGTTTGCTTTTAAAAAAACTTAGATTGGTCAGTTGAATGCATTGCACTTCTTTTAACAGCTCTCACCACCAGAGAGCGGGCAGTTTTTAAATAAATGAACTTATGTAAAACCGATTTGAGTATGATGAATTTCACTTTATAATAAAAATTTCAATAATTGTGCACATTCCATCTGAGTCATTCCGTGCCAAAAGACCGAAAAAAAAAAATTGCAAAAAGAAATTGACCGCTTTCTTCCGATAGGTACAAAAAAAAATTTGAAGAAAAAAAATTATTTAGCTCCAAATCTTAATAAATAAAATTTTTAGGGTGATCGGTACACCCGGGAGAATTTTCTATTTTTCGTGATTTTCAAGAAAGCACTACATTCTTTAGTTAATATCTCCAGAACGAATGAAGCTAAAGATAGTAGAATATGTAAAGAAATCTAAATATACAACTATTGTTTCTATGCAGTGTTGCCAAATATGTTTAATTCACGTTTAAAAATTTCATACGCAATTTTCTCTGAATGTATATATTTTAATTTCAAATGGCACATGTTCCCCACCTTTTTTTTGCATAAGAAACAGTTATCGACAAAAAGCAATTTTCGTAGTTCCTAAAGTAAAAAGATGTAATAAAAAATACATTTTTTTTATTTTAGGTTTTGCTTTTTCATCTTAGTACATGGATTTATTCTCTTGACTTATTTTTTAAATACGTCTGAAAGAAAAAAACATGAATAATATAAAATGCTCTCCTTGACCGACGATCGCACAAAATTTTGCATTGTTTAAATTTGGAGCTAAATAAGTTGTTGGTGCATTATATTACAAAATAAATATGAACTCCCACTTTTTTTTTGTTACCCAGTATGGTAGAGCGTTGTAATCGTCCATTTCCGTTCTATCGTGTAGAAAATATAAATAATATCAAAAATGGGTGGTAGTGCTATAATAAGAGGTTTAAATTAAATTAGTTTCTATGGTGACTAAAATAAATTAAAAAAAAATAATATATATGAAACCTATTATAAGCAAGAATGCTATTCTGAAGTTTTTTCGAGAATTCTGCGTTAGTGTTTGAACTTTAGGATGGTTGGAAGATGACGTTACGCGAGGAATTAAAATATTGCTTCAATTTGGTGTTTGTCATTGTAAAGTAAATGTTATAGCAGTGCTTATTGTATGTGTCCATCATTTGGTTCAAGGGTTCAAATTTGGCATAATTCGTACGATGGTGGTTTGCAGCAAATATATTTCTATTTCGTAAATGCCTAAATGGTGTTTATAAATTTTAGGAAATTGTAGTTCTATTGAATCAATGCGATTGTTCTGAATCTTCCAGTTCATCCAGAATGTTAAGAATAATCATAAGCGGTCTTTGACCACCATTGATTCCAACCAACATACGAGCATCCTGTATATTTCGTTAACTTTTAACGTATTCAATCGAACCATGAATGTTTCGACAATAATCTAAGTACTGCTGGGTGTGGCTCATCACATCTCCACTCGCTTTAATAAAGCTTGGCACAACATAAAAAAAAATATCACGTTCGTGAGTTGAACTAGTCAGAACATCGCTTAGACCAGGTTCAATGGCCTTGGAATCACGCAGAGCTTGAGCAAGTTTGGTTGTCAAAAAAATAAATCCAAACAGTCTAAAAACGAATAAAAATCAGTAGGTACGCTACTCACCATAAGTATGGACCCGCATAGAAAAGTATTGCAACACTCATTTGAATATTGCATCACCCTGAAAAGTTTAGCATCACTCAAAGGAAATGTGTCAAAGTGTTTGGAATTACTTCGAAAAGCAGTGACTCACTCGAAATCACTTCGGAAAGTACTGAATCACTTGAGAATAGATCGGAGTCACTTCAATCAAAGTACTGAAAGTACAGTTTGAAATCATTTCGGAAAGTAATGAATCACTTAAAAAATAAGTATTGAATAAATTATGAAAAGATCGAAATCACTTCAACAAGTACTGAATCACTTCAGAAACGTATCCAATCACATTGGGAAGTACTAATCGCTTCGAAATTTATCGTATCACTTTACAAATGTTCGAAATCACTTCTGAAAGTACTGAATCTGTTCATAAAAGTTTGTAATCACTTCATAAAGAACTTAATCACTTTAAAAATGCTTGGAGTCACATCGAAAAGGACTGAATCACTTTGGAAAAGTTTGCAATTACTTCATAATTTACTGAATCCCAGAAGAGTTTATCATCACTTCGGAAAGTACTGATTCATTGCGGAGAGTTTGTAATCATTTCCGCAAGAACTGAATCACTTAGAAAATAATTGAATCACTTAAGAATGCACTGAATCACTTCAGAAATTTTCGGAATCAATTAGTGGAATACTGAATAACTTAAAGAATGTTTGGAATCATCTTGGAAGTATTGAATCGCTTAAGGAAAATTCATAATCACTTCGGAAAGTACATAATCATTTCAGAAAGTACTGAATCAAATCACCAAAATTTGGGATCACTTCAGAAAGTACTGAATCATAACAGAATAGTTCGGAATCACTCTGGATAGTACTGAATAAATCCGGAAAGTTTTTAATTACTTCCGCAAGAACTGAATCATTTCTGAATGTACAGAAACACTTCCTAAAATTGGGAATCACTTAAAAAGTATGGCTGGAGATGATTACCGTCAAATATCAGACTTAAAGTGGACATTTTATTCGATAGATGAGGAGATTAAAAAATAGAGTTGATAGTTCCGTTATGTTACGGCTCTGTAAAAATTGTATATAGAAAGTAGAAAACAAGCAAAAGACAATTTTGATATAGGTACGAATCTGGTCTAGCATCACCTTTACCAAACTTCGAAGTAATTCAGTATTTTCGAAAGTGATTTCGAACTTTTGTTAAGTGAATCCGCGGGGGACGATCCCATCTACGATGCAGGAAATATTTTTTTGTGTGGTTAGCTGTGTGCACGCTGAGTAGATAAAAAGCAGATTGATGACAGATTCTTAAGATTTCCTGCAAAAAGATGATGTGCGATGCAAGTAGATGCGAGAAATGAAAGAAGATTTGTCGTTGATTGATTTTCTAGTGTGAGATTTTTCGAGCATCTATAATTGAGATTTGGATGTGACAAGCCCCTCGAGTAACTACGAACAATTCTGAAGTGATTCAGTTTTATTTCCGAAGTGATTAAGAATATTTCTGAAGTGAATCGATTAATTCGGAAGTGATTCAAAACTTTTCTAAAGCGATCCTGTAGTTTTAGTTAATCAGTACTTTTAGAATTGATTCCGAATATTGTTGGGACTGGGATGATTCAGTTCTTAAAGCAGTAAATTAGGATTTTTACAAAGTTATTCAGTACTTTTTGAAGCAATTCAAAACATTTCAGTTATTATTATTTAGAAGGTGCTGAAGTGCTTCAATACTTTTCGAAGAACTTCGGATTGTTTCTGAAGTGATTCAGTGCTGTCCGAAGTGATTCCAAATTTTTAAAAAGTAATTCTGCACTTTCTAAAGTGACTTCAACAGCGGCGCCGGTGGTGTATTGTGATTGCCTCGTGATTGCCTCTCACCCCAGCAGGCCTGGGTTCAATCCCAGTCGGCGCCGCCGGGATGTTCTGAGGCATAACATCTCTGATCACGCCTTCCTTCGGAAGGGAAGTAAAGCCGTTGGTCCACGGTTCATGAGTTGATGAGTCGATAGGTAGGGTCCAGGTGTGGGAGCTGCCTTCCTGGCGTCGGTAGCATTGGTGCTCAGCACGGAAAACAAATCAAGGAAAAAAAGACATTTAGAGGATTTCTGAGGTGATTCAATTCATTTTTTTAAGTGATTCAGTTATGTTAGAAGTGATTAAGATTTTCTTTGTAGTAATTCAGTACTTTCCGCAGAATTTTAAACATTTCTGAAGCGATGAAGTACTTTCTGAAATGATTCTGAACATATCTGGAATGATTCAGCTCATTTAGAAGGGATTCCGATTTTTTAGGCAGTGGTTCAGTACTTTTCAAGATCCAAAAAGGCAAATTATATCTTCCTCATGCGTATTTAGCACGTTTTTCAGCGTTATAAAAATGTTGTAGGTGATGCAAATGAGTGTTGCAATACTTTTCTTATTTACCATTCTTATGACGGGTAGTGCTACCTTCTTCGTGCTCAAATCCATTAGATTTTTGATTTTCAGAATCTGCTCGACCGAAATAAACCCTCTATCTGAGAATATGTTAAAGATCTTGGCTCTAGTTGCTCTATCTATAGGGATCTTCAAAGTCACGTCGCTTTTGGAGAAAGCCCTAGCTCGAAGTTCTTTGAAGTTCTAAAACTTTCCCTGAACTTTTACGATGCTTGCAACATCAACGTGCTATTTTGCTGCAGCATGGGAATTTGGAATGTTTTTGTCAGCAGGTTCCTGGCCACATAATTAAAACGACTTCTTCACCTTCGTAATCCAGCTAAATCCAGCTCATTGAGCCACTAGCCAGATGTTGACAATTTAATTTAATTAAATTTAAATAAAACTTGACACAATTGTCTGAGCGGTATCCAGCCATTTGGTCGAGCTATTTGGCCGAATGGGTCGTTTAGCTGAATGCCGTTTGGCTGAATACTTGAAAAGTGATTTCCAATTTTTGAACACTACTAGATTTCTAAATGGCAGATCTGTGGACTTTCTTTATACTTTCCACAATACTGGTTTTTTGACATTATTTTTGCACAGTAAACGCAGCTTTTCATTGAATTAAGACAAATCAGAATTTAAAAAAATATATGAGAGTTATCCTTCGGCCAAAAGAATAGATGATTACATCTACGTATTAGTGGTACGCATTGGTATGAACAAACAAAAAATGGTTTGATTTTTTGCTCCCTGATTTTTTGAGTCGATTAGTCAAGGGGGGACGAAAACTTCAACATAAATTCGCAATGGCCTAATATTGAGTGAAAAATCCCAAAAAATGGTTTATAACTTAAATTATTACAAAAAAATACCCTATTTATTATTTTTAGAACATTTTGCATTACAAAGCCTTTAATAAATGATATCTTCTGTGAAATTTTCAAGTTGGACTCCTAAAAATTACCAAAAAAATCATGAAACAACAACTTTTGAACATATTTTTAAACGTATTGTGTATACAATTTTTCGACAAATCTTGCACAAAAAATCTTTTTTAAGTCTTACAAACCCGCTTTCTCTGTAAAATTTACAAAAACCAATAAGCAAATAGCTAAACAAATGTACCAAAAGTTGTTGTTTTATGATTACTGTTTATTTTTACCTAAAATTTTCGCAGAAGTTAACATTTTTTATAATGAAAAATATTCTTAAAATATGAAATAGGGCAATTTATTGAAATCTAAGATTAAGAGATGAACCAGCCTACGGCTAAAAATCTCTGAAATAAAGTTTTCAATTTATTTTAATTTTTTTTTTTTTTTTTTTTTTTTTAATATTAAATAAAAACAAAATCAAATAAATGACTGCATGGTATAACCACTGGTTAATGCAGTCAATCCTACTCTTCTTTAAATTGAAAATCGATGTCTAGTGGCATTGTTAGAGAACATGCATTGCACATTTTGATTTACCTGTACAACAAAACGCCCGCAACTGGATCTGAAGAAGAAATGTAGAAACTTCTCGTTAAATCTACCATCAATTGATAGGACAGCAGCCCAACATGTCGAGTGCTAACAGATAACTTCCATTATGTGTTACTGTTAGCTTATATCACCCAAGGGAATACACGAGTGTGTAGTGATTTCCCGCTTCAAGTGAAATGATTTTGTTTTATTTTCGTTCGGATGAGGCAAATGTGGGTAATTTTTCTTCCCTTTGGACAAAGGATGAAGATCTCTATGTTTTATACCTTTAAATTCAGTGATGATTAATCAGGAGATCGGATTATTTAACTTGCAAATCATAAAAGAGGGTAGTCAAATATGACGAACGAATATGTATTTCATTTCGATAGTTTATGCTGAATTGATTTCTAAAGAGAATATATTTTAATGGTCAACCTATCGCTTCACACATGCCAATCGCAAACACTATTTTTCGCTCAATTTTGTAGGTAATATAGGCGAAACTGAATCTTTTGAAGCATTAAATTTGCTCTGCACCCGGTCGTTCACATCGTTCTACGGATTGCTGCCATGATTTTTTTCTCTGCTGGTTGATGGCACCACCATCATGCCATAGCATTGCCTGAAAATCATACATACGTATGCAAATACGTGTTTGCAAAATGGATTTCCTCTGTCGATAGAGAGTGGAAAGGTGCTAACGGCAGCGGATGAAATGAATTAGCATTTACCTATATCCATACATTTTGCAAGCATCACCTCACTGATCGTAAGGTGGGGTAGTTGGCACCACTTCGCCGAGCAGTTTCAAGCTTAATCAGGCGAATAAAAAGTGCTACCGATTAATTTTATCCCGTTAGTGTTGAGATTAGTGGCATTGATTTATCGACAAGCATGGGATCAGTCGAGTGCGATAATGGATGATTTACTGTTACATGCAACGTGTGTCCTAATTGGAGTTATCATTTATTTTTAACACTAATTTAAAAATTCTGAAGATGATAGAATTTAATAAATTATTTGGTTCAATGCATATTTGTTTAGCGTTGAATGATAATACCCACACGCAATGTGAGTAAAGGTGGGCAACCATAGCTGTAGTAACGACCAGTAATATGATTTATTGTAGTATATCCCGTGTTCTTAGTTTAGGGCATGTCGTATTATAGGGTGTCCCAGAAAAAAACAAATAACGTAAAGTTCGATTTTTATTTCGTTTTAATGTTTTCTATAGTTATCTCTTACATTTAAACGTAGAAAATCCAAGATCCGATCAGTCGTAAGCCATGGAGCGAATTTTTGATATCACGCTACTCATTAGTTTCAGCACAGATGCCTTTCCAACAAGTTTGGATACTTTTTCCCAGTCTTTCGCAAAGTTTGTAACAGAATCCACTGCCTTTACATGTTTCTGCAAATATGCTTTGGTCAGGGCCCAAAAAGTTTCGATTGGCCTGGCCTAGGGACAGTTTGGCGGATTCATCTCCTAGGGAACGAATTGGACCTTGTTGGCTTTATACCAGGCTACCGTGTCCTTGGAGTAATGAACCGACGCTAAATCCGGCCAAAACAGTACTGAGGCGTCGTCTTTGCGGATCATGGGTAACATACGCTTGTTTAAAAACCCACGCATGTAAACATCGGTTGCCATTGTGTCCGTTGTCACAAATGGTTTGGAAAGCATAGCACACTCACAAATGGCTTGCCGAACCATAGCCTTTTTACCGAATTGTTCGGTCAAAATCGACTTTGGCCATCACGAACGGTGTAGTACTGATCACCAGAAAGAGTTTTGTAATCAAATTTAACGTATGATTCATCGTCCACTATCACGCACACCGATTTTCCGCATAGCAATTGGTCGTACAGCTTCCGAGCCCTCGGTTTGACGAATGCGGCTTGTTTTTCACTCCGCCTTGGCTTCTTCTGCTTCTTATACGTCGGTAGACCAACTCTTGACTTGGCCCGCTGAACGTTACTCTTCAAAGATCCCACTTTTTTAGTCACGTCTCAAACCGAAGCACTTTTCTTACGACTGAAAGCTTGCACGGTTTTCCGGTCCAGATTTTGGTCAACAGGGTTCGGTTTACGTCCAGATATTTGCTTGTCCTGGAGTGTTGCTTTATTACCATACTTCCGAATCGTGTTTCGAACGGCTGCGACGCTAATACCTTCCTATTTCGCTAATTGATTGTTGGGGATAGTACACCATTTGTGCACGATCTGTTTGCGCTTTTCCGGAGAAATGCTTCGCATCGTCACGGAAATGTAAAGAACCGACACTTGCGATACACGAAACTGGTGGTTGAAATGTAAACAATGATTCAGCTTGAAAATCAGCTGTTTAAACGTCATCTGAAACAAGCAGGGGTGTTCCAAAGTCGTGCTTAGACATTCTGGGACACCCTTTACTTCATCACTGTTCAGAAAAGATGAAGTATTCGATTTTGTTGACACAGTTGTCAATCTTGCCTTTATCGCAAGGAATCGATTCTAGTTTAAAGGATCCGCTCTTTATACCCTTCGAAGAGTGAGAGCCCCCTCGAAAGGCGTGCTCCTTTTTTCAGTCAAAATCGGATTCCTTGACAACAACATTAAGCAATGACACCGATAATGACCATGCATCATAATCCTAGTCTGAACCAATTCAAACTAGGGAACAGCGAATAGAATATTAGGAATCACATAGATGAAGACTAACTATCAAATTTCTTCCTTGTTTCCAGTACTGCCATGGTAAATTTAGAGCACTTATTTCTAGGATGCGCGCGCCCTGGCCCCCTCAATGCAATGCGCCCCCGTTTCAGAGCATCTTTGTTTGTTTATAGGGATTTATGTATATCTGCATGTACATAAATTTTACTTCCCTCGTAGATTTCTTGAAATTATCAGTATTTTCTTTAATTCCGCAGAAGTTTTTCAAAGCTCCAACAATTGTTGGGAAGTAAATGGGACTGCCTCGACGATCTGTAATCTTTCTTGAAGTTCACGAAGCTTCCCTGAAGTTCTTGCTAAATTACTGATAATGATCTGGAATTGACCTAACGACCCCTAAACCTCACTGAAGATCGCTGGCTTCTGTGAACTTCTTATAATTTCTGTGAAATCTCTGATTTTTTTCTTAATGAGCTAATATAATTGACATTTTATGGGGTATACATTAATTTTCTGAACATCTTGGACGTTCCCAATATTCTCCTGTAATTAATGACACTGCCCAGAAGTTCTGGTAATCTACCTGAAATTCACGGAACTTACCTGTGTTCTCGTTATTTTCCTGATATTCATGGAACTGCCTTGAAATTTTCAAAACTGCCCCGTAGTTCACGTCACTTCCCTAAAGGTATTTAAACTTGTATGTTTACTCTTCTGTATTTCCCGGTAAAGCTTCAGTAGCAAGGGACCCCTTGAGCTGAGTCTCAGGGTCGGCTTACTACTGGGCAATCGGAGGGGCTTCGCGATCAACGTGCAAGAATACTGTTACCTGATTATAGTTAAATTGAAATAGTAAAAATGTGGTTCAAGAAACTATGGAAAACTATTGTTGGTGTGGATTGGTTTATTGAAATATATGTTCTATAGTGGGTGTGGGTGAAAATAGATGATTTATTTAGGCTTATTATCACGTACCGGTACCGGTTGATGGTGATTGAGGACTGCTTCTACATTGCGCGAGCGCTTGCTGTTGTACGACGGACTAGCTGAGCCACGAATCATACCGAAATGAGTGGCAACCGTGGACGAATTTGGCTGAGTGGGAATAGTCTGAGGAAGTGATTCCGTTGGTGTATGAAACCACTATAGTTGCTTCCAGGCGTCGTCCCTCATTGACGAGAATCGTCAGAGCTAAGGCAAGGCCAGAGTGACCCTGGCGAGAGGGGAAACCTCTTTGGCGATTAGGGAATATTCCCGAGGTTATTTCTCCTTAGCACTCTTGGTTCTGGCCAAAAGAAGAATACATCCTTGACTTTTAGACCTAGCAGCCATTAGGGACTACTAAGTCGGATCACTTGTGCGTCGGTTGACCATATCATCGGACAATCTGGCAGTGTCTACCAAAACACAAAAGGCCCAGAATTGCGCTGGAGTATATAAAATTCTCACACTAGAATTCGCTAATACCACTCACGACTAAGGTTTAGGCTAAACAAAGCACTTTAACATTCTATGATACCTTTCACCCGCGAACGCCTAGATAGTTGTGAGGAATCTGGGCAATCTGACCTCTCACCTTCCGTTTTTCCATTCCTCCGCCCTATTTTTCAATCCAAAGAATCCTGCCTCCATTTTCCCGCCTGAAAACCCACCGTTATTCATCCCTACAAACAAACTAACATCAATTTTATTCTTAGTTAATACTATAATCCCTACCAATCAACACAAAGAACTAATAAAAAGGTGACAGTATACAATAAACATTAACGCACTAATTAAAAATCATATTAACTTTTGACAACAACTTTAAAGTTCTTGCAATCTTCCTGAAGTTAATGGAACTGCCCTGAAGCTCTTTAGTATTCAATGAAGTGATTTTTTGTGGAATCTATGGGACCGTATGGGAACAATATTGCTTTAGCTTTTGGGGTACCAATTTAAAAATTTGCATTTCAAAATGTTTTAATAAATTTGGAGATTCAGGTATAGAATAATACCAAACAATTTGTACCTGATGGGTGCTAAGCGGATTTTTTTTAAACATTTGTTTCTCCACATTTAAAGCCACAGATTGAATCTAAATGAAGACAGAAAATTTCTCATGTTGTATGTATTCAGCGCAATTTTGTTGATATGAGCGCATAGTAATCTGGATGGGCGCCCAATAATTCTTTTACGTGTTTTGGAGCGCAGCTTTTATAAGAAGAGCGAATGTACCGTTCTGATTCATATTTCGGACACTTATATAATTATAAAGTGTCCGAAATTTAAAGGTGTCCGAAATATGAATCAGACCGGTAGATCAATATTTCTAAGCCCAGTATTAATTTATTAAAAATAATAATCATAATAATAGTCGGTTTTCAAAGCTGGTTACTCATGGAGTAACCATGGGTAACCATCATGGCAGGCCTGCTTGTTTCAAGATCATCCTTGGTCCAGGCAAACCGAGGACAAGGCATAACAAGTAACAAACACTAAGGTCAATTCCATAGTGAGGGCGAAGCGAAGCAAAGTGGCGAGCATAGGCGTTGAAAAGAATGTGAGGAATAATACCAACAATGGAAATCCCCATTATGGATATTATTCCTTAAGGCCGGTGCCGGTGGTGTAGTGATAAGCGTGACTGCTTGCTCACCCCAATGGGTCTGGGTTCAATCCCAACCGAGGTCGGTGGGATTTTTCTGTGGCATAAAAATCTCTGGTCACGTCTTCCTTCGGAAGGGAAGTAAAACCGTTGGTCCCGGCCCATGTGTGTAGAATGGGTGCGATATCCTACGCAGGTGTGCAAGCTGCCTTCCTGTACATTTTTAGCACTAGATTGCGGAACAGATACCGACGTTAAAGAAAGGAATGATGGATGAAATATTGACAATACCGATGTATTGACGTCAATACAGAATGTATTGACAATACGATTATAATCAAAAAAAGCAATCATGTAGGGTCCACTTTACATTCGTTTCAACGCTCCGCTCGTCTCTTCGCTCTCACTATGATATCGGCCTAATATGTGTTCCGTTGATTACTGAAAAATCCTGCTCCTGTTTTAGCGATACCCTGATTCACAAACCAACCATACCAACTGGTAAAGGCAACATTCCCTTCATTGATGGTGTTGGGGATTACATGTGCAGCATTAGAGCTTTAACCTCAAGAAAACGACAGCAAAAGCTATTGTTTACTAAAGCAGTTTCTCCCTTTTAAGTGTCGATGAACATGCCTATGTGGGCTATGAAGACCATTAGGAGCATATAAAAATACATTCGAATGCAGTGTGGATAAAAACAGTCTTTATTAAGGAGATTTTCAGCCAGACGCTGGTTCATCTCCGAACGGAAGCAGGATAGTTTGCTAGTAATATATTATTTTCAATAAATAACATTGCGCTCGTTTTAAGTGCGTATTTAAGTTAAATCGTTTCGGTGTCTTCGGCGCTCTTGGCTCATAACAAAAAGTGCACAGAAGATACCAACACGATACAACGTAAAAACACTCTTTTATTTACGATTATGTGCTTTGTATAGTCCAGTTATAAATGCAAAATTCAATAAACTATCTTTGTGATGTTTGAACTCCGGAATAGTAATACCGAAATATAATGTCCGAAGCTCAATTCAATTAGGTTATGAAAAATTGGGCCTCCTAACTTTCGGAGCCCCGCAATCCAAGTAATACATTCAATGGTAGGTATAGATTACTCCCAATATCTGGGCAGGTCTAACTACCATTAACAATGCAATAAACCATAAAGAAAACTGAGATAAATTACGTTTTATTGTCAGTAGAATCCAAATTTCCAAACTAACGGGTGAAAGTTCCTTCTCGAGCACAATGCTGTACCCGATGGGTGTTAATTTTCCATGAAAGTTATTACTGGAAGTGAAAATCTGGACAACTGAATAAATTTCTCGAATGCCCAAGTTTAACAACTTTCTGATGCATAAATTCTGTGCAAATTTTAACGCAACAACTTGCCACAATCATACATTCACGTTATTCACCGGTATCGTTCACCTTCCATGGTTACCAATGCTGGTAACAAGCTACAATAAATTGTTGTTAAAAAAAACTTACAGAAACCACTAACACATACGTACATTCATACAACAGAGCTAAGTTTTGCAGGTCCAGCACGTGTGGTAGAGAGGTTTCACGTTGCATCCCCAGGAGAAGTAGTGTCGAACGAGCCAAGCAGGACATCGCCGACGAAAAATACTAAAAACAGAGTCCAAGCTGGAAAGCACGCGACCAAATCCCCGTTAGAACAGTGACGACGCTAGCGAAATGGGACGAAAATAGTAGTTCTTCCCATGCAGGTTGTAAATTGAGTACCCCCCGCACTCTCGCAGTCACAACTCGGGAGGAAGAGTGGAACTAGGAAATAAATACTGTGCTGTAGGAAAAACAAGTTTAAAAATGGACGGAAATCCATTTGGAAAAACGAGAGGAGATCGCTGGAAAGTGCTGGGCGAAAAAAAAATAACCATAACAATAAAAATTATGTTGTTCGTTTTCCTTTTTGGATTTCCCGAGCGCGCGAGAATCATCACGGCATGTGGTAGCGGAATAGCACTAGAACTAGCAATAAGGGTATGACAGGAAATGAAAGAAAAGTGGCTACGAGCTTCGCTGGAATGCACACGGGTACGAAGAGAACGGTTTCTGCCATCATACGCGCCCATGAATCATGTAAAACGAGAAGCATAAAGTTTTTATTTTCATTGTCTGAAATTACACCGGGTAACTTTCTAAATCAGATCACGGTTGATCTTGATTCTGAACGCTGTGTGGTAGTAGTATGTAGTTTTGCTTTAATGGAGCAAAGTGGTCTGAAGAGTGAGATTTTCATTTACTAGAGTGGATTTTGCGGGCACGTTTGATGATTTTGTTGGCTGTTGGATTGTTTGTGGAGCAGCAGTCTTCTAAAGAATTATTAGTATTGTTTCTTTTTACGATATTTCGAATTTCAGTCATCTTCATGCTTTCAATTCAGTAAGGGTCCGTTTTACCTCTCACGCCCAAGCAACGAGTTCAAATCTCATCCCGGAAAAGTCATGAATGACCCAAGAGTGTTAAAGTTACTATAACAAAAAAAAATGCAACCCTAATTATATGAACACGTGAAAAGCTTCACAGCTATCCAGAAAAAATTGAGAAAATATTAAATAGGGTTTGAGGATACTTAGTACGGAGCACATTCAAATTAACGACATCGGAGATATGTTGCTTGTGAACTTAATTAAAAAAAAAAACTTTATTATTCCACCTACCGGTGACAAGAGCATTTCTCGTTTAAAATGTATGTTTCAATAGTATGCAATATTGAAATATGCTTTTTCACAGCTTAACCACTATTTATCCCAAAGTCTCCCGGAAAATGTCCGTATGTTTCAAATGGGGTACCGTAATCTGGAACGTAGAAAATTTTCTTGTATTCACGTAAATGAAAAGAGAAATATGCGCTGCTCATTTTGAACTTCCAATGAAAATTCTCATTGGTGTGAATTCAAACGTTAAGATTTAACAACTCTATTCCTGTCTACTATGAACTTTGGTCCTACTCAATCAATTGCTTAAAGTAAAACCAACCGGTGGAAACTAACGATTTTAAATTGGCTCACTACTTGACTAGCCTATTGGTCCCAAGCAAACGATTAACGTACCCCATTCTAGTCGAAATTCTAGTAGTACACGATGTTTGTTTTGATTCGCTATGAAAGTTTGACAGATAAAATGAGGGGTTCGTGGATTTTCCTATGTTTCGAGGGGTGCATCAATTAGCTTGGGACCGAAGATAGTACCAAAGATGAGCCAAAAAGTTGAGCACGTTTCTTCGGGACCTTCTAGTCTTAGAGTTACCTCTATGCTTCTTCTTTCCTTTATTTAACGTCGATATCTGTTCCGCAATCTAGTGCCAATCACCGACGGACATCGATTGCCATCCATTGACGACAATCGAATGTGCAGAAAGGCAGCTTCCACACCTGCGTAGGATATCGCACCCATTCACAACACACATGGGCCGGGACCAACGGTTTTACTTCCCTTCCGAAGGAAGACGTGACCAGAGATTTTTATGCCTCAGAAAAATCCCACCGACCTCGGCTGGGATTGAACCCAGACCCATTGGGGTGTTAGAAAGCAGTCATGCTTACCACTACACCACCGGACCCGGCTAGAGTTACCTCTATGGTCAAACCAAGTTTGTCAAACCAAGTTTTATCAACTGAGTGAAAAGATATTAACAATAGAGCAATTTGGGTAAAAAATTAGCATGTCAATCCTGAACGACGCTGCACGTCAAGTTCTCCTCATCGGCAGTTCTACCTGTTTTCCGCCAGAGGGGCAGCTACAGCAAAAGAGATACAGACGTCCAACTTCCACCAGAAACTTATGTAAAGATAAGTGGGAATGTCGCCGTTACGTGGCGCTAGCATGTTCTGATTTCCTCTATAAATTTTCCATTTTCGAACAATTTAGCAAATATCGAAAAAAATTCTGATTGAAATTACAACTCGGTGCTACCGGCACTTAGTTTCTAGTGTAAGTTGTGCAACGGCAGCGCCATCATGTTGTCAAAGAGGGTTTGTAAGTTGGGAAGACAGCGTTGGTGGCGCTTAAGTCGAATAGGAATCTTTACACTAGTTTAAGAGATATTTTGTTCGTTATCTTCCGCGTGGTCAGAATTTGACTTTTATCACAGAGAACGGACGCTCTGTGATAAAAGTCAAATTCTGACCACGCGGAAGATAACGACAGAATTACGAAACGGACCCGACACATCCTGTGATCAGCGATGCGAATACGATTGCGTCGATTTCAGGGCTGTTAAAAGATCTTCAAAATTTGATCCGTGAAATCCGCGATTCCTCAAAAGAAATCTGCGACTTCAAATACTAATCCGCTGTTTGCTTGCTCTCAACTTAGTGTTTTTGAAGCGCTTCCACATTTTAATTGAAAGCTATGCCTGTATAATCCTATATCCAAGGGAGTCCAGAAATTTTCCATCTTGACAACTTAATAGACTGGATCCAGCATCCTCCAGCATAGACTTGCTTCGTAGCAGCACCTTTACCAAATTAGCTAAGGGAGTATCGTTTGTGAAAAAGGAATAAAAAAAATCATCAGTTATTTATGTTCTTAATAGTATAAATTCTGACTATTTACTGAACATAATAATGGGTTATAATGAATAAAAGTGACATAGCTTCTCTGAAACATTATTTTAAAACATTTATGCATTTTCATTTGAAATGCAAATTAAATTGAAAATTATTAACATATATAGCCCAATAATAGGGTGCATAGAACGAATAACCATGAAATAAAGTTAATTTGACGTTTTCATTTTTAAGAAAAATAATACTGAAAATAGTTCTTCCTAGGAGTATTTCAAAAGAAAGTTTTGAGGAAATTTGTAAGGTAGTTCCAACAAAAAATCCAAGAAAATTGAATTCCAAATTCCGAGGATAGTTCTAACAAAATTTTTAGGAAAATTTCTAATGAATTTTGTGGTTCCAAGGATATTCCGATTATTCCAAGATATTCCGGTGATAATTTTTAGAAAATTTAATAGAGATTTCCAAGGAAATTAATGAAGAGCATTTCAAAGAATTAATGGAAATACTGAGCAGAACTAAAAAGAAACTCCTATAGTAACTCCATGAGAATTTTAGGTGAATAATAAGTGCATGCTGAGGAGAACTTCAAGTGATTTTTTCAGCAGTATTTTTCAGGGAATTGCTAAAATTATGAATAATATGAGAAGCATAGCAGAGTGAATTTAGAGAGCGTTTTCCGGTTTGTTCTCGATGTTTTCCCATAATTTTGGAAATTTTTCAGTTGGTGGTGACCTCATTTCAGATCAATACAGTAATTGGGGACCAGTGAGTTGTAAAGATAACCCACCCTACTGCAAATTCAATAGTTCCAACAAATATAGGTGCGAAAGCTATGACACGTGCTAGTGTTTGTTTAATTTGGATATCAGTTGAAATTCTACTATCAATTCCATATTGAACCAATTCGATTAATCTGTCACTGTACGGACACCATTCAGGCGACAAAACGAAGCTGCATATGAAAATCAGTAGTATTTCTATATACTCAATAAGCCTTTTTAAGCCAGCTTACCGGTTCACATTTTTCTGCTTTATTATCCCAACAACAAGCACGCGTTCACACGAATCAGTCAGGCAAACTTCGGTTCGATATGAGAGCCCACGAAAAGCCTTTTATCAATCATCCCCAAAAGTGTAGTGCAAAGAAAGAAGAAAACTCAATAAATAAGCAATATTCAAGAAAGAACGTGTCAAAAATATCCCTCATATGAACCCAACGAAACAGACAGCAGAAGAAAAAGCCTGAAGGTATAAACCTATGTTTTCTCCACAGCAAACGCAATGGATCTCGTCGACCGATGTCTTCAGTTGGAATGCTCAATGCTATGTCGTAAATCGTATCTATACCCTTATCTCTTTCCTCATGGGCTGACGTGTGCTTTCCTTTGATTGTGCTTCATGCCCAAGGAAATTTAATTTCTTTGTCATTTCTCTTGCTAAGGACAAATGAAGGCCATTTGGTGGCAACATCTTCACGCGCGGTCACTCACTATGATTCAGAAGTTTACTAAATGTTGAAGATATTTTCTAACATGGAATTATAACAGGCGTCAATAATCTTTTAAGGTCTCGTTTGTTCAATAAAATATAGATAAGAAAGATTTCATCAAAACTGCCTGTTATGTCTCCGTTCAGTACTAAAAAAATAGATACCGGCTATCTTTGATAATGCGGGTAACTTTGATAGTATAATATAAATATTAAATTTACTCGCTGCGCTTTTTCTAAATTAGAAATATTGGTTCCATATTGTAGCTTAGGGTATTACCGTTGATATCGTATATAGTTTTTATATAGTATGTGTTACATATTTTACAAACATATTAAAAAACCATTTTCGTATTTTTCGCCTGTTTGAAAAAGCACTCAAACCATCATTTATGAAATCTTTTTTTCCGATATAGCCATCACAAATTCAATGTTGTATTTTTATTGCCTATGCTGTTTTCTGATTATATACTCATTCAAAGTTTCATATTTAAAGAACTGGAAAGTTTAAGTTTCACGATTTTTTTTTGTATATTCATCGAGCATTATCAAAGTAACCCCAAATCAAAATACTGATGTTCGGTCACACAACTTAAAAAATAGTTCAAATGCTTTAATTTCCGTTAAACAAATAACTAACGAATTAACTCCTGGGTCCTCAGTACTTGTTTTAAAAATATTTTTTTTTTCTTTATTTTTTTTTTTTTATTATAGTCACTTTAACACTCTTAGGTCATTCGTGACTTGTTCGGGGGTGAGATTTGAACTCGTGACTTTGGGGTGAGAGGTATGGAAGTTAACCATTACGCCGGGATCGCCCCCTTAATTTTAAAAATAATTCATTGCTGAAAAAAATATTTAGAATATACTTTAAAAAATAACAATGTTACCCCGTTTTACGGTATTTGTAAACTTATTAGGAAGCGGAAAGGTAACAATTATGTTAGATGACTAAAGATCTCCCGATAACCAAGGTTGTAAAAGCACGGCGGGAATAGAGTATTATTGCTCCAAGCTCCAAAAAGAAAAACAATAATCATTTACGCATCATGGTATTCTTTGAGAGTCAAATGCAATCGTATGGTGTCCATATCAGACCACCTGGATAAATAGAATTGAATCAACACAAAATAAATTCGTGAGACATGCCCCACTCAAGTGATGTTTCTGGCGAAAATTCTATTAGGTGAAAAAAAAGCAGCGGATATACTTACACAACTGAATGTTTACGCACCTGAAAGGATCTTTTGACAGCAAGATTCCTGCCTCGCCGAATATGGACAACATGACCTCATTTGATTCATGGTGGCAAGATTCGACGAGGTTTACCAATTCGTCTTCAATTCTTCTGCTACTGCATTCCAGCGTAGATTATTAAACAGATGACTTACACAATTTTCAAATGAAAAATGTTACTACATGCTTTTGTCCTCCTTCTCCATTGCTGGAGCTGATACCCATTGTCGGATTTCTCGCCTCTCTTGATTTTTCTCGCTGTTTTCGACAATCGTCTGAAAACTGATCCTGTTTTCGATCCTCGTTATTACAATCGTCTGAAAACCACTCCGGTGGCAGTAACGTCATCCACGAACATTTGGCTTGAAGCCAAAGTTGTAGGTTCTTTCTAAGACAGCAGATGCAAACATTGAGAAATTATGCTCCGTTCACATAGATGTTTGATTAGTTGCGTGGCAAAATAATCGTGATAAATGTTCAACAAGCGCGTCCTTGTAGGAATTAAATATTTATTATATTATTTTTTTTATATTAGGCTAACCATGAAAAATTGAAGTTTTATTAATGATTATTCACTCGAGATTTTTTAACGCATACGTGTCGTCAATGCACATGTAAACATAGCATAAAAACTGTAGGCTACAGTGCTGACACCACCGATGGTGGTGGCTTCAGTAACCCTCCTTCTTGGCAGAGGATTGCTGAAAACTGATCCTTTTTTATATTTTTACAACGCCTTGCTGAGATCTCAGAAATATTGTGTTAGTATCTGATTCGAAATTGAAAAGCCTTTTAACCAATTTATTTTCGACTTTTCAAAAGGGAGTAAATTCAAATCTTTTACATATTTTTAATCTGCTATAGAATCTACTAGAACTGCATCGGTATTTGTTTTGTTATTTGTTTGTTAATTATAATTATCTATATATTTATTATTATTTGTATTTATATTTATATATAAAAAAATGATGATGGTCCCACCTCTTACCCCTACAAAGGTTTGAGCTGGACGAGTTATCTTTAAGATAATTAAATATAAACATTTTAACCAGGTTTGCAAACAAAATCGAGCTGGTTACAATTACAGATATAAATGTCCTGTTAAATATGCTATAGGCATCAACCAAAAACATTCAAAGGTGTAACTAGTTATCAAAAGTCCAAGTATAGTCCTCGACAATACTTCCATTTACACGTGACCTGGGATTAACACGTTTAAGCTTCCGCAGTGCCAGGACTATATCCAAGGAAACGACTTCCAGCCAACCCTTTACTAATTCAAGGCTTTTGCCACAATTTCCACGTATTAGTTATTTATAACTGTATTCCGCGCGCGAGGCACAAACCATTGTATACTACTCAAAGCTATTTTTACTATTAGGGTATACGTCCCTAACCTCGGTCTAATATGCAGCCATCGATTACGTTTTTAATCATAACTCATCAATGAATTTACCTGCAAACGATATTCTACTGCTAAATGGTATGCTTAGATATGCTTATCATGTCGTTTGCTATCAGAAACCACGAAAAGTTGAAAAACTTACTTTTTTTAAGACAATAACTCACGAGGGAAATGTATGTAATATGGGTCTATTGTCCCCAAATTGGGTCTATTTATGGATGCAACTTCGTCCTATCTTGTTTGATCCTCAAAAAAACGCTCTTGGTAACGTTTTCTGATGTATTTTTTTTTATCACTATCACTGTTAACTTAATGCTCTTCATTCCTCAAAACATTTCTTAGAGAAAATTTTACGAAAACTACATTAAATCACTCAATTTAAAAATTAAAAATTAAAAATTTCGCTTATCGTCTTTTGACCGCAGAATATCTAAATCAGAACATTGTGATGTTCATTATACAGGTTTGGCAGAAAAAATCTCCCTTCCTGTTCGTTCCTTATCATCCAAATGCAAAACAACATTGTTGACGTTACTCTTATTGCTATATGCTGTCAAATGAATTTCATGGGCCATAGTTAGGAACATAGAAAAGAAATGTGTCCCTAAAGTTGGGTCCATGTTTTACTTGTGAAAACGTTGTTAAACAATTAAAATAAACATAAAATATTCAAACAGCAACTGTAAGTTTTACGTCTAGTGTGTATTATCAGGTAATTCCAATCAATAAATGCCATAATCAGGCCATTTGATGATCGTCAGTCAACCTTCCCATCTTAACCTTATAAGTCATGGCGGCTAAAAACTCCGAACATTGTGATATTCTCAACCAGTTTTATTACTTACGAGAGCTGAAAATGTATTGAAATGTTGTGATATAAATTGATTTGTGTGTGGTACACATTTATCAACCATCAGTGATCAATATTTTCCTTATTTTTTGTGTAATATTCCTTAATTAATTATTTATTTGCGTGATAGGCCGAATGAAAGGACTAGACCCACATTACATACCGTAACCCTACTACTACAAAATCAAAAAACTAAAAATCCATCATCACCATCGAGGGTTAGAGATAACTTTGTCAAGATACATGATTTATCAATTCATAAAAATTTAACTGCTCAATAAACAGCTTTTACATGTGAAATGCAGCGTCTCTTGAATTCTGTAAGTGTAGTTTCACGCTTGATGTGTCTAGGCATCGAATTGAAAACATTTATACCTTTGAAAATAATGAATTTTGTGAAGCATTATTCAAAAGATGTGGTGTTCTTACTTCATCCGCGTTTCTAGTGTTATATCTATGAAAATCACTCCCTCTTTCAATCCGATCACACAAATATCGAGGCAGCAAACCGTTAACTACTTTAAAAATGAACACCATAGTCAAAAACACAATTCTTTGCTTCACTGACAGCAATTGCAAAGCGTCCAGCATAAAAGATGAGGAAGTGAATCTATTACATCTTAAAATCAAACGCAATAACTTTATTCTGCAAACGCTGTAATCTCGATATTTGTGTTTCATTGGCCAAAAATAAAATGGAAGGGCAAAAGTCTAGATGAGGGGAGATGATTGATTTGTATAGCTGTATTTTACTACCAATAGTTAAATCGTTTTTCAAGCGACATAGAATTCCATACTTCTTGGCAATTTTCTTGATGACATTGTCAATATGAGAATTGAACTTGAGTTTGTCATCAATAATCACGCCAAGGTATTTAGTTTCCTGAACGCGATCAATTGTCTCATCATCAATAACAACAAAGACATCATCATCTACACGATTCCGCGAAATTACCATGAATTTAGTTTTACTTATATTCAAATTCAATTGTTTATACTTCAACCATCTACTTAGAGAACGCAAATCTTCATTCAAGCGTGAAACGGCTTCTTCTAAATCTTTAGCTGCAATGAATAACACAGTATCGTCAGCAAAAAGATTAATATCACAAAACCGTAAAACTCGTCTCATGTCATTAATATACATAATAAATAAAAGGGGCCCTAATACACTTCCCTGAGGCACTCCAAGGTCATTGTCAACGGGACAAGATACAAAATCATTGAAAACAGTCCTTTGTGTTCTGTCAGATAAATAGCTTTCAAACCATTTGTATGCAGAACCCGAAATTCCAAAGCGCTTGATTGTTCTCAACAAATTATCGTTATCGTTAACACTGTCCAAGACATTAATTACTAAAGTTTTATGATCGGTTATTTTCAAATCAGCTTGAGTAACTGAAATGAAAGAATCAAAATTAGAATAAACATGGTCAATCAAAGTTCTACTGTGCCGGGAAATACGCGTACATTCACTTACTAATTGTTTTAAATTAAAGAAATCAGCTAATTGCTTCAGATGGTTCGAATTGCTAGTATCATGCCAATTAATGTTAAAATCACCCGCAAGTATATTTAATTTACTAGAATCTAAAAATGTCTAAAATTTCAATAAAACGCTGATTACTTGAACTGGGAGAATGAAACAAAACACCATAATTACCCATCTTCATGCCACGTTCAACTGTAATGCCTAAGAACCAATTGCCATCAATAACTTCGTTTTGGCGAAGATTAAATTGAACTGATTCTTTGACATAAATAGCAACACCGCCAGTGTTCCTTGAATGTGACAAACAAGCAGCAGCTTTATATCCCGGAATGCTATACTGATCAAAAGATTCAATTTCTACAATATGTGTTTCTCCTAACAAAACCAAAAGTGGACGATTATCTTCTACAATCTGACGTAATGTAATAAATATATATTGTTTTTATTATTTGTATTTATATTTATATTTAATTATTTATATATTCCTCTCATCCCTACACCCATTAAATGAGATGACGTTCGGAACCACCACACGTACATTAACTTTTCCATCCGTTTTTTAACCGCTATGGACATAGTTTTAAGTTTTATCTTTTGATCTTTATGTGTTTATTTGTAAGTTGAAACATTCAACTTACAATTATTGTCTAAATCAATAAAAATTCGGTTCTTAAAGGTTCGCTTCCGTGCGTCTCACTAGTCGATTATAGAGAAAACGATTGTAATTTCGATAACTATGACTCGCAAAATTGAACAGTCGTTTGTAGTACGGCGAGCGAGAGCTACAATACTTTCGGAGGGCGGCAGAGCGTTGACGTTTTAGCACACGTAGGCGTGAGTTAGACCATGGAGGCTTTTGCGGGGGTTGTCGTGCTCGCACAATGCGGAAAATAGCATCTTGCAGTGCAGCACTGAAAAAATCCACATTCACGCTAGCGGCTGTTTCGATAAATTTCCAATCAATTCAAGCGCATTGTTCAATGCAACATAATCAGCACGGCGAAAGTCCAAAGAACACTCAGATGACGGCGTAAAAACAATCGGCGAAGGTAAACTAAATGACACGACGAGAGCGGGATTATCGGCATCTAGATCAATCAGTGGCTCGACCGGCAAGGAAACAGAAGTGCCCGGTAATGCGGAATCATTTGGCAGGACAAGATCTAGCAAACGTCCGTTTCGGTTCGGAAAAGTATTCGCTTGTGTGAACCCGTAAAAGTTAAAACCGTCCAAAAGATCACAGCAAGCAACTGGCATATGCGAACGTAGTGGATCAATTAATGGTGTGCCACTGTCTGTAAATCGCCACTGCAAACCAGCTTGATTGTAGTCGCCAAATACAAAAGTGGGAGAGCAGGGACTTAATTGAGAAAAAATCGAGCCTAACGATTCCTCGTGCTCACGGATGATCGTGCAGTCGTTTTTGCGGTCGGGGGGGGGGGGGGCAGGTAGATTGCGCCTACACTCCCTAATAAAGAAATACCATAAACGAACGATAACCCAAATTGTCGAACTTTTCCACAAATTGTTTGGATGATACCCCAAACGCGTCGTTAAGAAAAATACCCATACAAATTTTATTAGGGCTAAGCTTGCTTTGTGGAAGTCTACGACAATCCACAGCTGTTCCAATTGACTGGAAAAGGCTGACGTACTTACGTAGCTGGCTAGTCTCGTTGATACTGCAATCAGGACTCCGCCACCGCGCGATTTTTGACTGTTTAGGGGAGATCGGTCAGTTCTGAAGGCGGAATAGAGTGACCCGAAAAGTTGCGATGAGTAAATTCGGTCGTCCAGCCACGTTTCCATCAGCACAATCAAATCATATTCAGCCTCCGCAACAGCCAGGAAAAACGAGTCGATTTTAGTCCTCAGCCCACGCACGTTTTGGTAGTAGATTGGAGACCATTCGAGGAGCAATCAAGGTAGCTGTAAATCGAAAGGACATCAGGTACCGAAAGCTCGGAATCGCAAACCTACTCGCCTGAGGTTGCAGGCCGGAAGCCCCCGATACCATCAACGACCACAGGACCAGCACGATGAAGATGGCGGATGTTTGCAGCAAGCGCAGCTGGGTCGTTTGATTATGTTTTGACTTTACTTAATGTATATAATTTTCATGTACTGCATATGCTTATAAGATATGAGATTGTTACGCCCTTTTGAGTACGGCCAGAATTTGAATAACCAACTCAAACGGGCTTTTCCTCATCGTAGAACATTTCATTAAGGCATCGTGCTAGATGAAATATAAATTAAAATAAATACATAAAAAAAATTAGTTGGTTAAAGGTCTGACCAGAACGATGACCTTCTATAATCACAAAATCTATAATTACTTTTTCTATATTCGATTAATGACAAACGTTCTTTGATGTCGTGAAGCAAATTGAAAGAGTTAGGGAGCATGTACGTCACGTGAAATATAGGGAAAATCCACACCCCCACTCCTCTTGTGTTACGTTTTTCCTATACCTAATGCATTATTGCTAGTCACGCATTTGTAAACCCCCTCTCCCGTTAGAGTGTGACGTACTTAATGAATGCTCCCTTATACTAAAAGACCTATATGTTACTCTTTATTAAAAACAAATAATTGTTCTTTTAACTAATAATGTTTTATTACTTCATGCGTGAAGTTAACGTTTTACATAGTTGGGGATGCTTAGCGTTAATTATCAAACTTAAAGTGGATATTTTATACGATCGACGAGGAAATGAAAGTATAATCAACAGAGAAAGATGTAGTACGACAGTATGAAAATTGTATTTTTTTTATAACTCGTTTATTTAGAACTGTTTTATCTTAACATCTAGACAACAGTTACAGCATAGATTAAAATCCAGTGCTTCTATTCTAAAACTACTGTTGACATCTAAAACAAAGTTTACATAAACGATAAACATTTTAGAGCCTTGTTTTTCGAATTTCTGTTCGCACTCTTTAATTCAGGGATCAAAAACATTTGCAAAGCTACTCTTCGGTTTAAAAATTGCTCCAATTTCGAAGATGATCCCACAGATGGCGTACACGCCTGCATGTATACAGCTTATGGTCAAGGTCTTCGACTGCATTCTGGCAATTACCACATATTTCACTAAGCCGGCGCCAGTGGTGTAGTGGTAAGCGTGACTGCTTTCTAATACTCCCGTTAGCAGCGTTAGAAGCCTATTGTTGTGTATGGAGGTCTCCATACACAACAATAGGCTTCTAACGCTGCTAACGTACCGCAAAAATAGGGCTGTTTCCCCTATTAAACGTTTTCACAAGTTTGAGGTATTGAGTTCTGTTAATATTGTTGATTCAAATCATATTTATCGTGGTACACATACATACCGCCCACAAAACACACGAAGATTGTTTTTCGGAAGTATGGCCAAAATAGGAACATATGGCCAATACTGGTACACTTACCCTGTATAAAACAATTGTTGTCACGCATGCTATGCCTCCTATGCCACAGTTGCTTTGTATCCTTTTACACTTCACAGTGCAAACATTCAACCCAGATAATAGCAATCATTCAAATATGCCAGAAGTAAATAGAATAGTAAATTAGAAAGGTAACCCAACCGCCGAAATCTAACTGACAAAGGTTAGCCACAGTAAATTTTTTGGTAACAAAAGTTCCCATGAATGCAAAATAAGTAATCTGCTTTAAAATGACATTCCGTTCAAGATTTTCGCACGTTCCCTTTCTCTACGATGAAAACGACACGCACGAAATGTTTAAGTTCGAGGCAGCTTTCCACGGTTTGACAACATAAGCAGAGTATTAACATCAAGTCGAATTTCGTTACGCGATTTCCATCACGGAAAACAACCTATTTTCTCCTATTAACTTGAAAGCTTCTCTTCCATCGGGGCACGGCTGTTGGTTCTGCTGATGGTGGATTTCTGCTCTGCCTCGTCATAGTGTACATGCCGTCAAGTGCGTGCCATATGTTGGGTAGGATGGTCTAAAACGCACCTCTGGGGTAAAAAGGCCCCACGCTGTTTTTCATAGCTTTGCGAATGTCAGTTCGTTAATTTAACGAGCAACATTGCTAGTTCAGTACTTCAGTACTTGAACTAGCATTCTGGCACATAAAATCCCAGAATTAGTAATAAAAAAAAGTAGCCCCAGGGGTGCATTGTGGTCTGTTCTCCCCTATATTGCATGAATTGCTGTTACTCATGGCGGCTCATTTCGTGCCGCTATGAGTGCGGTGCCAAGGTAAATCGAATATGTAAAGGTTCACATGGTTTCTTTGGAATGTCTTGCATCTTCACCATGCAAACAGAATCCTTCAGTGACAGCTGAAATGGCGAGCGAAAATGACACACTTATTCTCTATCTATTCGCAAGGCTGATGTTATTGGTAGATGACAAAGATGACAATGCGTAGATATTTTATGACATAATCCCACTCTATTCTGGGTTTGATGTTTGAGTAACTAAACACTAAATCATGCAGCTAAACATATTTCAACAAAGCCGTACAAGTGAACTATATTGTTATTCAATGGACTATGAAGTAAAAGTCGATTTTGATAAGTACTATACTGCCTCACTTTATATGACTTCCTACTAAGCATTGTTTCTGCACGTACATTGGATAAACTGAGAATAGTACTGGATTCAAGTGTTAGATAAGATTACGACCCCTAACGAATAGGTCGCTGAACTCATCTACAAGCCACATGGCTAGGCTATTATTTTCTCAATTTTATCCTGCAATGTATAATCACCAAGAGGAGTCTGCCATATTTATACAGCAGTTTGTAATATTTTCGCAGTTCAAAAGTGTTTGTCTATGTTCTCACTGAGGACTGACTGGGGAGACTAGTGAATGTAAAATTCTTTTTCAGTTTGTGTAATAAATAAACCAAATCTGTAAGGAATCACATAAACAGATTATTTAATGTAGTCATGGAAAAACTTTTCAAATAATTGTGTAAAAGTAATCATAGATAACTTTATTAAGTAAATACATTCCCGCCTATATATTAAAGCATTAAAATTACACATGTTGGCATTCAATCATTTGCAATGAATTTAATAGATTTTTCCTCGCTGAATATGGCCTAAGATTTTATTTAACACGTTCGGTTTTTGAGAAGAAAAAATAAACAAAAATACGTGTTTCATGGCAACTTTCTTTGATTGTTCTAATATCTTGGATTTTCGCTCCGCCTTTCAAAAGCAAGGCTTAGATTATAAAGACATCTTCTTCTTCTTCTTCGCATTTCAAGCTTATTGCATATCGCATATTAGCTTATTGCGTGCTCTCAACTTAGTGTTCTAGATGCACTTCCACAGTTATTAATTGAGAGCTTTCGATGCCTGTACCAGTTTTTGCATTGGTATAATTGTGTGGCAAGTCCAATCATACTTATATGCCCAGGGAAGTCGAGAAATTTTCCAACCCGAAAAATTTCTAGACCGGACCGGGAATCGAACCCAGCCACCTCCAGCATGCATATCGCATATTAGCTTATTGCGTGCTCTCAACTTAGTGTTCTAGATGCACTTTCACAGTTATTAATTTAGAGCTTTCGATGCCTGTACCAGTTTTTGCATTGGTATAATTGTGTGGCAAGTCCAATCATACTTCTATGCCCAGGGAAGTCGAGAAATTTTCCAACCCGAAAAATTCCTAGACCGAACCGGGAATCGAACCCAGCCACCTCCAGCATGGTCTTGCTTTGTAGCTGTGCCTCTACCGACTGAGCTAAGGGATTATATAGACATTGGCGTAGCTAATGGAGGTGCCAGGGGGCCAGCCCTCCTCCAGAATTATCTAGGCCCCCTCCAGAATTATCTAGTCCCCCTCCATATAAATTGTCTAGCTACGCTAATGTACCAAGCTGAATTCATACGTGAAGGCATATTTTTTCTAACACGCAAAACTGTTGAGAAAACCGGGTTTAATTTCACAAAAGAATGTGTTTTCATGGAAATTTGTATTGCCTGCCCTACCAACATGAAATTGTGCACTGCCCTGTAAAAGAGCGGTTCCATATCATTAAAGCAACGAGTAATTTTCATCTTTTTTGATTTGCATGAAACCTTGCATACAAGTTTTTGGGGAAGAAAAACGCCGTTTTGCATACTTGGTTCGCCATTTTGAATCTATCCTTACTTATGAGAAGGGCCTATGAAAAATGCACATGATATCTTCAAAAAATTGTATCTCGGAAACGGTTTGTCCGATTGGTTTGGCGTCTTGGGCGAAGTTTTAGACAATTGTTGGTGTTATATGGAAAAAATATGCACGGTAAAAAAAAAAGTTTGGTATTTGTGTTTTGAACTAAAATATAAATTTTCCTTTTAAAGTGACATGTCAATAATTTTTTTATTATCTTTATGTTATAGCTGACTGAAAATGCTATCTAGTGCACAGTAGGTTGTTCTGGAGAAAAATAGGTTACAATGAAAAAAAATGTTTTTTAAAAAAATACAATTTTCAAAAAAGCTATTAAGAAAAGTCAAAAAAGTTTGTCACCCTAATTTTATAAAAGAACATCAAATTTGCAAACAAAAAGTACTTCGGTAACATTTTTCTAAGATGCACCGTTTAGAAGATATTACTGATTTAATATTGTTTTTTTTTATAACTTAATAAGTTTTGGCCCTTTTCGAATGTACTCCGTGTTTTTTCAGTTTCAAAAGTATTTTTTTCGGAAAGATTGGAAAATTTTGAGTTAAAATGACACTGACAGCTTAAAGATTCGAGTGAAATTCTCTGCCTTAAAAGTATTTTGAAAAACAAGCTACAAAATCCCACTATCAGGAACAATGATTTCTTCAAGTGATTTTTGGTGCGTTGTGCTGAAAATGTGCATTCAACTCTTGCATATCGCCTAACAGTTTAATCCATTTAAACTGGATGTGTTTATACTGTGCATATTTTCTCTCTATTGCCGAACATCGCCACAGACATCAAACCGATGAGACAACTCGATTTCGAGATACACCTTTTTGAGAACTGCAAATGTAAGCTCCTCAATTAGCAAGATTCAAAAGAGCGAATTAAGCTTATTTTTCAGGGATGGTGATTGTGCGCAATAAAAAATAACATTATATGTTGGATATCATCAGTTTATTTTTATTCCTATATTTTTATAAAATTATTGTTTACACAACTTTCTTAACAAAACCAGTTCTTTTGTTTCATTACTCAAAGCTTTTCCAGAGCTTGAACCTTGAGATGAATCAAATACATTATCTCTTTCCTTTCTTGCATCTGATGCCATATTTCTACTGGTTTTAAATTCGTCTACAATTTTTTGTACTGACCATGATTTTGGCAACAATGATAAAATTGATAGTTTTTCTTGCCTTGTGGCTGAATTTAAAAATTTAATTTTCATATTTTCATATTTTAACCTTACCTAAATCTATAGGCGAAACACGAATAGCTGCTATTCCTCGGTTGAATATTTCGACGTCTACAGGCATCGTGAAGTCTTCATTTGATTTAATTGTGCTTAGCGTTGACTCTGATGGTATCGTGACCAAACTTTCATAGCTTTGCGAATCAGGTGCATCAGGTATGGTCTGAACAGTTGGCATCCTTGAGCCGCCGGCTCGCTTTGTTCCTCGTTTTGGGTGAGGTGAGCTCTTGAATCAATATGTAGACGGCAAGACGAACAAACACGAAAATCCTTGGTGTTCAGTGTGGATACCTTGGAAAGTCCAATTGATTTTAGTTTTTGGATGATACCATCCGTGAGATATCGCAGCTCTTTCGAACACTGAATGTCTTTGAATGGGCGAATACATCTTATTTTACTCATTTTGTAATCTGTAACATAGAAAATATTTTCCAATTGTTAGTTTTGTACGAAAATATCACAAAACATATAATTAAAATGTGTATTTAAAACTTACCTTTGCACCAAAACGTGTTACACTTTCCTTTACAATTATTATGTTATCAAACAACACTGGATCTCGTTCAAAAACACAGGATTATGAGCTGAAATTACTATAATCACTATGCTACTAGCAACCTTTCTGCATTTACTGTTTGGTTTTCCCTAGTAGATACTGGATGAATTCAGAACCGAGTCAGACATTATTATACAGCTCACGGGTAGAAATCATAGAATGCTGGGTAAAAACTGTTGGAAGATAGGTAGAGTTGAACGCTCAGGTATCGTCGAACCTTCAGGTACGAGTTTGGAGAGTTGGAGCGAGGTAGATTTGCTGGCGTAGGTATATTGTTATTGAAGAAGATTGTAAATTGTATATACCTGGAATGAATAAAGAGTGCGGCGGTTGTTGATTGAGGTATCAGTCGGCAGCCCTCTAGTTTGATGGAAGGTGACTACTGCGTTCTTTTTATTTATTATTAAGGAACGGTCAACGACGGAGCTAGCCTCGTTATGGCCAGCGTGGCCATGGTGGACTAGTTCCAACAAAGACCATGTTTACAATCACCAACTGTATGTAGTACAGCTAACTGGTATCTGATTACCTGTATCTAATACTTTTTAGCACGTTTTCAGCACAACGCACCAAAAATCATTTGAAGAAATCATTGTTCCTGATAGTGGGATTTTGTAACTTGTTTTTCAAAATACTTTTAAGGCAGAGAATTTCACTCGAATCTTTAAGCTGTCAGTGTCATTTTAACTCAAAATTTTCCAATCTTTCCGAAAAAAATACTTTTGAAACTGGAAAAACACGGAGTACATCCGAAAAGGGCCAAAACTTATTAAGTTATCAAAAAAACAATATTAAATCAGTAATATCTTCTAAACGGTGCATCTTAGAAAAATGTTACCGAAGTACTTTTTGTTTGCAAATTTGATGTACTTTCATAAAATTAGGGTGACAAACTTTTTTGACTTTTCTTAATAGCTTTTTTGAAAATTGTATTTTTTTTAAAAAACATTTTTTTTCATTGTAACCTATTTTTCTCCAGAACAACCTACTGTGCACTAGATAGCATTTTCAGTCAGCTATAACATAAGGATAATAAAAAAATTATTGACATGTCACTTTAAAGGGAAAATTTATATTTTAGTTCAAAACACAAATACCAAACTTTTTTTTTTACCGTGCATATTTTTTCCATATAACACCAACAATTGTCTAAAACTTCGCCCAAGACACCAAACCAATCGGACAAACCGTTTCCGAGATACAATTTTTTGAAGATATCATGTGCATTTTTCATTTGCCCTTCTCATAAGTAAGGCTAGATTCAAAATGGCGAACCAAGTATGCAAAACGGCGTTTTTCTTCCCCAAAAACTTGTATGCAAGGTTTCATGCAAATCAAAAAATACAAAAAATAAAAACTGGAAAAATTTCCCACTTGTTCGTGGAACCGCTCAAAAGTAAGAATTATATGGAATAGTCGTAGCTGAATTTATATGTGATGGTAGATTTTCTCTAGCAGACACAACTGTTAAGAAACAAGAAATCTCTTTTGAAAACAAACATATTTTTGTTGTTGACTCAGCTGCCGAATTTGACAGCTTACGTCAAAACCATGAAAGCTCTTGTAAATTCGAAAAAAAATTCTTTTTTCTTTAACAATCCATGGGTTTTGAGGAACAAAAATACTGGATTGTTGAAACAATAATGGTTTCTTTTTGCAGCCAAAACAAAATGAAATCCTTATTGATTTTATATTTGATTTTTTATTTTAAATGAAGTTCTTATTGATTTTTGAAATATTATTGACTTTAAAATATTTGCTTTACGTGTTATTTTGCATTACTTTATTACCGTTCACACTTTTTCAGAAGAGATCAAACACTAAACATCAAACCGGATAAATATGAAATAAATCAATGTTATCATAATTATCTCACATGCATTTGTAATATTTTTGTAATAACTATTTTCCAACAACAAAATACTGATGATGAAAATTACATAACCATATATTAACTATAAGAGGTTTAAGGATACATAAAAAGGCGTGGTTTGGTGCAATACAGAAAATAAATCATAATCATCGCAAATAGCAATCGAAAATGATCCCCTTGACAACATAATTGAAGGTACTCTCCAATAAACAAGTCGAACCAAAATCATTCAAGTAAAATAAAATAACAAACAGGATAATTTGATTCTCGCCTGGAGCGTAAATTTGTTTGCTTCTCAATAATGCTGCATTGCTGTCGCAGTTTTAAGATCGTCCTTCGCCTCGTGGAAGGTGACTTGTTTACTGGCATTGATGGCTGCTTTTTTTATGCTTTTTAATGCCCCGTTGGTTTTTCTTCCGCTGGTTCCGCAAATAAAATAATTGAAAGTGCTTTGCTGCTTTGTTCAATTTAGTTAAAATGCTACGAAGAGAATAGGTACTGTCATTTTGTGAACACTCGGCCCGATGGAAAAACAAAATTTCGTCAGCATTGATGATAAAAAATACCTTTTGTGATCATCCTAAAATAGTTAAATTTATCATAGTACCAAATAGTCGAGTTATTGATGTAGCAAAAAACAATTCTGAGGGGAGCTGAACCCCTGCACATTTCAATATAATACATAATATCTATAATTGCTACCGGGGACGCATTAGTATACTATTAGACTAATTGAATATATGCCGAACGGATAGTTAAGTCAAATTTAAAAAGTTATCTTTGTGGCATTTCTATGTCCAAGATCGTACATGTCGCAAATGTAAAAAATAATGACAGATATCCAAATCAGTTAAGTCACGGTATTACCAAGCCGAAGATGCCGAAGATTCCCAGTGTGGTCTGAATTGCCGTGTTGCAAATTTTCTCGACTTTCCTGGGCATGCAGTATCATATTTTAGGTATAATATCGTGTATCAAAGTCACGAAGAAAAAGATGGAAAAGAAGAAAACGAAGAACCGTTAGTCCGACACCAAGGCTTTCTAAACGTTTCTTTTGACTTGGAGGCGAACCAGTCCCAGGCTGAAAGCCTCCTTAATAAAGAAAACTTAACTTAACTTAACGTTTCTTTCGAGTAGCCTCACGCGATAGTTCGGAAAGTACTGTATCATTTTTTTTTTCTTTATTAAAGAGATTTTTAGCCATAGGCTAGTTCATCTCTTAAGTACTGTATCAATTCAGAAAAGTTTGGAATCACTTCGGAAAGTACTGAATCACTAAAGTCAGAGGCACCTCGTGACTAAAAGTTCTACCTCTTCTACAAGTTCCATGTTTAAAAAATGCGCTATATAAAGTAGATTAAATTATGCTTTTTGCTTGTTTTTAATCGAATGGCGAAAGCAATAAAAATAATTAACAGGCATAATTTCATTCAATCAAAGTGGTTTGTTACTTCAATAGCAACATGAAGCTTTCGTGCGATAATTTATTAGCTAGAGAAAGTTCTGAAGAGGATATATTGATAGTTCCGTTAGAGTATGGCAGTGTGAAAATTTTACAGAAGTTTAAATTACAACAACAACAACAACAACAACAACAACAACAACAACAACAACATAAACAACACCGCCGATGACGACAATGACAACAACTAGGACTAAGCAGTTGGCATAGAAGCCGGCACGATCACCACCCGGCACCCAAGTCTAACATCAGCAATTCTTCCTCAGCATCACAAAGGTAGCACAGTAAAAAGCATGGCATATTCCTACATCAGCAGATGGCCATCCAGCAGCCAACGATGTTACCAACCATTGGGCCTGCCAACGATCGAAGACACCTCAGCAGTTTCGCCACCAGCCAACGATGTCACCAACCCTTGGGCCTGCCAACGGTTATAATAGAATTCAATAATCCGTGTTCAGTTGGTTTTAGACCGCAGGAGAGTTGTGTTTTTTTTTAAACTTAAATCTGGATGACAAATCTACAATTCGTATACTCGTCCAAACATTTCCCAACAGACAAGTCGGAACATAGAACACCAGTAGATAGTTTAGCGAGTCCAAGAGATGAGCGATCCAACTTTGTACAGTAAGATACTTTTTTATAACTTCACAGATTTTTTTTTTTAATTTTACTAGTGATGGATGTAAACTTCTTTTTCACGTAAAATAGCACTTGCAAGAAATGTTGCAAGGTGGACAATTGCATACAATATATGGAATATTGCATGACATGTCTCATAAATTTACGTGATCTAGAATGTAAACTTGTAGGATATATGACGCTCCATTTATGTACATCATAGTAACGTAGATATGGAAGATTTCTCGCAACGCTTCCAAGACCCAACTTATAATATTTCCACATAAGCCTAGAGCCTCGTTTTTGAAACCTAATAGTAGTCACATAGTCACTATGAACGAAGCTCCAATTTCCTGGTCAAACCAAGTGAAATATCTTGGATTAGTACTTGACCAAAAATTAACTTTTAAAGAAGACATTGAGGACATTCAAGCTAAATGTAACAAATATATTAAATGTTTGTATCCTCTTATAAACAAGAAATCCAAACTTTGCCTGACGAATAAACTTTTAATATTTAAACAAGTTTTTAGACCGGCCATGCTTTACGCTGTGCCAATATGGTCTAGTTGTTGCACTACCAGGAAAAAAAGCACTTCAAAAGATTCAGAACAAAGTTCTGAAGATGATTTTGAATTTGCCTCCAATATTTGGGACATTTCATGAAATGTCAATATGATCACATAAATGGAGTTCTAAAACATTTCATGAAAGTTGCTCCTTTGCGTGAAATGAAATACAAGTTTACGTGAATGAATGTATACATCATAATTACAATTAAGATTTTTTCGCTGTGATGCATAGATTGAGCGGTACAAGACCCGAAGAGTTGTAAAGGAATGTTCGCAAAGACCAGGCATTGATTTCAATGAAGTTTACGCTCCAGTCGTGAGGTATTCAACGATACCTGATGGCAATGGCTGCTAAACACCATTTGGAGATCGACCAAATAGACGCTGTATCCGCTTTCCTGCAAGGTACACTGAGTGACGAGGTAAGCTTTATGGATCACTCTGAAGGATTCAGTGTGGGCTCGAGTTTGACGAAGGTATACAGACTGAAGAAAGCTCTGTACGACTTAAAATAGTCCTGTCGTGTATGGAACCAGTTGGATGTGGCCCTTCTAGAATTTGGACAGGAAGCTTGCCTTTACTACAAGATTGAAGGTTTTCTTATATTCGATTTTCTTATATTCACTAATGACAAGAAGCTGAAGAAGACCTTGAAGAAGTTCTTGTGTAGTCGACTTGAGATAAAAAAAAACCTCGGCCATATAGTCGCAATATAGCTTATATATACTAACTTTGCAGTTGTGGTTAGTTGGGGAATCCGATGAAGCTATAATTTCTTGAAACTAATTCCTTTCGTATTTCTTTCATTCTCTTTTCGCACTTTGCATATAACACCATCTCATACTAATCTCTACATTGATTCAATGACGTACCGAGCGCTCATTCCGAGTACTCGGTGGACCAGTGACTTAGGACGTGAGCCTTATGACAGATGACCATGACAATACAGTGACAGATGGTGGACATGATATCGACCACACCAACCAGCGAAGAAGGAGTTAACATCAAACCATGAATAGAAGGTAGTGCGGATTTCCTCCCTCAGAAAACAAGAAAAACCAGGAAAAGCCGGAATCATGTCAGAAACGACCAAGAAATTTGAGTTGAATTACAGAATGAAAAACGAAGCGATAGAGAAAAAGTACAAGGGATTCCAAAAGAAGCAATCAATGGCGGCAATTCAGCGGAACATGGTGAGATCGGGTCTATTATTCTTTATAATTTAAATATCAAAACTAAACTAAATACGCGCTATGTTTGAAAATAATATTTTCGAACCTGGAAGTGTATATGTAATACCAATACCCATTTGATAACGGTAATGTTTACATGCGGGGCTTATTGTGAGTGAAAGTAACCTCGGAATGGGCGTGACTCTCCATGCATTCTGAAATGGGTTCCTGGATCTACAATAGAGCTATCACCTTCTAACTCCCGGACTAAAGCTGTCTACAATGACCATAAATGAGACATTGTCTAGAGAGTTCTTCGGTAATAACACTGCTGGCCAGTGCGGGTTAGAGGGAAAACACACACACACACCAATGAAGGACTGCTGGTCATCGATTACACTACACGAAGAATGGAAGTCCGGATATAACTGGCTGCACAGATGCAGATTGGCGAGGAGAAGTGGACACAAAAAAATCAACGACGGGCTACGTCTTCACAGTGCAAGGTGACGCAAGTTCCAGTAACGTGAAACGTCAACCACAGACAAACAGACGTAACTCTTCATTGTGTATCTTCGTTCACGCATTTAACGGTTGATTTGAATATTATCAGTTCTGCGAACTACTCGCCGCAGCGCTGGCATCGGATCACTTTGACGTTTCTATGCATTCTATAGAACTTTTATGCAATATTGTTTGCGAGTTAGCGACCAAGCTTGTTTTCCGCGAGAAGCCTGAAAGATGTCGCTACTGAGGTCCTATGTTTTGAGATACTATGTTTTCAAGAAAAACTTTTTCAAAGAGTTACGTCTGTTTGTCTGTGCGTCAACTAACGGTTGCATTATCATCGTGCGAGGCTGAGCACATGGTGATGTCCCGAACTATTCATAAGGCGTTATGGTGGCAAAGCATGCTGGAGCACATTTTTGGCAAGCAAGAAATAAATGTCCTGTGCGACAGTTAATCTGCGATCTGCGTTTCCACGAACGAAGCACGTCGATATATGGCATCATTATGTGCACGATTCGCTTGATAACAGTATGATTGAAGTACGTGAACACCAAGGAACAAGCTGCCAACGGTTTTACCAAACCATTGGCACACTCGAATTTAAAGATTATGGAGCAACAAGTAGGCATAGAGGATTAGAGAGGAGTATTGGGATCGAAGTAATCCGCGATGTATTTAGTATGCCATGATATTTAAAGGCTAAATAAAATTTATTCATTCCATTATGGTAACTGAATCTATCAAGACGTCTTTTCAATTCCGATACTTACAAATGCAATCAGAGCAAATTCACGACGCTCTTTTAATATTTGGATATGTATGACTATCAATTTCTTAATAATGGAAAAGATGTCATTAACAAATAGAATAAATAAAAGGGTTCCTAAATGGGAACCTTGAAGAACTCCCGAAGTAACATCAATGGATAAGAGCCAAAATATTCACGGTCACGGTTCTCTTCCATATCATGGGTGATGTGATAAATACAGTTTCACAGCATGAAAATCACAAACCATTCTGATAAATGTCATGAGTGTGTGAACCTGCAAGCTGGTAAGCGTCCTAATCTACTTTACACAATTAACAGCTTTTCACACATCAAACCCGATAATGTTTCGCTATCACCAAACGAGCACAGCCTAGTTGCTCATAAAACTCTTAATAATTCATAAATTCGTCGCTCCAGGCAGGCAGTCGTCACTCATTGTCGCTCTTGGCGTCCTAGAATACAGTTAATGTTCTAGGCACAGCTAGTGCAGCTGCACTTTCAGATGCAGCTACAATAGTACCACCCATCAAGTTAAACAATAGAGTCCCCTTCAACCAACTCACTAATATGCAAAGTAAGTATGAGGAAGGAAAGGTGATTAAGTCAAAAGCTCCCGTTTAAACTTTGGCTAGCACTTTACATAATGGTAAATCTCGGCTTCCTAGCTGTCTGTTACGGTTTACATTTCTCATATGCATGACGGCAAGTGTGTGACTTACATGGTAGATACCAGGGTGTGATTATGGTCCTAGCTCCTGGGTGGCTCCTCTCGTCTGTTTTACGGTACTAATGGCTGTGTGCATTGCTAGGAAAAGTACAACAACGGAAGAATAATTCTAATGAAATCACTTTGGCAATGTAAACTACTTATCCCTGTGCAAAAGAGGCAAGCATTGACTTGGCCTTTCGACAGGAGTGATGCCTACCTTTGCGGCAGTCGTCCGTATGGTTTACGACGTTTAGGTACATACTTGGGGCAACAGTGAGTGCATTTCAGTTGGATGGTTTATGGGTTGAACATGATGTTATTAGTTATGTATATCCTTTGTTTCAGTTACTTCACTGAAGTCGATACCAATTTGAAGCTCATTTGGCAAATTGATGCTGCGGATACGTGAAAGAGTTAGATATCAACTTTCGAACTGAATCCAACGTAGCTGTAAATTCTTAAAATTAATTAAAAAATAACCCTAAACACGTTTTATTTGAAATCTGGGAGCATCTAGATTACAAAGCCCCTTTCGAATGAATACAAAGCAACATAAGCAAGAAAAACGAATCAATGTTTTGCCTTTCTCTACAGCTTGCCGGAAAGGAAATCATGGACGAGAAGGATAAGATGAATCCGTAACCGTAACTCAATTTCTTGCATTGGTTTCACTTACCAGCAAGGAATATTTCTCACAACGATAAACCAAGAGGGTAACACAACTCAATCAGTTCAGGTTGAGGAAACATGTTATCATAAGATCCTTCGGGTGTAAACATACTAACGTTTACTTTTTAATGGACGGTATGGCACACATTTGAATTTGTTGAATTACATTTCCTCTGACTATTCATCCTCATAAAAAAAAACTCTGATCACTCCTTCTTTCGGGAAGGGAAGTCAAGCCGTTGGCCCCGGTCCATGAGTTGATGGGTCGATAGGTACGGTCAAAGTGTGGGATCTGTCTCCCCGGCGTCGGTAGCATTGGTGCTCAGCACGGAAACAAGATCGACGGAAAACAAATCAAGAAAAAAATATACAGGGTGCGTGACGAATTTTTGCAGTAAATGGCATATTTGAGAAAAAATACACCAGTTAGTTATTCTAGCAATGAATTTTGTGCGATTTATTTTCTTTCGCAACATATGGAAGTTGTAAGTAAATTTATTCAAAAAAATTGCCTTCCCTTTCGACGACTGTAGTTAGACGCTTCCGGAAACTGCAGTATGCACGTTTTAAAATGTTTCGATCCATAGATGTCATCACTGCCTTGATTTTAGCTTTTAGCGACTTAAGTGTGGTGTGAGGGGTTCTATTGGTATCCCGTTGGACGACGCCCTATACAAAATAATCCAACGGATTGATTTTGGGACTACTAGGGGGCCAAATTTCTTCCTCCCAAATTTACGAAATATTTTCCGTAAGCCATTTCTGTGCTTTATTAGCAGTATGAGCAGGTGCTCCGTCTCATCACTTTCCCAAGCCTTTTTTAATATTATACACCGACCGAATTATTTCTTTCATGCATACTCCGGCGCGCAACAAAGCGACAACGGCTGACAGATTGCTCTTTTGTTTCGACATCTTTACGTTTACTCAACATTGTTTGTTTAAATCTTACACCTAACAGTATAAGCTATCCAGTGCTGCCAAATATATCTAAATCATGATGCACAAGCATGAGAAATTACTATTTGAAATTTACTGCAAAAATTCGTCACGCACCCTGTATATATTCATCCTGAGTCAGAGAACTCAAACTGAGTCAAATTTGGATTGCTTACTCTGTGATTTGAAATGTAGGTACTTTCAATTGTAAGTTAAACTTATATGTGAAGCAGTACTTAAGACATTTTTTATCATTCATCATCGGGTGAATTCCTCGTTTCACGAGGCCTCTCGATAAACAGAGTAGAGTTGAGTATCTATAACCCACAGAGTAGTCGAGAAAGCTACATCGCGCATTCGTGTAGCCGATCCCGCAACAAGTGTTCACTGTTAATTACCTTTCATGGTGGATCCTCATGGTTACTCCGAAAACTGATTTTTCATTATCCAAACATGAGCTGCTCTGATCAAACCTGCGTACGAAAATTCATAAGGCAAATTGTTCACGACCATTTAGATTACTTCCTATGTGCATATCTGAAGTGATTCGAGATTTGGGCGTAATTGCTTTTGTAAACAAACACGTAAACCCATTTTTTTTGCGAATAAAAGCTTAATCTCGAAAACTAAGGTGATAAACGCGATTATATTTTTTATTTATATATACTGGGTTTGGGAAAAACGGTAATTTCATAAAAACAGTGATAAAATTATCATTTGTACATTTTTCAAAAATTTGTTTTATGGAAAATTGGAAAAAAAATTTCAGCAGAATTGTAATTTAATATCCTATCGATTGGTGTACACTGGAGTCGCTTTTTACGCGGGGGATATGTGCCGCGTAAAAAAAAACTACCGAGATTTTGATTTTTCACGTGCTTAAATATTTTTTATAAATCGGATTTTGATGCCATTCGTTATTATAGCATGCTATGGTCCATATAGACATATTTTAAAAATTTCAGTATTTACACCAAAAATTGTGATTTTTTTTTAAGTATGCCATTTGATTACCTATAGTTTGAAACGGATAATGTGATTGGAATGAAGTCAATAGGTCGTATCGTTGTCGAGAAATCGTTAAAAACGTACCGCGTAAATTGCGACTCAGCGGCACTAACCGCGTAAAAAAAACCGTGTAAAAAAAACCGTGTAAAAAAAACCACGTAAAAAAAACCGCGTAAAAAGCGACTCCAGTGTACTTGGATTTTAATTTAATCTATAAATGACAAAGTGACAAGCGTTCACACTAACACTATTTCACCATACATATTTTTTGATTTGCACCCCAGTATAGTCGAAAAAGACGTAGTTCTACGTCAAAATTACAGGAGCCTTGCAGAAGTTTCAAGAACTTTAGGAAAGTTCAGATAGCTAGAGATGTTAAACGATTTTAAAGAATGAACAGTGTACTATAGAACACACTTGAGCATTTAGGGCAGTGTTACCGGCGGGTAACATTTTGTTTTCCATCATTAGATGTGGGGAGTAGGGCAAATAAAATTGTTAGTGTAGCTAACGGTCGATTTGAAGTGGGGGCGATCAACGCCTGACGGTGTGGATCGCGTGTGCCGTCTGATAGCAGTAGGTAGCTGATAGCGCTCTATGCTACCTACGATCGTGGGCGGATGGAGAGGATCACAAACGACTGGCCGAAGCAGAACGAAGGAGAGAGATCCCGACTGAGCGACGAGATCAGTAAGTGGCGAGCCTCTGCCGAGGACGAATGAAATTTGGAGTTAAAACAGACGTTTCCGGGATCAAGACCCCCGTTTCGACCCACGTGGTTTATGAAGTGTCCGGTATCAGTACGGCCGTCCAATCATCTCCGGGTCCGGGTTATTGGACCGAAAGTTATACAGCAACTGTGCTTGTCGGGTCATCACCAAAGCGCCTAGCAAGGATTGGCCTCTCGTTGCCGTGAAAGCGCGGACTGTTAGTTCCAGCAGCATGTCGACCATTGTGGCCGCCAACCACCGCTATTACCAGGCCAAGCCGCCCACGTACCGGCCAGGTACAGCGATCATCCCCGGTTCTACTTCCACGGATTGCCCGTTCGTCGGTCGCCCTCCCACCGGCCTTCCACCGGTCCGCTAGTCCCTCGTCACACCATCGGACAACTTTGGCCTCTGCTGGCTCCGGGCGACCCCACAACCAAGGTCACATCGTTGTAGCCAGGCTTCCCGGCGGTTCAAGAACACGCCCTGCTGGTCCACTATCCACCAAGCTATCATCACTCATGGTACAGCGTTGGCGGTCGACGACGCCGAATAGTGAACAGGCGCAGTTGAGCGCTGGGTCCATAGCCGCCACCATCGTCGCATCCATCACTGCCACCAACGCTGCAAGAATCGTTTTCCTTCCTGGCGACCGCCCGATCACCGTCTAGAGCGGCACTACCGCCCGTCATCCCGCCCGAGCTTCCAACCTCGGTATTCTTCAGCCACGTTAGGCCGAGATCTAACCATCACCCGATTTCTGCACCGCCTCCACTGTCATCACTGGCCGAATAAAGCGTAAGGTAACAAAATTCACATTTTTCTAGGTCTCCTCACATCCGAAAGGTCTCCCTCGCCCGAACGCCCTGAGACCCGGAACCTTTGTGGCTTTGTGTGCCCACCCTGGAAGCTACCGTCGGCTGTAGACCAGTAGCTTGGGGTCTTGGCTGGTCTCCTTCTGGGACACAGCGGTTCCGGGGCCGAAAAGTGGTCTTATAGCAGTTTCATGAACATCAGAAACATTGTGAGCTTTGGGACAGTCATATATTAGGTCTATGAATTTCAAGGAAGTTCAAAAACATTAGAGTACCCAAGTAACCATATTAACTTGAGTGTATACAACTGAACAACGGCTATACCAGTGTTTATAAGCTCTGATGCGGCCTGTACAAAGTCAAAAAGGCGGAATAACGTGCCTATGGTTACTTGGGTAGTTCCAAGAATTGCAAAATCATCCAAAGCTTCGGGAAAAGGGAAAGGGTAAATTGTGACAGGATGAGGTCAGTTACGTAGATTTCATGAAAATTGCTAGAACTTGTGTGAAGATAAGATAGTTTCAAGGCAGTTTAATTGACTTTAGGAAAATTGCAGCAACTTAAAAGAAGTTGCCAAATTTCAGGGAAGTTTTAAGATCTTTAGGGAAGTTACTTGAAGTGCTGGTAAATTCTGAAAACTACAGTAGGATTCCAAGAACATCAGAAAAATGCGGGTACTTCAGTGAAACTCCGAGAATGTTAGATACATTTCAAGAACTTTAAGACAGATTTTTAAAGTTCAAGAAAACAGCATGACCTTCAAAAAGTTCAAAAAATTTCAGAAAAGTTCAGAGATATTTAGAACAGTTACATTAATTTCAGTGTCATTTTAGGAACATTATCAGGAGAATGGTGGGAACTTCAGGAAAGATTTCAGAAACTTTCAAATGAAAGGAAGTTTCTAGAATTTTTGGGAAGTTTCTTGAACGATCTGCGGAAACATAACAGACTTCTGGAAAAGTTTCGGTCTCTTCTAGGAAGCTTCAAGTACTTCAAGACAGTTCCGATAGCATCAAACTGCAGCAACTTTTAAAAGAATCTAATAATTTCCAGGTAATCCAGAAACTTCAGAAATGTCAAGAGAGTTTGAAGAAAATTAAAAAAAAACTCATAAAGAAGTTCCAAGAAGATCAGAGGTATAAAGGACAGTTCCAATAATTTTAGGGATATTTCGAGAACTTTAGAAAATCACCAAGACTTTTGTTGGCGTTCAATGATTTGTAAGGCCTAGATCAGAAAAATCAGGACAGTTTCAAGAATTTCAGAAATATTTAAATATCCTTTATGAAGTTCCAATAATTTCAGGGAAGTCCAGAAAAAACACAGAACAGTTTAGAAAACTTTTGAAATTGTTTAGGAACTTCACTGCCTTGTGCGGCATAACTGTCCCATTAGAATAGAAAATAAAGAAAAGATGGAAATGTAATGCCGCACAGGTGAGTTCAGGGATGTTTAAATATTTTTCAAACATTTCCAATGGTTTATATCATTCCAGCAGTTTAAAATTACGTTTCCAACCACTCGAACTTTACCGAACTTTCAAATTAAAATATAGTGATTTCTGAGAAACTTGTGAAATTTTCGAAAACTGTAGCAAAGTTCCCTGAGTTTCAAGAAAATCACGACTTCTTCAGGAATGTTTCATGAACTTCGGGAAAATGCGGTAACATTCAAATAACTACATGGCAGTTTCGGGAGTGTTCGTCTTCCAAATTCCAGAACTTCCAAACAGTTCCAAGCTCTTGAGGGAACTTCGAGCAACATCAAGGGACTTTAGAGCACTACCATGAACAGGAACATTGTAAAATATATCAAGAATTTTCAAGGAAACATGGGAAATGCCGAAGATTTTAGGAACGTTTCGAAAATGTCAGGAAAATGGGGGGTGTTTCATTAATATAAAAAAAAACTGCCGAAACATAATGCAAGTTCCGAGAACTTTTTCTAAAGGGATCTTCAGGAAAGCATAAAAACAGGTCAGGTCGAAAGTCTTGTTGTTTTAGAACCCAACAATTTTAGCTGCAATACATTAACAAACTGAACAACTTTTTTTTTTTTTAATTCTTTATTAAAGAGATTTTTAGCCTTAGGCTAGTTCATCTCTAAAACTGAACAACTGAATCAGATTTGGTTTTTTAGAAAGTTTAGATAATTTGAAAGTTTTTTGGAAACTTCAGGGAAGATCAAAGGATTTCAAGATAGTTCAATTAACTTCAGAAAAAAGACGTGAACTTTTAGAAAGTTCTAAGAAATTCAGGAAAGCATAGAAAACCGTACGTAAGTTCTAATAACTTCAAAGAAGCATTGAAAACCTCAGTTAAGGCTAGACTTTTGAGGAAGTTTAAAGATTTCGAAGAATTAGTTCTGATAAATTAAGTGCAGTACATGATGTTTAAAAAACAATTCAAGATCTACAGTGTGAATCTTTAAAAACATTTCATCTATAGGAAAAAAACGGGAATCTTAAATGAGTTTCGGGAATTTAAGGGAAGTTCAGGGAACTATTTAGCTTCTCGTAGAACTTCCGTGGGTCGTTTACGCGGTACAGATTTTCCATCACCTCGCGATCTCGGTCTTCCTGCTGACGCTTCTTTCTTCGGAAAACCGAGTTTTGTCTGTTCCGCGCTTGTATGTATCGCTCCACATTCAATCTCGTGCGGTGTTGCAGCATTCTCGCCCGTGCTGCATTTTTCTCATCTACTAACAGTTTGCATTCGCCGTCAAACCAGTCATTTCTTCGGTCCAGGATCGCAATACCTAGTGCTGTTGCAGCCTACCTATGGCGGAACGGATGTCCTTCCAGCCATCTTCCGTGGGTAGTAATTGATCAATGTTGGGTCGCGGCGCAGGCACTGAATTCTCCCTTTGTTCGGGCAGTGCACGTTGATGATGCTGTAGTTGAAGAAACGGCCCTTAATCCTCAACTTGCACATCCTCGCGTTGATCGGTTGCCAATCAATCACGCGTTGGCGCATCTTACCCAGCAATACAAAGCTGGTTGGTGGTGCCACAGCTCTGGTAGAAAGTAGCCGCTTGATGCCCACTTTTCCATACCTTTGGTCTCGTCCAGCAAAGTTCCTGTAGTGCTACGACTTTGAAGTTGCGTGGTTGAAGTTCGTCATAGATTAACCTATCGCAGCTCTTCCCGGCCGTAGTTCGTAGTCCTTATTTCGTCGCGTAGGTCTGTGCCGATTGTTCCGATCCGTATTTTTTTCTTCAGTATTTGCAACTTTATGTTTTTTTTCCAGGGCGGCTTGTTGGGTCTGCCCCAACCCCTATCTCGCCGGAGGACCATCGTGCACAGCTTTGTTCACGATGAGAGTCCCACGCTGGCACTAAGACGGTGATCGGCCGCTCCTAACATGGAGAACAGACACCATTTTGAGCCGCACCTCCATGGTGAACAGACGCTCGAGTTTGATGAAGCATTTCCTCTATCACCGTACTATGTTTACCGTGCCAGTGGTCGCGTCGCACCTTTTCACTTTGCTATTGCCAGACTGGCAACATTGCCCAGGCTACGCCACCGAACTGTGTCCATGTAGTCTGGTAGTCTTTTGTTATTATATGACTCGGGGAGGCGTGAAGTAGGAACTTGTGAGAACCAGAGCAGGGTATTCCACTCCTTCCATTTTGTAGTCTTCAACGTATTCAACTTTAATCGAACCTTTTCTGCTTCACGGTTCAGCCTAGTGGACTGCTCTGCCAACGCCTGGAACGTTCTTCCGACAATGTCCACGTCATCAGCGATGCAGATGCATTTGCTGGATTTATGGAATATCGTACCACGGGTTTCAATTTCATACAAACACATAGGAATGTTATTGGATTTACTTCGTCATACGGATGAAGGCAAAAATGGAATGGAAATAAAAGATTTGCTTCTTTTGTTTTTGAGTAAAAAGAGTGTAAATATTCACACTTTGCGCTTTTAACTACTTTGTGCTGTAGCTTTTGAACTAAAGTATCGTACTCGTACCAAACGAATAATTGAACAGGTAACCCCAAATCATTGATATATTTTATGTTTTCTGCTCGATAGGACTCTAATGCGCGATTAGGTCAGAGTAGATTTTATCGCTAATCATAATTTCAAATTTAAAAGAATTCAAGCTGAACAATGCATTAGGTCCTAAGTAACATTGATAACTTCACTTCACCGTTTCTTGTTTTTTTTTGTCGTATTGTAAGCTAGATAGCTTATAGATAATAGCTTCTTTCATCGATCTGTGTGCTGAATATTTTCTGGAAATGTTTTAACATGGACGTGAGGATGCAAAGAGAAAGTCGACGAAGATAATCTGTCAATGTTACTTAGGACCTAATGCGTTTTTTTCCATGATTTGTTTTCCGTCGATCTTGTTTTCCGTGCTGAGCACCAACGCTCCCACACCTGGATTCTACCTATCGACCCATCAACTCATAAACCGGTTACCATCGGTTTTACTTCCCTTCCTAAGGAAAGCGTGATCAGAGATGTTATGCCTCAAAACATCACGTGGAGGCGAACCAGCCTCAGACTGAAAGCCTCCTTAATAAAGATAAATCAATCAATCAATCAATCAAAACATCCCGGCGGTGCCGACTGGCATTGAACCCAGGCCTGCTGGGGTGAGAGGTAATCACGCTTACCACTACACCACCGGCGCCCATATCTAATGCATTGGTCAGCTTGTATTTAATTACTCTTTGTTATAGCCATAATTTAAAACTTGCATGCAAAACCCAATTCATTAGAAGTCGCAACTAAATACACTAAATTTCCTGATAACCTTCATTCAAATAAAAAATGCAAATGCAAATGCAAATTCATGCAACACCTCAGGCATGCTTTTTCCAAGCGCATCAATGGCAAAGATTGTGTACAGGAAGCATCAAAATTGGATGATCGGATTTTTAACAAGAGCTTCTTTTGGTTATGATTGAACTGAATGCTACTCCAACGTTGAACTGTACTCCACTGATGGTCATTGATTTTTTGAGAGGATTAAGATCTTTTCGATCAACCGAGATTATATTTGTGTCAGTGACTGTAGTACTGCGTACCTCGAAGATGGTTGTACACATGCACATACAATTTCACTACACATGTTCTATCTGGAAGTCAGGACGACAGGGGAAATTGAATTACAGTGGCCGAGTGCTCTGCCTGCAGGTGTGTATATGCATGAGAACAATTGGCCGTCCCCATATGCAGCATGCTCCATTATTGCTTAGCTTAGCTTGGAGGCTAGGGATGACTGCCGTGTGAGACTTCAATAAACAATATTCTATTATTTCAGTCAATTGATGTTAACCCGATTAGAGTAGCTTATCGTTCGCATCTTCTGTCCGTTAAAGGAATGCCAAACTGATTGGAAGTGGAGCTATAGCTTCCACAAATCCATTCTATTTATGCCGTTGACCTGAGTGCATCGTCAAGATGGAGTTTATTAGAGCATGCAAAATTATTTTAAAAAAAAACAGATAGCAAGTTTACCCGTACATCTTGGCAAAAGGTTACGACATGTAGAACAAAAATATCACTTTTCGCATAATAAATCCAATATAATCATCAATATATAAGATCGCGATCAAATCTGCTGAAATTTTGAATGAGTGGTCAGGCCCTGATTTAGAATCGATTGAGCTGGGTGGAGCAAAATCGATATTTTAAACCACCCTAATTAATGTAGTGGTTTCGTAATGAAGTCGTTCGCACACAATTTAACTCTTCCGGCATCACACTGAACATGAGCTCGACAGTTTTTCCAAAATGATGAATCTCGGATTCTATTTATCCATGTTTTTATACCGTTGGAATGATTATTTTCTCGAACGTCAAAAAACTACTCAATTTCTGTTCAAAATATTTTTTAAATAAGAAAATATTTTTTCAAACTCCTTTAAATCTCATCAGAACTTGAGGGATTGCGGTTTTTTTAGATGGATGGATATAATTTTTTTTAATGAAGCTATGATAGTTTTAGCATTATTTAGTATTATTTTAATTCGGCTATGTAGTAGCATTATATTAGATATTTTTATAAGTTTTCAGAGAAAAATATATAAGGCGAAATCAAGCAGTTTAAACTGCGAGAACAGCTTGTCTACTGACCGGTACGACACAAATTTGTTATTAAGCCCCTCTATGAAAGACCAAGCGTCTCCATGATCGGTCCCTTTTTGCTAGTCGAAACATAAAAATTTTATAAATGAATTGAGATCAGGATATCCTCTTTGTAGGTTCCGTACGGGTCGTTCAGTTGTCGTTCTTACATTTTTCGTTACGTAAATTGTCGCTCGTACATATTGAACAAGAAGAATTATTAAATTCGATCCAAACCTTCAGAAGATGGTTCTTGCTTCAGTGTTAAGTAATCTTCTTAATTTATAAAATTAGCTAAGATTACAAAAATTGAAGAAGATTCCTTGACCTAAAACCATCCTACTAATCAATCTCAAATCAATTTTCTTAGTGACCTTTGCCACTTAAGTTGAAACAGATGCCTGATATGCCCTCGATGATATCTCCGAATCAAAACTTCAAACGCTTTGAACCGAAAACACCGAACAAAAGCACCTCTCGAAACAACAGAAGAGACCAATTGCATTATTAAGTGACTCCGAAAGGATGCCATATTTTCACACTCTCCACGAACATCGCATTGGTATCTTCTATCAGCTCGTAGATATACACAAACCACCCATCAGCGTCGCCTTTTGTCCGGTATGCGAACAAACCATAACATAGAGCGCATCATCCCTGCTGTCATTGGTTGCTATTCCATAAGAGCAAGAACAGGAACAAATGGTGTAGAATTTCTCATCTATATAGTCTTCTTTGATTTAAGGAAAAGCGTCCAATGCAGTGATCGAAGGAGTGAAATTCCATACAAGTGCCATTCGGTATTCAATGGTCCAAGTTCACGCTGGCTAGTGCTATGGATAGGCTAGCGAAAAGTAGAACAAGACAGAACATTCGGACTACAGCAAAAGTCTCCTTCTGTGGAAATTTGAAGAGCTTACACTATGACTTTAGCAACGTTTTTCACCCTTACCACCATTCCCTCATCATCAGCACTCAACAACTCCAAGCTGTGTACTATTTCGTTTGCCTGTGCACAAAAACCACTATTGCACAAAAGTAGAAGCGTTGTGCAAAATGAATAGGATATCAAATTGTAAGACAAGTCATTTCAATCTTTGTTTCGGATAAGACAACGATTTAGGTCAGTTTGAACTCTTCAGTGTTTAAAGCCAGGGTAGACTAAAAACTCTTTTTCGAAAATATCCCAATTCAATTTGAACAAAATTCAAATGTGTGAGCCAGCAGTGGAGAAATTAAGACAATTTATTATTAAAAAAATAAATACCCAATCTGCATACAATTTGTATACGTCAATCTATAGGTTTTAACCTGTATTTTGCTAGAAAAATATTACAGCGTGGTTCAAAAGTATACTTTTCTCCAAATACTCGTCCTTCATTAAAAGGAACACTGTTCCAGTAGTTGTGGTAGTTGCTAACTTTCGTTGTTAGGGGTGATGCATATAGTATATCACGCTTTTAGGGGGAGGGGTAAAGCACTCTAGTAAAAGTATGGACGACTGTCACCACAAAACTGAAAAAAAAGTTGTTCCAATCGAGCAAAGCAGTGCATTTTTAAAGTTCTATTGGAACAACTTATGTCAGACGTCCACACTTTTACTTAGAGGACTTTAGGGAGGGAAGGTTTGTGATTTTGTGACAAGCAATGCATTAGGTATAGGAAAAACGTGACGAAAAGGGGGAGGGGGGGGGGGTTAATTTTTCCTCAATGTCTTTTTTTTTTATCTAGTTCGTTTATTTGGAAGGCTCAAACGCGTTAGCTTTACGGAGCCATTAATTCATTGTTCATTGTTTTGGACAACATTCACTTACATCTATATCTAGTAGGAGTTGGGCCGAATACTTTGCTGCAGAGGTACATTGTTGAAGGATAGGATCAGGGGAGGAGCTTGGGAGTGGTATTTTGTTGTCTCATCAGAGCGTTGTCGCCAGTATGAACGGTAGTGCAATTTTTGCTTCGTCTGAAGTCTCATCGAGACGGTGGGACAGGACAAACAAAAACTAATAAAGAGAGACAAAACACAAACGAATTAAATTCTTATACATTTGTAGAAACACATAAACCGACTGTATATAACAGAGATCGCGGGTTGCCAGCACATCTCTGATAGGAACATCAGAGATCCTTGGGCCTCGAGGGTATTCAAAAGTCGCAAACTGCGTGATCGTTGTCATCGTAACTGTTGCGTTTGCAACCGCTCGACGAACCCCTTGAAGAAATGTGTGATATTGTTGTGTGTTTGTTTGTCGTTCTTCGTGGTTTTCTCTGACACGCCCGTGCTGTCAATGATCACAGTCGCAATAGATCAGTGAAAACAAGCGATGGCACGAGCGCAGTTGGCTATTACAATGCGAGAAAACACCGAAGTTGTAAGTACTGTAATGTATTGTATTTTGATGTGTATTTTAATTATATAAATATTACAGTTTTGTAGCATGTGGCAAATATTACAATTGTGCGTTTTATTTGCTCTGCTGAAAGATCGGTGCCCATCGCCATTGTTTTGAACAGTAACCGTTGTTCTATTCTCCTAACCGAGGTTTATTCTATGGAGATGCGCATCTAGCGAGTAGTGGTTAAACATAAGTCTACTCATCACACCAATGAAGTCACGACTTAAGCTCAAGCCTTTAAACCACGCTCTCGAAGAAACATTAGGAATAATTGAATGTAACCACCGTCCAAGATTTCCAGTGTCCCAATCGTTTCCCAACTCGAAAGGGTACTCTGACGCACTAAATGGTAAAATTCATCGTGTGAAATTTTCCTATTTTATGCTTTCCTGCGCGCCCACCTTTGCGAGAGAGTCCGCCTTCTCATTGCCTGGGATTGAGCAATGTGAGGGGACCCATACAAAGATAATCATATATGATCTTTCGACCAGCAAACTCATCTACTCCCTTACCTTTGAAAGGAAATAAGATGAGTGCCTACCTTTTTTTTAACTCTTTATTTGTTCCAAATTCAAAATAAATTACATTTCATTTTAACCTAGGTGCTCCAGTTTCTGCAGTAACGTACCAGCCTTAATTGTTATGATATATATCTAAGTGTTTTTTACATTGTTCATGTATTGGTAATTCAGTATTTTAAACAGGTTTTTTAACCTGCATGTTAGTATAACAATTGATATCTTAAAACTAAAAACTAAAACTAAATCTTATCTAAGTATAAAGGGAATTAATCGTTGCAATTGAGGATTGCAACGATTTTTGCCTGAAATTATTAATTATTTTGTTGGACATTTGTTCTAAAGTCTCAACATTCGAAATTCTATGTACCTCGGTAGTACTGTACAGGGAGGCAACTTCAAAATCATTTTCAGAACTTTGTTCTGAATCCTTTGAAGTGCTTTTTTCCTGGTAGTGCAACAACAAGACCATATTGGCACAGCGTAAAGCATGGCCGGTCTAAAACTTGTTTAAATATTAGAAGTTTATTCGTCAGGCAAAGTTTGGATTTCCTGTTCATAAGAGGATACAAACATTTTATATATTTGTTACATTTAGCTTGAATGCCCTCAAGCCAGGAGCAATACGCAGACAACTATATTGAATTGGTTCCAATTTTATAAGGCGACATTTTCTTGCCGAGAGAAAGCATACGTGGGAGAGTTGAACGGTGGGAGGGCCCTCCGACGACGATCCTTTGAACTTTCACCGGATCTCGACCGGTCGAAGAAGGTATGCTCGATACACACCGACCGAGGTTCCCAAGATGGCGTAGGAGTGATATTCGGTCCAGTACCCACCAACCGGGGTTTTGGGGTGACTCCGTGTAACAGAAATTTACACTACTTTTCGAACTGTGTTGAGCTCA